>NC_046299.1:8252727-8553636 GCF_004115265.2 Rhinolophus ferrumequinum | reverse complement strand
GGAAGCAAGAATTTATATTGGGGTAAAGACAGTCTATTTAATAAATGGTGCTGGGAAAACTGTATGGACACATGCAAAAATGTGAAACTGGACTACCTTTTTACGCCATATACAAGAATAAATTCAAAATGGATTAAAGAGTTAAATGTAAGACCCGAAAACATAAAACTCCTAGAGGAAAATATAGGAAGTAAATTTGTAGACATTACCCTTAGTACTATTTTTACTGATATATCCCCTTGGGCAAGGGAAGCAAAAGAACATATAAACATGTGGGACTACATCAAACTAAAAACATCAATAAAACAAAAAGGCATCCTACTGAATGGGAGAAGATATTTTCCAGTGATACATTTGATAAGGGGTTAATATACAACATTGATAAAAACTCATACAACTCAACACCAAAAAAACAAATAACCCAATTAAAAAATGGGCAGAGGACATGAAGAGACATTTCTCTAAAGAGGACATCCAGGTGGCCAACAGACATATGAAAAAATGGTCAACATCACTAATCGTTAGACAAATGCAAATAAAATATTACCCCACAATATTACCCCATCCCATCAGAATGGCTATCATCAATAAACCACAAACAACAAGTGTTGGCGAGGATGTGGAAAAAAGGGAACTCTGGTGCACTGTTGGTGGGATTGCAGATTGGTGTAGCCACTATGGAAATCAGTATGGAGGTATCTCAAAAAACTGTAAATGGAACTACCTTATGACCCAGCAATTCCACTCTTCGGTATCTATCCAGAGAAATCCAAAAGGCTAATTTGAAAAAATATATGCACCCCTATGTTTATTGCAGTGTTATTCACAATAGGCAAGATATGGAAACAACCCAAATGCCCACGGATAGACGATTGGATAAAGAAACTATGGTACATTTATACAATGGAGTATTACCCGGTCATAAAGAAGAATGAAATCTTACCATTTGCAACGACATGGATGAACTTAGAAAATATTATGCTAAGTGAAATAAGTCAGACTGAGAAAGACAAATACCATATGATCTCACTCATATGTGAAATCTAAAAATTCACAGAATAAACGAACAAAACAGGAGTAGACACAGAGATACAGGGGAAAAAAAACTGATGGTTGCTAGATGGGAAGGGGTGGGAATGGGGGAGAAGATTAAGGGATTAGAAAGCACAAATTAGTCGTCATAATATAGCCATGGGGATATGAAATACAGTTTGGGGAATATAATCAATAATGTTATAAAGATTATGTAGGGTAAAAGATGGGCCCTGGACTTATTAGGGAGACCACTTCATAGATTGTGTAGATGCCTGACTATTGCACTATACACCTGAAGCTGAAGTTGAATAATATTGAATGTCAACTATATTTATATATATAGATATTATATAGATATATATAGATATTTACCTACATAACTATATCTATATAACTATAATTATATATATATACACACACATCATCATGGGATGTGGAGTACAGCATAGGGAATATAGTTAACGGAAATAACTATATTAATAATTAATACTTGATGTAATAGTTATACTTGATGGCGGAGGGGTACTAGATTGGGGGCAGTTATTACTTTGTGAGAGGTGTAAATGTCTAACTATCACATTGTTTTGTACACCTGAAACTAAAAAAATAATAAAATAGAAACATAAATAAACAAACAAACATGGTAGACATTTCTCCATATTTCTAATACGGTAAATATTGATAGCTACAACCCTCATACAAAAGTTCCTGGAGGTCCTTGGTTTTCCAGAGTATAAAGGGTCCTCAGACCAAAATGTTTGAGGACTGCTGTCCCCAAGAATAGAGACCCTGTCTTTTCATCTTTCTCAGCATCACCAAAGCAGTGCTGGGCCCACGGCCAGCACCCAACGGATAGCGGATGTCGGCAGTGACTAGATGAATCTACCCAGCGGCTGTTTGATCGTTCTATTTCCCCCACTGGCTTCACTAGGGAAATGGTTTTAAACAGCAGAGAACCCTGTCTCCTCTTACAGTAAAAAAGATGCTCTTTGAAGCCATTTCCCCCAAGTCCAGCCCTTGAGGGGGGTGGGGGGACAGTGGGCCTCTTTTCTGGAACGTTCTCCTCACTGCTTGCTCAGGACAAATAGACTCTTCTACAATAAAGCCAGATCCTGTGTCAAGGCCAACACGGGGTCCCATATACTGGACATGGCAGCTTTAAGGGACACTGAAATCCCCAAAAGAAAAGAAACCTGAGCAAAACATCCTTGACTGCACCATGGCCTGGGAGCCCGCAGACACCCCAATGTCCTCACCTGTCCCCTTTCAGGGAGCAGCCGGCCTTCTTGGCTTCCCCTTCAGGCACCCCTCCCCCTCAAACAGAGCCCATCTCCTAAACAGATAATGTCACAAGTGTTCCAGGACTCAAGCTTACCTGGCCCAAGAAAAACAGGAGGAGTGGACGTGTTGCCTTAAGATTGTAAAGTGCTCACAGATAAGCCTGGCACTGAACAAAGAGGGCCTTATATTCCACTGGGAGTGCAGCTTTTGACATTTGCTGCCTTTGTCCCACAGGCTAACAGTGGGGTAGATACTAGAAACGTCGATTACTACAGGATTGTGTCCTTTAAGCAGCTCCTGGGCCACGGATCTGGATGGTAAATTATCTGCTCTGGAGGCACAAGAGAGGCAACACCTTCCTGTGGCAGGCAAGGCCTGCTATAGTCTTGTCAAAAATCTCTTTTCCAGATTGTATCACCATATACCTGCCTTAAAACCTGCACACCACCATCCTCCAAAGCTATAGTAGTCCAAAGAGTATGGTACTGGCACAAAAACAGACACCTAGCTCAGTGGAATAGAGAGCCCAGAAATAAACCCAGGCATATGTGGTCAATTCATCTATGACAAGAGGGCCAGAATATACAACGGGGAAAAGACAGTCTCTTCAATAAATGGTGCTGGGAAAACTGAACAGCTACATGCAAAACAATGAAACTGGACCCCTGTCTGACACCATGCACAAAACTAAATTGAAAATGTATTAAAGACCTGACACCATAAAACTAAAAGAAAACACGGGCAATAAGCTCTTTGACATGGGTCTTAGCAATATTCTTTTGGACCAGTTTCCTCAGTCAAGGGCAACAAAAGCAAAAATAAACAAATGGGATTATATCAAACTAAAAAGCTGTTGCGCAACAAGGAAACCATCAACAAAACAGAAAGGCAACCTATTGAATGGGAGAAGATATTTGCAAATCATACATTTGATAAGGGGTTCATATCCAAAATATAGAAAGAACTTACACAACTTAATATCAGAAAAACAACCCAATTAAAGAATGTGCAGAGGATTAGAATAGATATTTTACCAAAGACGACATCCAGACGGCTAATAGGCACATGAAAAGATACTGCACATTATTAATTGCCAAGGAAATGCAAGTCAAAACCACAATGAGATATCATCTCACACCTGTCAGAATGGTTATTCTAAAAAAGACAAAAAATAACAAGTGCTGTCGAGGCTGCGGAGACAAGGGAACCCTCATCCACTCTTGGTGAGAATTCAAATGGTGCAGTCACTATGGAAAACAGTATGGAGGTTCTTTAAAAAATAGAGCTGCCATACAATCCAGCAACCTCACTTCTGAGTGTTTATCTGAAGAAAACGAAATGACTAATTCAAAGAGATACATGCACCCCTACGTTCATTGCAGCATTATTCACAACAGCCAAGATATAGAAGCAAGATATCAGTGTCCATCGATAGATGAATGGATAATGAAGTTGTGGCGTGCGTGTGTGTGTGTGTGTGTGTATCCATAAAATATTACTCAGACACAAAAAAGACTGAAATCTTGCCATTTACAACAACATGTGTGGACTTATGCTAAGTAAGGCAGACAAAGAAAGACAAATATTATATTATTTCACTTACATATGGAATCTAAAAAACAAACAAAATAGAAACAGAGTCAGAGATACAGAAAACAAACTGGTGGTTCCCAGAGAGGGAAGGAGTTGGGGAGCAGGTGAAGTAGGTGAAGGGGATTAAAGGTACAAAATTCCAGTTATAAAATAAATAAGCCATGGGGATGTAATGCACAGCATAGGGAATATAGTCAATAATATTGTGATAACTTTATATGGTGACAGATCATAACTACACTTATCATGGGGATTATTTTGTACTGAATATAAATACTGAATCACTGTGAGGTACACCTGAAACTAACAGGATATCGCATGTCAATTATACGCCTATTTTTAAAAAAAGAAAGAAAGAAAACACCTGCAGACACCAACAAATGCTCGGCTCCTGACTTCTTGAAGTTCCAAGTTTGTAGCCTATGTAGCCTGTCATGCAGGGAGTCACACAGGGTCTCTAGTCCTGCTCCCCACATAAGAACACAGGACATGGTGAAGCCAAAAAGGAACACCCACGGAGCCATAGATAGGGGAGTCATACCACTCTATTCTCGCTGGCGGCTGGGTTGGAGACACAGGAAGCAGGAGCCACACTATCTGCAACCTGCCGTCCACTTCTTTCTGCCAACCAACCTCACTTGCTAGCTGCAATCCACCGCACTAACTGCAGTCCATGCTTGCCAGCCACCTTCTTCTTGCTAGCCCCCATTTGCAGCTAGCGTAGCCACAGCAGTTATATTAGTGGCCAATGGCTCACTGGTTACAGCTAACGGCCAACTAGCCACAGCTGATGGCCATCCAATCACAGTTGATGGCCATTTACTACCTGAGCCAGCACCTTTCCACATGAGACCGAGAGCCTGGAAACTGCACTCCTGGCTCTGTCCCCATATTCCAACCCTACAGGGTCTCACCTCACAATCTATGTGATAAATGTCTTCCGCGAGGGGCCCTGTGCGAGGAGCCTGGAGGTGAATGCAATATCCTGGACACAGCCAGTGTCTCTGGACACAGCCCGGGTTTCTCAGGACACCACCAGTCCTTCTGGGCACAGCCAGACTTCCTGGGCTTCTTAGGGTACCACCAGTCTCCCTAGGCACAGCCAGGGCCTCTCAGGGCACTGCCACTCTCTCTGGGCACAGCCAGACCCCCTGGACACAGCCAGGGCCTCTCAGGGCACTGCCACTCGCTCTGGGCCTCTCAGGGTGCCACACTGAAACAACAGCGACTCACAGTAAGGTACTTACATATTCTCGATAGTGGCCGGTCAAGACACAGGAAGCAAACATCCGCCAGTCCCACTACAGGGTGGTACGTTCCCAAGCAAACAGTCAAGCGGTCCATTAAATTAGGGATGGAAGGCAATTCCCCACAGTCATTCGCCAGGGCTGTGCGTTAGCCTCACAGTGTGTGCCCTCTCTGCAGGGCGAGGGCTCCAAGTCCTCCCCCAGCTGGGGGTGAGGGCCTCAGCAAGCACTGCCCAGCCCACAGGGCCGCAACCTTCGCTTTCTCCAGCCAATGCTGGTCGGAGAACCGTCCACGTCTCCCCACCCCTCCACGGGGTCCAGCTCTCCGGCAGCTGCTCCTCCTGGTCTTCCTGAGACTGAGTGTTCATACGCACAAACTGCTCCACCGCCCTTCGGGGAGCTTTGGCCAGTGCTGTACCCTGCTCGCTGCGCCATGTGTCATGCAGGGTGTTATGCGGGGTCTCAGCTCCCGCTCCCCACATAAGAACGCAGGACACGGTGAGGCCAAAAAGAAACACCCACGGAGCCATAGACAGGGGAGTCACACCACTATAGTCTCGCTGGTGGCTGGGTTGGAGACACAGGAAGCAGGAGCCACATCATCCACAACCTGCTGTCCACTTCTCTCTGCCAACCAACCCCATTTGCTAGGGGCAACCCGCCGTGCTAACTGCAATCCGCACTTGCTACCTCACCCACCATCTCCATGCTCGCCGCCATCTTGCTGCTGCGTAGCCACGGCAGTTATATGAGTGCCCAATGGCTCACTGGTTACAGCTGACGGCCAACTAGCCACAGCTGATGGCCATCCAATCACAGTTGATGGCCATTTACTACCTGAGCCAGCACCTTTCCACGTGAGGCTGAGAGCCTGGAAACTGCACTCCTGGCTCTGTCCCCACATAGCCCAAAGCACCCCACCTCACCCCACCACCTTTCGTCGGATTCCCCGTCAGCTCCCTACACCTGCCACAGGCTCAGGCCCTCCATGGCACCCAGTCTGGACTAGGTCTCTGAGCTGTGCCCTGGCACTGGGCCCTGGCATAGCCCAGCCTAATCCAGGGAAGGGGCGCAGATGTAGGGGAATTTGGCTTCATAAGAACTCATTGTCCTACACCCAGCGCAATGGCCAGAGAAAGAAAAGCCAAATCAAGGTGTGCTATAAGAGCCTGCCTCTCTTCCTCTGCAGATTGCTCTGGCCTTGATTGTGACACCAGCCAGCCCCAGGGAAGCCAGCAGAAAACCCCTCATCCAGCAAGCTCAGAAAAAAGTGCCGGGGTCCCTGAGTTGATGAGGATGGACTGAAGCGACGGGAGGAGGTGGTGAAGGTGAAGGAACAAATGGAGAAAACGAGAATAACACACTACCTCGGGGAGAGTGACTTTGCTTTAGGGCCATACTTCCCGGAGCGTGGTCTCAGACACAGCGGCAGAGCAGGAGCAGCACCTGGCAATTTGTTAGACAAGTCCGTTCCCAGACCCCACTGCGTCTGTAGGGCGAGGATGGGGCCCACCACCTGTTTCCAGCCCGCCCTCCAGCTTACATCTGAGCATGGGCAGTGCTCCTCAGCCTTGCCTACCAATTGCAGTCACCTGGGAGCTTTGAAACTTACCATGTTGGTGCCTGGCTCTCACGCCAGAGATTCTAATTCAGCGAGTCTGGGGTACACCCTGGGCTTCAGAATTTCAAGCCTGGCTATGTGACAGGTACCTGGGGAGCTTCTAAAACATACCATGGTGGGGCCCTCCCACCTGGATCTCCAGGGGGGCTGACTATTTCGATTTCTAACAAGTGCCTCTCGCCCTCATGATTCCAATATATTGACTGCTTTTGAGAACCATTACTTTGGGAATTTGCCCAAGAGATTCGTTCACCTGAGCCTTGTCAAACAGACCTAAACTTCTAACGTAGCTCTGACCCTATTCAACCAACAGAACCATCATTTGTCAGCCAACAAACGACATCTTGAGTGCCTGCTGTGCCCCATGCACTGATCTCTCAAAAACACAAAAAGAAGCAATACGAAACAACACATTAGCCACATTTTATAATGGGAGAGCATGGCGGTGTGGGGGAAAAGGAAAGAGAAGAAAGGGGGGTGGATAAGGAAGAATTAGAGAGGTGCCTTTTTTTTATTATTATTTAATACAATGGGGAAAACGAAATAAGGTGAGTCAGTCAAGAATCTCTTTGGAAATACCCAGGAAGGTCTGCCCACAAGAATAATAAGAATGCTTCCCTTCCCACGCCAGCCCTGGCCCACTTATTCTTGGGGAGGTTAAACAAACAATTTGTTTTGTCTTTTGAAAAGGGGTGTAGAAATCCATCACCAGGGAAAGAAAATGAAATAGCAGTAAGCTGAGATACTTCCAATAAAGATGAAGGCCAACACGAGAGAGGAGACAGGGATCTCGAGTGTGATGATTGAGATTAACCTGGGAGTAACCTGCCCAGCCGGGCCACAGAGGCAGGAGGGCAAGGCCCGAGGAGCAGGCCGCCAGAGCCAGGGTGGGACTGGCTCCTTGAACCGCGTGCGAAGCCAACAGCTCTGGAAGCATTGTTCTGGCTGGCGTCCTGGGCGCGCACCAGCCTAATAAATGGAGTGCTGTAATTACTTGTTTACCTGTCCCTCTTCTCCACTAGACCACGGGCTCCTGAAGGGCTGGGACTGCCGCTCACCTAGCCCCTGGCTCCCAGCATCTGGCATAGACTAGCTGGCAGGAACCACTTGGCCAGTAACTCTATGAGACAGTTTCTGAGGCCTCATGTAAATAGCCTATTCTTTAGAAAGGATTCAGAAGGTTACGTAAAATCCTGGCAACGTGTGCACGTGGAATGGGGAACTCCTGTTTTCTGAAAGCCCAGCACTTGCGCTACAAGCTGGGGAGTGGGTTGAATGGTGTATTCCAAAATGCATGTCTGCCAGAACCTCAGAATGGGAGCTGATTTGGAGACAGGGTCTTTGCAGATGAACAAAAGGTAAAGACTGAGATGAGATCCAGGTGAGTCCAATGAGGGTGTCCTTATAAGAGACAGAAAGGGACACCCAGAGACACAGAGGGGAGGCCACATGAAGACAGAAGCCGAGTTTGGAGTGATGCAGCCACAAGCCAAGGAATGCCCAAAGCCACCAGAAACTGGAAGAAGCAAGGAAGGATTCTCCCCTAGAGCCTTTAGAGGGAGCACGGCCTCAATTTCAGACTGCTGGCCTCCGGAACTGAATGAAGAGAATCAATTTCTATTGTTCAAAGACACCATGTTGGGAGCAATTTGTTATGGCGGCCGCAAGAAACTAACACAAACTACACATGTATTTGGAGTTTCATGCTCACAACAACCCTGAGAGGTAGATATGAACACCCTGCATTTCCAGGTGAGGAAAGGAGGGCTGACAGTAGCTACGAGTGTCACCCAAGTTGACACAGCCAGGAACAGGAATTAGTCATTGCTTTCCTACCCAGTGGAAAACAATTCCAAACAAGGGGAAAAGAAACACGGCAATGCAGCAAGAGGGATGGACGGAATACAGCCTAGAGACGGGGGAGTGCTCGAGACACCTGCCCAAACTGCGCAGCTCTGACAATTATAAACCAGGCAGCGCAGGCAAACGTGCTTCTCAGGGCAATGCTGCCCAAGACCTTTCTACAGGACTCCGGTGTTTATAAGGAAAGCTTCACCTTTTCAACTACAAAGACCTGGAGAGACAGAGCATGTAATCAAAAGGAACACATGAAAGGGAGAGACACATATGCTAACCATAATGTGCTATTTCTACTTAGAGGAGAAGAAAAAATAGTCTACATTTTTCTGGAGTAAATGTCTCATGATTCTGTTTCAAGATGATAGTAAAAAGCTACTTGCATCTGACACAGGCACGTTAAGATCTTAAGAAAGCAAGAACATAATAAGGACGACGTTAAAAAAAAAAACTTCTTGGTTCTCATTCTTGTTGGCACTTTCTTTGAAGAGTATTTAAAGTGGCTGGAGCACTGGAAAATACGGTCTTCCATATTTGGAATTCCTCTTTTCCTTTCACACAATAGAAAATGCTTAAAACTGTAAGTGACATCCCTACTTGCCCCCGAGGTTGTCTTTAAAGATTTTAAAGCTCCTGAAATATAAAGGATGAAAAAAGACAAAATAAGCCTGGTTGTCAAATCCTGCTTCTCTGCTTCCCCATCTGTGCATGAAATTGGAGAATCCCCCATTTAGCCTTCAGGATAATGGGGTGGTGGGGGCATAGCACTGATTATTTTAAATCCTAGCTCACTAGGCAACTGGGAAAGACTTTTAATTTTAAATGTCTATCTAAATTGCAAGGCTGCATATTCTGGACATTTGTTTCTCCTCATCCCACATTTTATGCCATCTCCCACCTCTTTCATGGAACCTTCCATGGATGGAGGAGCTTTAACAGTGATGGACCGTCATGGAACAGGAGAAAGAACAGGGATTTCGGAGAAGGGTTGCGAGATTTAGCAAATGAAAATGCAGGATGTCTACTGACATGTGAATTTCATATAAGCAACAACTAATTTTAAGTATATCTGAAATAATGCAGAGGATGTACTTATGCTTTAAAAAATGTATTTCTTGTTTGTCTGAAATTCAAATCTATTTGAGGCATCCTCTATTTGTCTTTGCTAAATCTGACAACCCCAACTGGGAGTCCAGCAGACCTGGATTTCCACGCCAGTTCTGCTGCTAATCCACAGTTCAGACTTGGACAGCTTAGCTAACCTCTCTGAGAGTCAGTCTCCTTCGCTGTATAATGTGAATAATTCCTGACCACACACCGGGAAATGCCCCAATCATCAAAACAGGGCTACACATGTCCCCATAATCAGTCCTTCCAGCGGCATCTCTTGCCGTCCCATAGAGTATGACAATTACAAGATGCTTTAGAGCTCCTCATACGCCATGCTTCTCTTACCTCTGTGCTTTTGTTCGTGTGGTTCCATTTGCCAGGAATATATTCCCTAGCCCAGTGCATGCATCCCTCTCTCCCCTACATTCCCACCCTTTTCCATTACTCCTTTAAGACTTGGGTCTGGCATCAATTCCTCCAGGATTTCTCCCTCAACTTCACTCTCCCATCCCCAGTGCCCTGGATTTTAGCGATCACGCCTTCAACTCTCCCACAGTCGCTGTGCTTGCCACACTGTTCTCTCTCATACCCTTCTCTTCAGGGATATGCATTCCCCATTCCACCGCAGGCTCCTGTGAGTTCCCTTTGCTTCACCCACAATCAGCACTCCTGGGCAGGAAACCTCAGTGGCTAGTTCCCACCCCACAGAAACACTCAGGGGTCTCAGCCTTTACGGACTGTGCTCAGCTTTCAGGTTGTAAAAGTACTCATTCTACTTCACCTAGTTTCCCCATCGTCCTCATGCTGTTTATCTGAATCCTACAAGCCACTAAAGGCAAATCTATGTAGGATAGACTACGTAATGTGAAAGTTCAAAAATATTCAAAAATGATCAAGAATTTCAAGAAGACCAGAGCAGAGTATTCAACAAAGTGTGGGCCTTTTGTAAGCACAGGGCTGCTGCCCAAGTCACAAGTGCACAGAGCCAGCCCGGTTCCATGCTTTCTCTCTCAGTTCTGCCCAGATGGGCTGCGTGAAGAGTCATTCACATAACATCTGCAGGATTCGGGCTCTTGTCTCTACTCCAAGAGTTTCACCGGGAAATCTCAGGGACCTGCTTGTTGTGGCATCGGATAGGCCATTATTGAAACGCAGGGATTCATGTGGCATCCTGAACACTTAAACCATGTTTGATGGTGATTGTAAATAGAGAAACCAAATATTTTGGTCAACAGTTTCAAGTTCCATTGGACAAATGAGAATACGGTCAGATACCAAGGTAGTGGTAAGGCACCAAGGGACAAACAGAGAGCCTTCGCTGGCTACCTGTATTCAGCCATAACCCACCCCCTACTTGGGCCACGGGCAGCAGAACCCCATGTGGGTGGACCTCTTCCAATTCATTAAGGCCTGAATAGAATAAAAGGCTGAGTAAGAAAGAATTCTCTCTCTCTGCATGACTGTCTTCATGCTGGGGCACGTCTTCTCCTGCCTTCGGTCGCAGACTCTGACTAGAACTTACCCCATTGGCACTCCGGAGTCTGGATTTCTCAGCCTCCGTAATCACAGGAGCACAGGGGTACATATACAAAAATTATATGTAGATACATATCATCCAGAAACACGTTCAGACACTTCCAGAAATAACGTTTAAGCAAATATCTGGGCATCTCATGGCCCAGCTAAGCTGACAACATAAAATTAAACCATCAGAGAGAGAAATCAAAGATGAAGGTAGGCCAAATTCCAAGATGGCCCCAGATTCCTTCTCCCTTGTGTACACACCCAGCGTGATCCTCTCCTCTTGAGTGTGGGTGGGACCAGTGAATACAATGACATTTCACTCACTTGATTAGATTACATTGCACAGCAAAGGTGATGGGGAAGTCACTCCTCTAATTAAGTTACTTTATGTAAGACTCCATCTTCACAGACTAGAGAAAGAGACTCTTCCTTCTGCTGGCCTTGAAGAAGTGAGCTGCCATGTTGTCAGAGGGCCTGCAGGTGGCCTTTGGGATCCCCAGGTGACAGCCAGCAAGAGAACAGAGACCTGAGTCCTCCAACTACAAGGAGCTGAATTCTACCAACAACCCTGCGAGTCTGGAAGAGAACCCTGAGCTCAGGAAGAGAAAGAGCCCAGGTGACACCTTGAGTGCAGCCTTGCGAGACCCTGAGCAGAGGACCCATTTAAGCCAGGCCCAGTATCCTGATTCACAGGAAAACGGTGAGATAACAAATGTCTTAGCTGCTAAATTTGTGGTCAGTTGTTCCTCAGAAATCAAAAATTAATACAATGGTAAGCTTAACGTTTTTAATGTGAGAGGACTTTGAAGAGTCATGTTTCCCAAACTTCTGTCTTTTGCAATCTATCTTCCCAGCTTCCGCCACACACACCATCCACCTGGATGCCACACCAGAGATCAACAAGGTCTGCCAGAGAGCTGCTTGCTTCAGTCCCCTCTTCAGACATCCATAAAATCAAAGCCTGATGTGCTAGCTATTCGGGGGTTTTTAACTTAGTATAAACAAAGTCATACTTTAATAGCTATTAAAGTAAAAGAGTGCTTATTTGTGTTCCCACAATGTCATAACATCCACACCCCCATGTGAGTCCCACATTCCAAAAGACACAGCAGTGTGGGGTAACACCACTGCCTCAGCAATTGCTGGGACGGTTTTTGGGGGCCTCCCCCAGACACAGCCTAGGCCTTGTTACAGCTGTCAAGGAAAGAGTTCTCTGCTAAATTGTGACACGTGAGTCACAAACAGGATCACTCCACCATCGCTCTGTCCTTCCAAGGTCTTTGTCACTCACGTAAAGTGTTCATCCCTGGAGTTCATGTCACTTCACAAAATTACTCCTCACAACAACTTGAGAGAAAACCAGAAACTGCCTGCCCTGCACTGATTTTAATTTTCCAAGGTGTGAATTTTAATTACGCACACAGTGAAGCCAGCAAGGGTCTTAGCAGACCTCTCTGCATTCCTATCTGTTTGTGGTTTGAGTGTTTCCCGCTTACCACATACAAAAACATCAAGAAAAATGACACAGAAGAAAGCTAATTGATAATGATTGTGATAGAATTTTTAAATGTGTGTATGTGTTTAAAAATGAAAATCTTGGGGAAAGAGATCATTCTCAGGCAGAAAACAGACTTTTTAAAGAGAAGACTTTTAATCTGAAGGGGACAGAATGAACATCTCCAGCTTTTGCCATTCAACATCCATTCGCTTTCCAGTAACAGTCCCTAATTTCTTCTAGAAAAGAAGCCTTTTCCCCGTTGTCAGTCTATGGACTTCTGGTGAAGTTGCCTCTACCCAGACACCACGACTAGGCATTGCATTCCTCTGGGGGACACAAGCCAGTTAGAGCCAGTGGAAATAATGAGTCTTGCTGGGCCTTTGAGGAAATCCTTTCACTGCTGGACTTGAACAATGAAGGCTGTGGCCCTGTAACTGATGGCAGCCTTTTTGCTGCCACTTGGAGTCTGAACATGAAGTCAACTTTAAGAAGCACAGATCTGAGTGATGAAGAAAGACTGGACTTAAAAACATCATTGAAATGAATGTCAACTACAAGTTTATTGTGTGTGTGTGTGTGTGTGTGTGTGTGTGTGTGTGTGTGTGTGTGTGTGTGTAGTTACAAGAAGCGGAGTACAGCATTAGGAATAGAGACAGTGGAAATGTAATGGCTCTGTGTGATGTCAGGGGGATAGTGGATGGGGGGAGGGGGGTTGACACAATGTGAGGGATAGAAATGATAAATGTCTAACTATTACATTGTTTTGTGCACCAGAAACTAATAAAAATTAATTAATTAATTTAAAAAAAATCATTGAGCCCTGGATCAAGTCACATCTGAAGCTTACGTGTTCTACCTTTCACGTCCTGGGCCAATAGATTCCTTTCAGTGATTCTTCAGTCATTTACAACCAAAATATCCCTTATGAGGACAAGGAATCTCTTTGATTGGTTAATAATACTTTGTTGCATTTTATAGGTCTACCATTGATTTATGAATATGGGATTAATCAAGGACTCAAAACACATCTTTCATGAACATCAGGGTTGACTATTCTTTCAGAGAATTAGTCACTCTTCCCTTGTTTTGTTCATTACTAATTTACTATTATTCCGTTAGTAATGTTTTCAGCTACAAGTAACTGAATACCCAACAAAAAGTGGCTTAAACTATTAGTTTTCCATCACAATTGGGCTACAGGTTAGCCTTCCCAGGGTTGGTTAAGTAGCTAAACAGTGCCACCAAAGATCCCAGCTCTGTCTGTCCTTCTTCTGCCTGGCCTTCCTCACATGTTGGTGAGTCTCCCCTCATGGTCACAAAATGACTGCCGAAGCACCAAGCACCATGTCATCACATGTCCCATCCATGCAGGAAAGAAACAGGTGGGAGAAAAGGGCTTTCTCTTCACAACGCTCTCTACCTTTTATCAGGAAGGAAAAGCTTTCCTGAAATTGCTCACAAACCCCACATATTGGCCAGGACTGGGTTACACGTTTCTCCATAAACTACTCACCATGGCTGGCTTCGCCCAAGCTTAAATGGTCTAAGCCTTACCAAGGAAGAAGGGAGACTAGCTCTTGGGAGGCAGTGATCACAGGAGTCTCATGATTCTACCTTTACCTTCTCAAAACCAAGATTAACATTAGCTTATAAGAAGAAAAAACATCAGGCAGGTGAATTCCAATTTTACCCAAGCCAAGCTCAGCATTCTTTGCCCTTAAAATAAGATCAGAATAAGCCAGAGGGAAAGGCACCAATGTTTAAAACTATATTTGGATCCCCTAGAGCTGGAAGAGATGAGCAAAAGCCGGGGGGCTGGGCCTGGCTGATGCACAACTTCATCTGCCCCCCGGCAACGAATTCTAAAAATATAGACTTTTGACAATCATGTATTTTCAACAGCAAACCCCACATGTATAATCTCCACTCCTTCCTTGCTACAGATTTTTTCATGACGAGGAAGGAACAACAGATACATTTCACTTGAGCAGAACTAGTAAAGGTGACATTTTGAATGTTGGAACGAGCATTTACTAGCCATGTGGCCTTGGGCAAGTTAGACCCCCTTCTCTATGCCTCAGTTTTCTCATCTGCAATAGGAAGGTACTGGGATATCTACCTCTTTTGTGAGAGTGGCAAACTGACACAAGTCAATTTGGCCATTCCCAGTTATTAGGTTCTTTTGGGTAAATATCAGTAGCCTCCAACAATTAGATGTAGAAGGGTCTATGGTCTCTTCCCTACAACATCCCTTCTAAGCTAAAGGAATACTAGTTTCAGACTGAATTCTGCTCCAGACACAAAGATTTATTAGCAAAAACAGACACACATGTGTTCTGTGAACTTAAAGAAGTCTCAGCTATCCTCCTGGGTGCTGCAACCAAATTTACATGAAAGGTCAATGTCACTGAAGGTCGATGTCACAATGTTCAAGCCTTGGACACAGGCAGCAAGAATCCCGCAAAGCACCAGCTGAACTGGGCCGGTTCAGAATCAAGCCTGGGGCACCACTCCAAAGAACACAGGCAGTTGGGCTCCCTGTACAGTCTTCCACCTGCTCATGCGGTGGGGAGATGTGGGTTTAACACCACAGGCCAGTCACCACACATCGAACACATAATTTACCCGTGGAAAATAGTTTCCCTCAGCTGTTGTGTGATTAACAAAAGCCCCTGGTTTGCTGGTAGGTAAAGATAGGTAAGGCCTGCAGTAGCCACCTGGGAGAGAGAGCACCCTTTGCAATAATGTTTCAAATACTAGCTGATCGCCCTCTGGGGTACCTTAAATAGAACCATTGATTGTACCTGGAGTATCGTTTTAACTATCCTGTCCACACGTTCATCGTCTAGACAGAAGTTTTTTAAACTATGTTAAAGACCACAAACTAGTAGAATTACTAGATAAGGAATACAAAAGTGCCAGCACATACACAGAAAGAAAGGAGGGGGAGAGGCAGGCCTGACGCCACGGGCCTTCCTTTCCACCCTCCAGCGGCCGCCCTGGAATCTCGCGGAGGCCCGCATCTTGCCACTTCATTATGTCTTGAACAGCAACATCAATTCTGTGCTCCTCTTCCTCCTCAAAACCATCTCAAGCTCCCCGTAGCTTCTCATTCAAGACTCTCTGCAATGTGATCTGGCTCTGTCTCTCCGACGCTAGCTCTCACTACCCCACATCAACCAGAGCTCTCTGTGCCTTGGCTGGCATCACTTCCTTTATGCAGGATGCCCACCCCGCTCCCATACCAGAAGTCTGCCTAGCCTTGGGATGCCACCTCCTCTGTGGAGGCTTCCCTGATCACACAGCCAAGGCAGTGTGGAGAGCACAGGGGCTGAAGGGAAACTGCCTGGAATTACTCCTGGGTTATAACATGTGCCTACTGAGTGACTTTACCTCTCTGGCCTTCAATTTCCTCATCTGTAGAACAGACGTGATGAAAAGACCTAACCCACAGAGTCACTGAGGGTTCATATGAGATAATACATGTGAAATGCTTAGCACGATCACTGGCAAAGAGGACGAGCCCAGCACATGTTGAGTATTACTCAAAACAAAAGCCAGAAGTGAATTCCTATTCCTTTTCACTGGAGAGATTGTCACTGCTGGCTTGTGTTCCTTTTCCCTCCTCTCTCTCAACAGATGATATTCTTTGTCATATTATTGACGTGAGTTTTTCTCAACTCAGAAGTAAATCAGAAATGAAATGCGTATTTATAAACAAAAATAATCCCAATGAATCATCAAGACTCTCATGATCAAAACACGGCCTTCCTCTCTGTTTATGAGCCATGCAATAAAAATATAAATTTTGAAAGTTTTCCTATACTCACATCCAAAAAGTAGCTCTCCATTTTTACCAGCCAGAGACAGTATGGAATAGTGGGCAAGGCCTCGGATGCTGGAACCAAACTGCCTGGGTGCATAGCCAGCACTTAACTTCTGTGTGCCATGCTTCAGCTTCCCCATCTCTAAACTAGAGATAACAATAGAAGAGGTTGAAATGAGATAATAAGTGTTTGTAGAGCTCTTAGAAGAGTACCTGGCTGGAGCAGGACGGGGCTCAATAAATCTAGCTGCTATTATTACCCACAGGAACACTTCTTACAGCTAAGCCAAGTATAACACGCAATGGTGGAGAACATTCTAGGGCAGGAGTTGAGGGCAGTCGGGACCAAATTTTATGTTGGCCACCAACTTGTTCTGTGTCCTACAACAACTCACCATGGCCTTCAGTTTCCTCATTTCTAATATCAGAAAATTAAAATAAATGGTATGTCAAGACTACCTAGACCTAAATGTCTATTTCTATGTGTCAAGAACTATGGATAGTTTGAAATTTTGCCCTACTTGCAACGAACGCGTCAGCCTGCGACAGTTTCATGAATGCTAGAAGAGACCAAGACCCCTGGACCAGAGATCAAGGATGTTATTGCTCTCAGCATCGCAAGTAACATGAGCTTCATTTTTATAATGGGCTGCAAGCAAAGCTAACCGACCTTTGAGGTAGACATATCTTTATTTTACTGGACAGCAAACAAACTTGCCTTCTGCTCCAGAGGAAAATACTATCTCTATCTTTCCAGGCTGTTCACCCAACAAATATCCTTGAAAACATAGTCAGAAACAAAAACTGTCAATGCTTCTGCTCACAAGATGTGCAGACACACCAGAAACACACGGAGAATGTATCAGTTTCTTCCTAAGTCCTCTCAAGCTTGACAATTCAATTGAGTTCATTATCCTGCCCTCAAAACAGTTCTTCTTAACATGTACGTTTCTCTTTGTGAGACTACTCACCGTTTATTCATGTCCTCTCTTCCCTTCCCGCTATCTCCACCTGCTGGGATTGCTGTGACCTCTGTCCTGAAACTTGGGTGTACATTTCTCGTGGTCTCTCTTCCCCGCCCATCTTCCCCACACTGCTTTTTAAGAGCACCACTCTGATGTGTCATGCTCCTGATCAAACACTGCCCGTGGCTCCCCACTGCTTTTTGGCTTAAGTTCCAACTCCTTCAAAATGCTGCATTCCTTATTACATAATGAGTATGCTGAGGAGAGGGAAACTGGGTCTTATTTCTCCAATGCTTCGCAATAAATACATGTAGAATAAATTGGATAATGGGCTTCTTAGCTTCCCAGTCTTTCGATTTAAAAGACAGAAGTGTCCACTAAGTATGGGATAAATTAGAGGGGGAAAAAGAAACAAGCCCAGATAAATCATTAAACAACAGATTTTCCTTTTTATAGTTTTTTTTTTTTTTTTGAAATAGGGGTGTGTTTGTACGTTGGACTTTTGATCACTTATTGATTATGTAAAGAAACACTTCTTCCATCAAAATCCACCTCAGACACCCAAAAATGTGGGCTGCTCCACAGAACAGCGAAAGATCTCAGGCTTGGCATCCCATCCCAGGGCTTCTGGTGAGGGGAGAGGGGCTGCCTCTTGTACTCCTGAGGAACTGAAACCCACCCCTCAAAGATAAGGCGCCACCTAAGTGGACTAAACATAGCACGCCTGGTCTGACCAAGATGCTTGTACTTTTAGGGATAATAGCACAGAACATTTCATTTAGGTCTGGTCTTTTAAAAAACGCATGACATGGGGAGTGCACAGAGGAGCTCCAGGAGAGCCAGAGCCATGCCTTTCTACGCAATCTCCCCTGGCGACAAGAGGGATGCCCCTGTGACCCCTGTGGGTGCTGTCACCCAGGGTCAGCTCACACATCATCAACATGCGTTCTGTTCAAGTAATGGGCTCTTTCCCCTAAAGACTCAATATTCTTTTGCTGTTTGTTCAGAATCTGTTGTTCAGAATCCTCTGGGCCGACTGGAATGTCTCTGAAGCATTTCAGATTCCTCAGGGATCGTTTTAAAATGTTAGAATTTTAAATCCCAGTTTCAGGACAGATGGCCTGCGTGGGGCTCTCCTCCCCAGCCCTGATCGTGTGCCACCACCAACAGTGTGGCCTGCCTTCCTGAAACAGGCTCTTAGCTGCCCTCTGAGAAAGGACAACCGATCAGCTGCTGCCCCTTGCCCTCTCCCCCCACATCAAAGTCAAAGAAACAACTGACTGGGTTGTTTAAGCAGGGGCTGGGCTGGAGCTGGCTCGCACCAGTCCCTGAGAACCCATTATCCGTATCTCTTCCCAATGCTGTGTTCAGTGATGCCATGTTGGTAGCTTGAAGTCAGCCACAGTGAGTATTTACACCACAGACATCGGCAAACACTGCCGCTCGGGGCTTCTCTCCACCCCACCCCCCAGACCAGTTGTTAAACATTCACCAGCACACCACTGTTTGTTTGACAACTAGCTGCAGCCTTTTTCCATTTCTGCTTCATCAGCACTAATAAATAGGAACTCCAATAGCCAATGATTTTTGCTTTGCTGTAGTTATAGTAAAACCTTCATGAATTCCAACAAATTAAAGAAGCATGACCTCTCCTGTTGAGAGCTTGGGCCGCCTTCCTTTTATCAAGTTCTGTCCTCTAGAACCATCTCTCATTTCATCCATTAAGGCACTTCCTAAGCCTTTCCCCTCAAAATGTGCAATAAAACAAACTGGTCTTTATTGCTGTGTCTCTCCAGGCCCCCTTGAAATTACATTTTCCAGTCTATAGCAATCTCCTCCGCCCCGAGGAAGCCTGGGAGAGGAATGCCAGGTTTGATCAAGTTTCACTCTGTATTTTCACTTGCAGTCTTGCATGGACGCACATTTAAGAACTATTTTGCTTCACTTCTGCTAAAAATCTTCGGGTGTTTGTAAAGGCTTGTGTCGAGCCCATCAGGTTACACGGCCCAATGCATTCCCAGATTCTGTAGCTCCTACTAGGGAGGCAGCCTCCTTTGTGCAAATCAAGGACACTGAGGAAGCTTTAGTATGTCCTTAAAACTCTTTGTCTACAGCTGGGACTACACCAATCTGGAAATGTGCCTTCTTTCTCACCCCAGAGAAATAGAGGCACCAAGTAGTACAGAGGCAGCAAATCACCCGTGGGAAGCACTAAACTGGTTGTCATTAGTACCTGGAGCATGCCTTCCAGCAGGCCTCAGTCGCACTACCAATGAAATGTCAGCCTCTTGGGAGACCACATCGATCTGGAACCGGTGCTTACCTGGAAGCAGGACGGCCCATTTTGTAGGCTGCAATACTGAAGTTCAGCATTCCACCCAGCTGCTAGGAAGCAAAGTGGTCTTTGGCCCCCTTGCTGCTCCTCTCCACAGCTCCTCACTGGTTTTCTGAGCTCTACCAGGTATTAGCTCATAAAGGCTTGAACGCATGCTTCTTAATAAGACACTCCTGATGACCAAAACCTTTCACAACCCATAGGGATGGAGCTAAGCAGATGGAGGTTGGTCTCTATGACAAGGCACATGGGATGGAGAAAAGGGGACAGGCTTCCGAGCCCGGGACCATCCCACTCCTGAAATCATACAACATAAGTAATCTCTTCCAGCAACACATGAGATCCACCCCAGGGAAAGACACCCTGTGGCAAGTGATTTAAATCCTCGCAGGAGGAAAAGAAGTATGCACCCCAGCTAGGTAGAGACACTTTGTCTCCATGCTTTGAGGTCAGAAGGAAACACCTAAGACAATCTTCTTCAACCTTTTCCCACCCAGCAGGTTTTGGATTAGACCAGCCTTGCCCTTACTTCTGATTGGTGGGCGTATGTGGTGGTAGCGGGAATGGAGAGATGAGGAAGGCAGCTGGGGTATGTGTGAGCACACGTGTAGGTGTGTGTACATGTGTGAGCGTGCAAGTGGATACGCTCGGGTGCTGAGGCAGGGAAGGGGGCACGTGGGCTGACGTGATCCGACAGGGGCTGAGCTGATTTGTAGATGAAAAGAGACAAAGAAGGACACTCACTCCCCAGTGAATCATCACAAGTTCCAACTGCGTCACCCACCGAAGGAGGTTAGAAACCTCTAATACAGTGAAAGCCACAGCAAAATGATCCTAAGCATTGCTGGAAACCAGCTTTTCAGTAAAACCTCATGTACTCATTTGTCTCTGAAGAGTATCCAGCCCCAGTTTTTCCATTCAAAGAATTTGCAGATCGATTTCCTTTCACAAACATCTTTTGAGTGGGTGCATTGTATGGGTATTATGCTAGTGGCCCTGATATCCGGATGTGCGTGGGGTATGTGCATGTGTGTGTGTGTGTGTGTGTGTGTGTGTGTGTGTGTAATCACAATGCTCGCTTTTTTTCTGTGCTTGAAACAACCTTTTATGGGCATAATTTACAAGCCAAGTCACCATTTGGCAGTCCCAAGGGACAGCTGAGCACCCCAGTGTACCTACCCAGCCCATTTTGTGCCACCAGAAAAACATAATAATAATAATAGGTCTGTACTCAGTACTGAGCTTTGAGATGAAAGCAGGAATTTTCTGACCCACTGTATAACCTCAGAACTACAGTGCCAAGTACACAGGGGAGAGAGCAGATATAGAAACTTGGTTCATCGTCCTCAGTTGTTAAAAACAGATTTCTGATGGCCAGAAAACAATGTGGGCCCTAAATACTCATTGTTGCAAAACTATTTAAAAGAACTTGGATAACACAGTGTTCCAGTTTTTAACACCGTTGGCCAGGGCTCTTGAGATCTCCTGTACATCGTGGCTTTGTCCAGAGTCACTCCATACGAGAGCCAAGAGGGAGTTCCAACTATTAAGACCATCGTGGTGTTCTCCGGAGAGAAAAGGGGACAGCAATCAGGAGGGGACTCAAAGGTGGCCTCTGGGCGCTGCCGTTATTTGATTTCTTAGCCTGGGTGGCACTGATACCACAAAGTTCAGTGTTTACTTTGCAGAAATTCACATGTTCTGTGCACAGTCCTGTCGCTATGTTATCTTTTTTTTCTAATTTTTTAAAAGTAAAAGTTATTTTTTAATTCTTTAGTCCCATCCCTTTAAATTCCAGAATAGCACATCGAGGCCCACACAGCCAGCTTAAGGAGCAGACAGGTGATTAAAACCGGCATCCTCTTACCGGTGTAGTTTTCTGTCGACCATCACTTATCACTCAATACTTGGCCTGTTGTCTTACTGTGTTTCCCCAACAATTAGAGCCGGACCATCAGCTCTAATGCGTTCTTTGGAGCAAAAATTAATATAAGACCTGGTCTTATTTTAATATAATATAAGACCAGGTATAATATAATAAATAATGGGTCTTATATAATACAAGACCGGGTCTCATATTAATGTTTGCTCCAAAAGATACATTAGAGCTGATGGCCCAGCTAGGTCTTATTTTCAGGGAAACATGGTAGACAGGTTCATTGCATGTTTCCAAGTGGATAAGAAACCGTCGTTAAGGACTGTGTCTTACGCTTCATGTCACTCATAGGTCCCTGCACACACACACACCACACACACACATACACCACACACACACACACCAACCACATGGTGCTCAGATCACGGTTGATGCTGTTCCTTCAGCCCTGGCCTGTAAACCAAGCTGAGCATCCCCCCTCGCCTGGTTCTTGTGAAGGAGTCATCCTGTTCTAGACAAGACCCCGACCTGCCCCTTGAAGTTGCTGTCCTCTTTCACGGGCGAGTCTCCTGCCTTCAACATCTACCAGTGTCTCCTTTGGTTTGGGGACAATATCCTGCTTTGTCCCCTTCTCCACTGGCTCCTCTGGGCATTCTCATTGCCCTGGATGAAAAACTGCTGACACTGGTCCAGATCCTCCCACTCCTGGCCCAGCCAAGACCCATCCGTTTCCGTGAGTGGGTGTGGATGGAGGTAAAGGGAAAAGAGAGGCGATTCAGTCAAGTGATGGATCAATAATGAAGGACTGATCTGACTTAGAAGCTAAGCAAAGCTGGACAACCTCAGAGCTAATTAAGAAAAATGTCCAAGATGCTGGAGTACTGGGAAAATCTTCTGAGGAAACAACACGGATTGCTTAAGAAAGAAAGAAGAGAATGGACAGTGGGGTGGGGGGCTCACGGCGGATGGGAGTGGGGAGGAACTAAGTACCTTGCAGACCCTCAATGTCTGGGAGGTGAGCAGGCTGCAGTTAGGTAAGGGTGGGGGGGACCACACAGGACTGATGACTGGGTGACAATCAGTAACCCCCGCCCAAGGTTTCCTAATTGATTTTATTCCCCCAAACCTCTCTCCAACTAGGAAATTGGGCTAGACAAACTTGAAGCTCCCCCCTTGCTCTCAGGATCTTCTCAATTCAACTAATAAAACAAACGTGAATACCACAAGCAACCAAGAAAATGTGCATTCCCAGGGAAGAGCTTTGCCTGGTCTGGGGGTTTCATGCCCCCAAAAGGATGGATTTCTGGAGAGCCAAGAGAGACTTATTCACGTAAAATGCAGAAGGAAGGAAACAGGTATGAGACTTGGGATACTTTCATATAAACACCCTGATCAAACTTGTGTATTTGTGTTTCTTCAACCAGGCCTTGCCTATACACTTAGAAAAGTCACCTCGGCTGAGTCCTGAAACAGAATTGAAATATTGGTCCTTACACTTTGGTCTTTATATGCATAGTCAGCATTTTTAAATGGCTCTAGTCCCTTGAAATGTCAGGCTAATAGGCTCCAGGAATTCACACCTGACCTCCACAGAGCCAAAGACCAAGGGCCCAAGTTTGGCCTGGGTTCCAACAGTAAAATTCAGCATCAATATTGACACTCTAGATTGCTAATTCTACATTCTGTTTTCTTAGCAATGAAATCCACAAACCTTTCATTTCTGAACCTTTGCCCAGTTTGGGAAGCTGAGCCATCAAACTGAACTTTATCTTGTGAAGGTTAACAGGTTTGAATCCAAATATAGCAGTCCTGTATACCTATCAAGATTTATTATCTAGTTAAGTCCACGTTTGGACTGACAGTTTTAACAACCTCTGTTTTACCAGAAACCATGCAGACCCAGATATTGTGGTTTTGACAACGTTGATATTGAAAAGAAATATGTTATTTCTCCAACGTTGCTCTGGAATGAAGTGACCACATGTGAGTCTGTTTCTTATAAATTTAGAGGTTGCTAGGTGTGATGAGAAGCCTTGGCCAGCCCCCTCGTTTACAAAAGAGGAAGCATACTCAACGTCACACCTTGTCAGTAGCAATGGGTAACCAGAAGCTCTGTCCAGAGTGCCTCAACACCATGCCACACTGCCCACTCCCCCAACACATGAAATGCAAAGAAGGTTGTTTTCCAGAGGGGGTGTGTTTTGCAGTTCTACCCAGAAGCCCCATTCAGCATCCTACAGATAGCCCTGCGATAGGGCCACCCTAGAATGGTGGATTGGTACCCAACACCCATTCATTCCATCCTCTTTAGATGCCTACTTGAGTTGCAGAGGCTAGAAAGCTAAAAACTACATTTCCCAAGACTTCCCTGCAACTGCCGTGTTTCTCTGAAAATAAGACCTAGCCAGACAATCAGCTCTAATACGTCTTTTGGAGCAAAAAAATAATGTAAGACTTGGTCTTATTTTATTATAAGACCGGTCTTGTAGAATAGAATAGAATAGAATACCTGGTCTTATATTAATTTTTGCTCCAAAAGACACATTAGAGCTGATTGTCCAGGGAGGTCTTATTTTCAGGGAAACAGGGTAGGCTTCGTGATTTAGGCTCAGCCAATCAGATGCAAGCAACTATAATTAGGAAGTAGACAAAAGTAATACTTCTGTTGACTTTCCCTATAGATAAGCTTGGCCTTGCAGCCATTTATTTTCTCTGCAGCAGTTCTAGGGTCTATGGCATCATGGGTATCAGTAAGCAGAGTGTGGGGCGTCCATTTCACAGGTGTGGACCAGAGCAGACGTGGCCTGGTTCCAGATCTAATGGAAACAGCGGTAGCTTCTGGATTGCAGGAGCCTGTGGCTTCATTTTCACAGAAGAGTCCGTGTTTCCTCAGCATCTGTTTTGTGCTCTAGATCTGGGACTTGTTCTCAAATGGTCAAACTAGAGTTTGTTTCCTCCGCCTTCTCAACAATTCTGTAAGCCATTTACCACTTTGGGAAAAACAAAACAAACAAAAAACCCTTCTTGTTTAAAGCATATGAATTGATTCTGTTCTCTACAACTGAAATGTGAATGAAGCATCTGGAGAGGAGGCCTGGGTGGGACTAACTCCCACTTACTGAGCACTCGCCCCGGGCCAGGAACTTAAATTGGCAACCTACGCAACTCTCTCATTTCATCCTTACAGATAGAAAATTAAAAGAAAGGTCAAAGAGGTGAAGAACCTCCCCATTCGCCATGGCAGCAGGTTCTGGAGGACATGAGACACACCTGATGCCAAGCCTGGTTTCAGGGTCATCAGTCAATGCTCTGAAGTGACAAAGCACCGCGACTCTGAGCCACACCGCCCGGACTCCGAATCCCAACTCTGCCACTTAGCAGCAAATCACTTCTCTTTGTACCTTTATATCTTCACCTGTAAAGTGAAGATATAATGGTCCATAGCCTACAGGATTGCTCTGAAGATCAAATAAGCTAACATATGTAAAATGCTGGGAATTGGGCTTTACAAAGGGAGCATAGCTGGCCTGTTGACCCTCCCCCAGACGTGCTAATGTTAGAACAGACATCAGACTGACCAGTGCCCTGCCAAGATTACCAGATTCAGATATCTGCTTCAGAGGCAGCTGAAGAATAAGAGGAAGACCCTACATGTTGGGTTTCTGGGCCTAGATGTCACTCCCATGTCTGTATCTTTCTACTTTGGTGACCTTGACCCTCAGGCCCTTCAAATCTTTGAGATTTCATTTCTTTATTTGTAAAAGCTCACACTCTTGTCTAGGTCAGGGGTTGTGCTCAGATTAAATGAGAAGGAAAGGCCTAGCACAGCTCTGGGCAGAGCTCTCCAGTCATCAGCTTCTTTTGGTTGAAGTGACAAAGCTCCACTTAACAGAAATCAGCAAAAAATGCAACACAGGGGCTGGTGGGTTGGAGGAGGGTCCACACAGAGAGCACAGGAAGTACAGAGATGAAGCTGGTATCATCGCCCTTCTCTGCCAGGGTTCCCACATCAGCATGTTCTTTCTTGCTGCAGACCAGCTTAGTGCTTCAATCACACAGAAAAAGTGGCTTTGATGTGCCCTCTGGCCTAGGGTGGCCAGCTACCTCGCTTTGCTGAGGACTAAAGGGTTTCTCAGAGGACGGAATTTTTAGTAGTAAAATTGAGAAAATCCTGGGCAAACTGGGAAAGGTTGGCCATGCTCCTTCATTCTCAAATCCAAAAGTAAGGGCCTGACTGGCCCAGCTTGAGTCAGGGGCCACCCAACACCAACAGACAGTCGCCAGCAGTGCAGATCACTCTAGAACATGCCCCTACAGTGGCCATGTGAATTTGGGGGGCAAGATATCCCCGAGATAATAAGGGAATAGGATACCAGGCCGAGAATCCTATAAATGTCCACCTTGGACCCAGAGTAAAGGCTCCGTGAAGTGTCCTATATTCTTCCAATCAAAAGGCATTACAACGTCATCAGTGCATCCCTATAAGACAATGCAAAGGAACTCAATGGACCTTGACCCCAGGGGGGGGAAAGACAATGGATTTGCATTGGAGATTTGGGTTCTAAGATCAAAGCATAAAAAATAATGGAGAGTCAAAATACCCACCTACCTCTAAGCCTCCTAATCTCAGTCAGTCAACACAGTGAGATGCTCCCTTAAGAGAGGTAAACTGGAACTGGAGCCAGCGCAGGAAGAGCAGATTGTCACCTCCCATCCAAAGTCTCATCAGGATATGGACTCATTGGATGAAAGGTGGTAGACCAGCCCACACAATCGAAATGGCTATTTCTCTCTTACCCAGAAGTTGCAGGCAACATGGTTTTAGAAGCTGGAAGGTTCTGAAATGTACTTAAACGATTAAGGTTCTTTGACCTGAGAGTAGAAAAACAGAAGAGTTAAATAGCACTCAATCTTTAGAAATAAAAAGTCCTTTAGGTGGATGAAATGGAACATTTATCCTCCACAAAACAAAGAGCAATTTTTTTTTTTTTGGTCTTTTCACAAAGAAGAATTTCCAATGGTGCTTTCATATTATTCATCAGAACAAATCAACAGAGCCAATAACCTAGACAAACAGTAGTGACAGTGAAAAACCCATTTTGCCTGGTCGTAGGCACATCACTCCCTTCTGTCTAAACAGTCCTCTGCGAAGCAGCACACACAGTAGATATTTAGAGCTACAGACAGGAAGCTTAGGTGACATAATGCAAATTAAAACAGAAAAGTATCCCCAACAAGCTCAGTCAAGCCTTTCCTTGCTGTAGCTGGACAATCAGGTGATTTCCCCCATGCTATTTAATACATGGCTGAGCTGCTGCTTTTAGAGAAATTTTTGAGGACAATTTACACCGGGGACTGGCTTTGGCGCGTCACCCCAATTTACCTGAACAGGTAGGAAGGAGAGTCCTAGGTACTTTTATTGTAGCATCTTTGCCGCAAGCGTTTTACCACAAACATTTTCGCCAACTAACTAGTTAGTTAGCTGTAAGGCAATTTTCCCGTATAAAAGACAGAATCACAACAAATAAAAGACGGATATTAAAAAGGATATAACGAAATGTGAAAAATCGAGTAAAAAAAATTTTAAAGACTTTATTTAAAATGTGTGTAGATTCATGGCAATTCTGTGCAAATAACTGTTTTTATTTTGTGGATTGTGCCTAAGCATTTCTTTTCGTTCTATGGGAAATGTGGGTTCCACTCTGCAACTTTTATGAGGGCAAGTGAAGATTTATATATAATATAAAAATGGGAGCAACTGCGAGAACTCTTGTCAGTGAAGAAATGAAACCAAACCAAAATTTAAAAACAAAACTGTCAACCAGTTATATTCTCCTTTTTACAGCAAAATTGTCCTATGGCCAATTAGTTTGTTTGCTGCAAAAATGTTTGCAACAAAAATGTCTATGACAAGATGCTACAGTGAAAATACCGGGATACAGAGAAGGAGATGCCAGCAAGTTCCTCACCTCCCCCGTTCTGATCTGCTGACCCTACCTGAAGCTGAGACCATTGCTCCCTACAGCCTCATTTCACACGAAGTCTGGTCACCTTGCACACCTAATGCAGCTTTCTCAGAAACCTCCTTAACCCTGTCAAGGTTTCCAGACCACCATCCCTCCACCCTCAGGTAAATAGGCTTGCTTCACTTTTCACTCCTGCCTGTTCACATCGTGAACAGTCCACCTGGTCATTCCACTATTCTCCCTCTCTACCTTCACCCCACTGTGACCATGGGAGAAGCTTCATCATGCTGGGAATAGCCCTCCTACACCTGCCTTCTCAAATCCTTGACTACTTATCTCCATTGCCTTATTCTCCCCTCCCATTCCGTCACCTGGTGGCCTGCACTGCGGGAGTGCTGTACCTCTGAAATCACAAATGCAGGCGTACCTCTCTCAGATTGTGGTTTCCCTTCCTTTCAGCTTGCTCTTTCAAATGATTCCCAATTTGCCATTCATATGCCCTCAGCAGGTCCTATTATCTATTGACTTCCTCGACACGCACCTTTCTCCATCTCTTTATTTCCCTCTATATTCAACTTGGGTTTGATGTTTATTTATACTTTCTCCTATCAACGTGATAAATTCCTTGCTCATTCTTCCACCTCTCACCAGGGTGAATTTAAATGTCAAATGCACTCTTCTTCCCACAGGCACCCAAACTACTAGCACTCTTGAACTCAACAGTATATCCAAACAAATTGGTGCCATCACAAATTCACACTCACCAACACCGCCTGTGCCTTTCATTCTGCCTGGCAATCCAACTACCGTGTTTCCCCCAAAATAAGACCTACCTGGACCATCAGCTCTAATGCATCTTTTGGAGCAAAAATTAATATAAGACCTGCTCTTATTTTAATATAAGACTGGGATAATATAATATAATATAATATAATATAATATAATATAATATAATGTAATATAATAATATAATACTGGGTCTTATATTAATTTTTGCTCCAAAAGACACATTATGATGGACCTAGCTGATGGTCTGGCTAGGTCTCATTTTCGGGGAAACACAGTATGTCTCCTTGATGGGTTCAACCTTCCATTCTGCACAATTATTCCAAACCTGCATTCTGCTCAAGCTTCCCACATGCTGTCCACCCTCCTCAGTGGCGACAGAAACAAGAAGGCTTAAAAAGAGGAGAATGTCCTCCACGTCCACCCAATCTCCACACCTGCCTGTCCTTCCGTCTTCCCTCCTCCCCATTGTAAAGACCCCATGTTATCAACCCATCTCATCACCCAGCACCTGCCCTGCCTCCTTAATCTCTCTTTCTCTAATGATTCTTCTATCCGCATTTAAGCTTCTCAAGCCTCTTATATCTTAAAACAAACAAGTCCTTCCCTCAGCCCTTGTCACTACCAGCCACATTTGTAGCCTCCTTTTATGACCCAACTTCTTAAAGGGGAACTCATGTTTCCCAACCTTCATCTTTCAACTACCTGAATCATAATCATCCAGGAATTACAGATAGATAGACAGACAGACAGATAGATAGATAGACAGACACATACATACATACACACATACATACATACACACATACATACACAGATATAGCAAAGGAGGAGAAAGAAGCCAGATACCAAAGACTACACAGTATACGATTCCACTTATATGAAATTTCTGGAAAAGGCAAAACTACAGAAACAGGAAGCATAGTGGTTGCCCAGGGCCATGGGTGAGCAGAGATTGACAGCAGATGGGTGTAAGGAAACTTTTTGGGGGTGAGGGAAACATTCTAAATCTGGATTGTGGGGATACACAATTTTTTAAATTTTACAATAGAAATTGTACAAATGCTCATCAAATGTAGACTTAAAATGGGGAAATTCTATGATATGTAAATTATATCATAGTAAAGCCATTTATATATATAAAGTCACAGGTATACACATATGTGTGTGTGTGTGTGCGTGTGTGTGTGTGCATGTGTGTGTGTGTATTATATATACTGGGGGTGCCAAAAAAATGTGTACACATTTTAAGAAAGGAAAAAACAGTATTAAAATTACACCGATGGTAACCACTTTGAGCACCTCCTGTAATTGCAGAACTCAAACGTGACTTGTATTCATCTTTTGTTATTAGTATATATTGAGTATAACAATTTTAATACAGTTTTTTCCTTTCTTCAAATGTGTATACATTTTTTTGGCAACCTCTGTATACATACACAAACACACACACGCACGGGCACACACAATTTTTTCACTAAGGAAGCAAATGGAAAAGGAACCTCAAAACCTCAAGAAGACCAGCAGGCAGGGCATAAACACGTTGTTTCCATGGAAACAAGATGAATCCTGCTCTTCGTGCTGGATAAAGGTTCCCAAGTTGGGGGAAAGGGAGAATCAGCAGGAAAGGTAACTTAGATAAATATTGGGTCCCTAAGAAGGAGTCCCAAATCTCCTACCCCCATGCCAAGAATTGAATGTGGCAGGCGGACGACAAAAGCCAAGAATAATTTTTAGAACCCTGGAATGCAGGGACCTGTGTCCCATATCCTCTTGGGTAGAACCCCCAATAATGTGGCCAAACTCCAGCCCAAAATATGACTGTGTCTAGGCAGGCATGGCCTCGGGCCCTCAGAAAGCTCCCCTTGCCCTAGCATGGGTGTGAGGGCAGCAGGTGTTTCCAGGGTGCCCAGGATGGCACAGAGAGCCATCGTACCTGGGGGAGTCTCAGGAAAGAGAATGAGGACAACCCAGCAGCAAGGTCCAACGGGGCAACAGGAAGTTCAGAGGACGTCAGCATGAATAGGTGGCTAATAAAGGCCTGGCCTCCGCAAACCCATAACATTGGTGCGTCAAAACCCCTGAATTTTCAGACCAAACCCCAGGAAAGTTTTCCCTGAACTGACGGAGATTCAATTTCTGTCATGCTGGGGTTCAAGCTAGACCTTAAATTGAGAATTTAGCTAAATGGAGGAAATCACCCTTTGGACACCTAAGTTGATGAACCCCTACACAGAGAACTGGGGCATCACCCACAGCCTCGGCAAAGGGCAAGGAGAGCGAAAGGAGACTGACTGAATGTCCCAGCTCTCCCAAGTGAATCAAAGCCAGGAACGTATATTTTTCCCAGATTAACTTAGAGAAATGACCGAGGAGCCTCTTAAAGCAACACAGAGAGTCAGTGCATAGCACTGAGGGATTTTCCTTTTCCTACCAAGTCAGTGCTTTATACTGGGTGTGAGAGAATGTGCACGCCTGGGAGAGGAGCGCATTATCTGGAGAGATAAGGCAGAGCCTGAGAAATTAGCGATAGAACCGGAGCTGGAGACAGCATGGAGGGAGATGGTCTGTAAGGCCTGCCCTGCCTGGCCTGGGCCGCCGTGGCAAGTCTTACCCGGAACGCAGGGCCCCTGCCAGGAGGAATCCCAGCCTTAACACACAGCCAGCCTGAGGCATGCAGCAGTGAGCAAAAGCACCAGTCTCAAATGCAAGAGCCTGGCCTTCTCATTGCCAACTTCAGATGAAATCCTGAGCCCTGAGCAGGTTCACCTCAGGGTCCCTGTGCAGTAGGAGGAATCCGGGACTAGTTAAGGCAGAGAACGGGGTCTCTACGCTTGTTAGCCACATGACTCTGAGCAAGTTACATCGCCTCCCAGCTTCGTTTTCCTTTCTGGAAACTACTGGGGATGGTGGGGAGAGAGCGACACAGACAGACATATGTTATCCATAAGGGTTCCTCAGGGTTGAAGTTCTGATTCCATTGCAGGCACATCAGCATAGGCCGCCACCGCTTCTACCGCACATCTGAAGAGGTGTTTGTTTTATCATCCCAGACACGTCTCCCCTCTTGTGTCTGAGATTTTTGCCAGTTCTCAGAGCTGCGTGCCTCGCAGGAGACAGCTCCCTCTTCCACCCTCCTCAGCCACCCAGGCACTGGGGCAGCTGTTTTCTTTCTACCCTTTGTTGTCAAACAGTTACACCCACAGGGCAGACACTAAAAATACTACCTCTTCTTGCAGAATATATGGATTACAAGGTCTATTTCTCTCTTCTGAGAAAGAGTCAGGAGTGCGACACAAGTATCAAAAACGGACATTTAACCAAAACGATACAAAATCAACCTGTATAATCCCAAGCAGATGAAAACAATTCCCCCAGCAAATAATTTCCTTTTTCTCTTATGAGAAAGCATCAAGGCCACACAAAGAAATACCCCGGGTCTTGGCAATTCATTAGCTGTACCTGCAGAACCTGAAGATCTGGGTCTGTCTCCCTGGTGAGGTGAAAAATCAATAAAGAATCGAGCGCTGAGCCACCAGTCTTCCCTGGCAAGCAGAGAAGTATTACTGAGGCTTATCGCTGGGGAGTTCATCACCCCAACTCTAACCACAAATCCCAAGGCAGAGGACACACTCCTGGGCTCCTTCCTCTCTGGTTCTCTTTCTTTTTTTTTTTAAAGTTAGTGATTTTTGTTTGTCTGTCTGTCTGGTCATTTGTTTCACAAACCTGTACTATTCCACTTGGCATTTTATCTCCAACTGGGCTGTTTGGACATTTTTTTCTAACTTTCAGACAACAACTGTAACAAGAATTCACACCAGCACAAGTCTCCCCTTTGGCAAGATAATGTAATAATTCCATTCTAGTTGACTCAGGCTGCGCAAGTTGATATCCTGAAACGGTCTAACACCCACTTCATTAACAGTAGGGCTAATTCCTTTTGAAGGGAGTTTAAAGCCGCCAGGGCTTCGATTCTGGGGTTAATTGGTCTGTTTGCCTCTGTTTGTCAGAACTGTCTTTAAAGAACATCTTCAAAGACTGCTCTGAAACCGGCCCCTGCCTTGTCTGAAATGCCTGAAATGTCTTTATCAATGCCAAAAATGCAGTGAGTGAAAGGACTTTTTACTTAATTATATCTGAAAACCAAAAAGGGGATTCCATGTTGACAGATAATGAGAATTGACACAGTGAAATTAAAATGCGTGTTCAGGCAAAGAAAGTCAGGAGAGCTGAACTTCTAACTAGAGCCAGTTAGAAGAGAGTCTGCCTGTCCCGCCCCGGCTCAATGCACCAGACAGGACGATGGGTGCTTTGGTTTGTCTGTTGGGACAGTTTCCATTTTAAAACCCACACTGATTGGGTTGCACAGGTTGCTTAGCAATCAATAGGCCAATAGTATTTGGTTTTAAAATGCCAACATCTACACAGCATTCGAAGTATAATTTTTAATTCAAACACTTATGTCTGCAGTCAGGGAAGAAAATCTATCTTTAAAAAGTGAAACAAAGTTTATTTCCTTATACAATTTCTCCGACCCCCACCCCAAGCAATTCATGATTCATGACGCTGCTTTTCACAGCTCCATGTCTACATTCTATGTAGATATGTCTCACCAATTCCCAGTTTCTTTTGGGGGATAGAGACGTGTAGAAAGGGGCAACAAAATGGGACAGGTCTTCAGGTGTCCAGAAGAAAAGTAGAAATGCATGCCTTCCGTTTTAAACATGACGAGGAATGCTTCAGGACAGAAAATAGTTTGGTCTCCATTTTGTTGAAAATGTCGGTTATCGTGGATCCAAGTTTCAGCCCAAAGTCACATAAGAATCAGGATATGTCTCCTGACAAGTATCCCACGATGGGGCACTTGGGCTACATGAAGACATTATTTGCTACAACTGGAAAACTCAATACTACTTCCCCCAAAAATAACTGAACTGCAACTCCAAAATGAAATCACAGAACTGTCAGAGAAGCTGAGACACCCAACACTTAATAAGGCTTTAACTTCATGATCTCTAAATGTAGATCACAGTTTCAGGATCTTGGTCTCTTATATCAAACCCATACATGCCTGGGTTCTGTTTTTGGCATACCTTGACAACTGCAATTTGCCACTGTCAAAATTCCCAGGTATATTTGCATGTTGTTTGGGTAACAATGCAACAGAAACCTCCTGAGGGAAATCAGATTTGGAAAGAATACGGGCAACTCCAGAACAACACCTTTCTTTTAAAAAATCCAAATGGCATTGCAAACTGATGCTATCATTCAACTGGCCTCTGCTTGAGTGAATTCATTAGCCTTGTTCCTTCCAGTATAGAGAGGTCAGATTACCTGCTGGAGAGCAAAGGAAGCCCTAAATTATTTGATGCAAGGAAAAGTAGCCAAGAGAATCTGACCACGGAGAGGAACTTCAGCTCTCCAGTTAGGGCAGGGTCCCCCTAACTGGGCTTTAACCAGGAGATCCTCTGGCAGAAAAAAAGTCATCAGTGCTTTACTAAAACAAAAACACACATACACATCCCCCTCACCTTTCAGCATAACACCCCGACCCGTTGTGAGGTTTTGGCCACTGCTTTTTGCCCGAGAGCATGAGATCTGATTACTCTTATCTCTGCTTGCATAACTACAAATGTTATCATTACTGCTCAACTGATACGGCTCTGTTTTACAAACACAAAGGAAGACTGTATGTACACTTGCCCTCTCACCAGAAGGGCTGGTTTAAAAGAAAAAGAGAGAGAGGGCAAGGGAGAAGAAAAGAGAAGAGGGGGGCTGGGCGCGGAGAGGGGCAGGACTGCTGAATGAGCCTTTCAGAAAGAATTATGTGATAGGTTTTGTGTGTGTGTGCGTTTTAAACATGCTGCTGCCAAAGCTAAGAATTGAAAAGTGTTCAATGGGCATCATGTCAGAAATACAGTGATTTATTTTGCTGGTTCATTTTCAAACATGAGCTTTCTCCTTATTCCCTGAAATGTGTTTTGGGCCCGAATCTTCAAAATATGATGAGCAGAAGTTATGCAGAGAGCCGAGTCTGATTCAAGATAAACAAGGATTCGATTATAAATATGACAGTGGCAGATCCCTGGCCTCCAGACAGCCTCATCTGTTTGCCCAGACTGCAGACAGTTTCTCCATCCAAAACTGCACAGTGTAGGAGCGGGGGTCCGCTCTGGCCAGCCTTCCCCAGGACAGAAGGTGTGGCGTGTAAGCCGTCCCAGCTTCACCGTCACCTGTGGTATCTGAGGGAGGCCAGGTCAATGAGCTCTAAGCCAGAGCTGGTACATACATGGCAGGTTCGAATCTCAGTTCATAAAGTCAGGAGTACAAGAAATGCTACTTCTTTATTTTCCTGGTGCCATCCCGCAAAGCTGAAGCATCCACCACAAATTCCCTCTCTTCCTCCAAGATTGCATCGAAGTTCCTGGAGGCTCCAGGAGCTCAGGCCTGTGTATGGGCGATAGGCCAGGGCAGAGGGAACATCTGGCCCGCTCTTATTTGGCTCCTTCAAGAACCCTGTGCCTAATTTTTTTTAACAGTGTATTTTTTTAATTGAGATCTAATTCACTTACCATCAAACCCACCCTTTTAAAGTGTACAATTCAGTGGGTTTTTGTATATTTGCAAAGTTGTGCAACCATCACCACCAATTCCAGAATATTTCATCACCTCCAAAGAAACATGCCTGTACCTAATTTTGAATTCAATCTTTTGAATTCTGTTTTCTAAAGACTATCCCAAAATATTTAAGCCTCAAGCCCTGTAAAAACTAAATCCACCCATAGATTCAGAGACCGCCTGCAAAGTGACCTCCCTAGCAGCCATTTCTACTCCAGAACCAGATCCCCTGGGTAAGGGGAGGCACAAGTCCCCCTGGAACTCAGATCCCTTCACCTTCCTGGGACTCGAGTCCTTCAGGGACCCCACCGGAGCCTAATCTCTCTTTCTTCCCTGGGGTCTCTCCCAAGTCTTGAGATCCATGGGGCCCTAGCTCCTAATCTATTTCTCCTTTTAAACTCAAAAGGCAAGAATTTGCCTCTTTTGTTTCCTGAATTGCGGCTCCCTTCCCTAAGGCTAGGAAGAGAAAGCAGTAGCTGCCTCATCAAAGGTGACAAAATAACAGAAAACAATGGTTACCAAAACCCCACCAGGGTTAATGCACCCCATTACTGTCCTGGCACACAGGAAACAACACAGCTCCGGGCTCTCAGAAACTGTAAAGGTCACTACCAGGCACTCCCCAGAGGGGTGCCAGTGAGTGAGGCCAAGTGACCCTGTAGCAGGGCTCCTCTTTGAGAATGATGCCACTTCTCCAAATAAGGAAGTGGCGTTATTATTCATCTTTAAAAAGGGGGGGGGGGAGTCTAAGGTCTCCTTGCACTGCAAGCTGATGAGAGAGTGGGACCAGGAGCTGCATTTGAGTGTTCCAAGGGAGTCAGGGTCCTAGGTCTGGTCTACCAGGAAATCATTAATTTGGGGTTATATACCTCCTTTCTCACTCTGAACCTCCGCTTACCACCTACAAATCACCAAACTTCAGTGCCAACCATTTGTGGGATCTTTTCTCCCTTCAGGGCTACACTTGATTTATGCTTTTATTTGATTTTATCTGATGAAAAAGATTAGGAAATGGATGGGAGCACAAAAAAAGCCCAGAAGCCCCCTAGGTGGCCTAGGCCAGATACTTGATGGTCACGACTTGCTCCCCTGGAAGAAGACTGGCCAAATGAGGGAGCCAGTCCGGATGGAGGAACACCAGGTCGGGGCTTTCTATGTCAGAAAGGGCAGACCTAAGGATAGAGCCATCACAAAGTGTCCAAATAATGGTGACTATGATAACAGTGACGCGATGATGGCAGCAAGTAGTGTTTACTACTTGTAGGCACTGTGCTGAGAAGTTCCCATGTCAGGCTTTGTCTACCATTCTAGGAGGTAGGTACTGTTATTATCCCCATTTTGGAAAAAAACACAACATAGAGGTTAAAATTTTGAGCAGGGTGCAATTCATACAACTAGGTATTGAGAAAGCAGCATTTTTATCCTGTCTGCCGGCCTTCAGAGTCTTGCTCTTCACCACTATTCTATGCTTCCTCAAGAAGGTAAAGCCAAAAATAGGCCACCCTCTGGTTCCAGTGCACAGAGAGGTCCTTCCCAGCCAGGGCCAAACAATGAAGTGGGTTTGGGCCACCCTCAGGTCAGGACTGAACTTTTACTGCTTTGTTTGCTTTGGGAAATTCAGGATACACATATATGACCTGAAAAACAACTACTTTAGGTAGAGGGGAAAAAGAATCCCTACCTCACACCATATAACCCAATAAATTCCAGCTATACCAAAGATTGATAATATGGTGAGATCATAAAAATAGAAGAAAGAAACATAAAATTATTGTGTAATGTTGGAATGGGAAAAGCTATTATAAGTAGCCACTTTACCCAAGGGGGGACAAATATCTTAAAAACAAAGAATAAAGCAATTTCTCTGGAGAAAAGAAACACCATTAATAAAGCTGAGAGGTAAATGAACAGCAAATTATCAACACAGGCCTCTTTTGCTTTATAAATATCTCCTATAAAACAACAACAACAAAAGACCAATAACCCAACAGAAATTACATGCAAAGTCTATGAAAAGTTCATAGCAAAGAAATTACAAAAGGCTCTTAAAAATATATTAAAAGGTGAACAACCTTGCTCATAATAAAAACATTCCAAATGAAAACTACCATCTAGTTGGCAAAGATCTACAAGAATCAACAAGGATATGGGGAAACACCCGTATCCTGGGCTGGAAGGCGTGCACATCCACTCAGCCTCCAGGGAGAGCAATTAGGCAATCAGTCTTGGATCCTGCAATTCCACTTTTGGGAGTTTCACCTACAAATATGCCCAGATATGTAGGAAGTGATTCTATACAAGAATATGTATTGTATTATTGTTTTCAGTAGGAAAAGATTGGAAGTCACCCAAATATCTGAGTAGAAAATTGGTTAAATAAGCTATGGAACAGAATGCTATGCAGATATTTAAAGGGATGCAAAAGATTGAAGTTGGGTCCTTACCTCACACTATAAACAAAAAATGATATCAAAATGGATTAATGTAAATTCATGTAAGAGCTAAATTTAAGAGTTAAAACAATCTCTTAAAAGAAAACATAGGGGTAAATTCTCATGATCTCGGATTTGGCAATGGATTCTTAGCTATAATAACAAAAGCACATGCAATAAAAGAAAAAAATAGATAAATTGGACTTCATCAACCTTAAGAACTTTTGTGTATCAAAGGATATTATCAAAAAAGTAAAAAAACAGCCCACAGAATGGGAGAAAATATTTGCAATTCATATATCTGATAAGGGTCCAGTAGGCAAAATATATAAAGAACTCTTACAACTCAACAACAAACAACCCAATTAAAAAATGGGCAAGAATCTGAATAGACATTTCTCTGAAAAGGAGACACAGATGGCCAACAAGCACATGAAAGATGTTCAGCATCATTAGTCATTAGAGAAATGCAAATCAAAACCACAGCAAGAATCCACTTTACACCCACCAGGATGACTACAATAATAATAACTTAAAAATGGAAAATACCAAGTTTTGAGCAAGGATGTGGAAATTTTGGAACTTCAAACATTGCTAATGGGAATGTGAAATGATACGGTATCTTTGGGAAAGTTTGATGGTTCCCGAAAAAGTAAAACATAGAATTACTGTATGACCCAGCAATTCCACTCCTGGGTACATATCCAAGAGAGTGGAAAACAGGTGTTCAAATAAATGTTTGTATATAAATGTTCATAGCAACATTATTCATAATAGCCAAAAAGTGAAAACCACCCAGATGTTCATCAATAGATGAATAAACAAAATAAATGTGGTCTATCCATACAATGGTATACGATGTGACATTAAAAAGGAATGAAGTACTGATATATGCCACAACGTGGATGAACCTTAAAGACATTATGTAAGTGAAAAAAGCCAGTCCAATTCAACTCTGTTATGAACTGCATGTTTGTGTCTCCCCAGAAAGTATATGTTGAAGCCCTAAACCCCAATGGGATGGTGTTAAAGGTAGGGTTTGGGGGTGGTGATTAGATTTAGATGAGGTCCTAGGGGTGGGGCCCTATAATGAGATTAGTGTCCTTACAAGAAGAGAAGGAAACTCAAGCTCCTCCCTCTGCCATGTGAGGACACAGAAAGAAGATGGCCATCTGTAAATCAGAAAGCAGCCTCCCGTCAGACACCAAATCAGCCAGCGCATTAATCTTGGTCTTTTTAGCTTCCAGGACAATGAGATATAAATTCCTGTGGTTTAAGCCACCCAGTCTATGGTATCTTGTTATGGCCGCCTGAATAGACGAAGACAAGCTCAAAGAGTGGCCCAGAAGAAAACAAAGGTGTACAGTTCTACCTGCCCAGCACAGGTGTGGAGTCAGAATGGACGGGGAGTCCAGCCCTGCCCTCGGGTCCTGGGTGCCCCTCTGGTGTGAGTATCTCACCATGCCAAGTGCCATTTACTGTTAAAAGATCAGTATTTTTCATTCAGCATGGCTCATAAATACAAGCCAACTGCTTCACCTGGTGCTCAACTTAAAAAAATTATATATATATGATCAGTTCCAACACTGGAAGGAAAACTGGCTGAAAAGAACTTTTAGAGAGACAGCAAAGTACTGCATTTTATGGGCCTTTTCAGGGATTCTCAAGGATAATTCTGGCCATATGTGATTTTTGCTTCATGTGATGGCTCTAGACTCCACTCCCGAGTTAGATGCGACTGCACTGTAATAACAGGGCCTAACCAACTTCTGCGTGTAGCAAATGAGGACACATGGGGACAGCTGTATGGATGCTACCCAGAGTTTCCCAACATCCCTCACCATCCCCACCTATAAGTGTGGACTGATCACAGTCATTATGCAGGAAGCAGAGGGAGGAGCTTGCATGTGTTCAAAACTTACTATGTTCCTGGTAATCTCCACACAAATATCATCCACATTACAACATCTATAGAACATAAAAAAATCTTGGCCTCATTTCATAGGTGGGGAAACTGAGGCTCAAATGGGCTAAGTACTTAACTGAAGGCAAGTGGGAAAGTCAATGATAGCCCACCAGTCTGAGATCCAAAGCTCTCCTATCTACTCACTTTGCCTTCCTGCTCTGGTCAAATCACTCTGACTGTCTTAGCTCACCTGTTTCATACTGCCCCCCACCCGCCACACACACACACACACACACACTAATTAACTTCTTCAGTTTACATACAATTTAGTCCCTTCTCCTCAGGAAATTTCCTGTCTGCAAATGCTCACAAGGAAAACCTTAAGACTACAACTTACCCAGAAATGTCTTATCTTCAGCTTAGACACACATACCCAGGCAGACCTGCTGGGTCCCTGAAACCATGCTATTGCCTCGTGGGTCACTTCCTCTGGTAGCTTCTTTGCCATTCTAATGTTTCTAGTCTCTTTCTAACCCCCATAAGATTTCAAATACTGCTCACTTCCAAGAGAACCTGCGGCTCTTATTATTTTCCTGTCATTGATTTCATGCTGGGGATTCTAACTACCCACTACAGATCCCACTTTTTTGTTTTTGTTTTTGTTTTCCTGTCTTTGGCATCTGAAACATCTCCCAATTTACCACCATCTGCTCCCTTAATTAATAGGCTCCCCTGTAATTTACCTCCCCTGTAAGAACTTTTAGTGATTCTCTTGGACCCTATCCCCAACTTTGTGCACATTGCAGGCTCTCATTAGTCTTGGTTTATAATCCAGCTTTCAACCTATTTGACAGCTCTCATCTCCAAGCCAATTTGAATTACATTTTCCTCATAAGATTTCATAAGACATAAACGTGCTTTTTCGAACCTGGAACAAATTCCATCTATTATATGCCCTCTGTCCACTCCTTTTATAATTTGAAGAGCACAAAAAAAAAAGAAAAGAAAAGAAAAAGAAAAAAAAAAAGAACGTCAATCTGCTTTGTTGGTTTTTTTAAAAAAATATATAAATTCACCAGTCCCTTCTCTGCATTAAAGCTTCAGGTTTGGATGGTGACCTCCCAGGAGTTCTCTCTTCTACATAATATGGTATGGTATCTTCCTCCAGCTTCTCTTCACCTCAGGACCCTGATTAGCAGATTTGAACAGCACACAATGCAATTGTACCCAAATGCATCACCAAAGATATTAATGAATAAAGTGAATGGTTTTATAACCTGAATTACCAAAATCACTTAGAGGTGACTGGTGAGTTGTTTAAAATAGAAAACAACCCATCACTAGAATATTTGTTGTTGTTACGCAAAATGGTCATTGTTGCAAGTGTTCCTTAAAATAAAGTCATTGTCTGTTCTTTCTTCACAGGTGTAGCAAAGTGGAAGGAGGAAGATGGCAGGTCCCCATTGCCAAACTCCTACTCTGTTTCAAGTCCTGAGTTAGGGGTTGGCTTTATAGGCTTGATTTCAGTGATGAGCTTTAAATCTGGCTTCATCAGCACCACCTAAAGGTTTTGGTAAAGATGTGGGCTTCCAGACCTAAGGCCTAAGTTGTGTAAGTCAGTTGTTTTGGGGTGGGGCTCAGGAATCTGTCTTTCAGAAGTGCTACAAGCACTCTTTTGATTATTAAGTGAATTTGGGAAGCACCAAATTCTCAAAGCAGCTCAAAAACGTCAGTTTTAGCCTTTTTTTTTTCTGTCAGTCATTTGTTGGGTGAGGAAACTAAGGCTGAGAGAGCGTAAATAATTTACCCAATGTCACAGATTAGGAAATTATACACTGAGCATTAAAGATCAGTCTGTAGGATTCTGGAGCCCATCTTTTCTCCATGATCCTGCAGAGCCTCCATTTTGGATGGGAAACTTAATTTTTTGTTATTGTAACTGGAGATACCACAGCATCGTTTTTATGAAAGTGAATTTATCTAGTACTGCCAAAAGGCATTTCATGTACGCTAATGTTCATAGCTGCATTACTCACAATAGCCAAATGTGGAAACAACCCAAGTGTCCATCAACAGATGAATGATATACATATAAATTCAGCCGTAAAAAGGAATGAAATTCTGATACACGCTACGACATGGATGAACCTTGAAAACATTATGCTAAGTGAGAGAAGCCAGTCACAAAAGTACAATTTTTATACAATTCCATTTCTATGAAGTACATAGAGTAAGCAAATTCATAGAGACAGAAAGTAGACTAGAGGTTCCAGGGGTTGGGGATGAGGGCATGGGGAGTTATGATTTTATGGGTACAGAGTTTCAGTTTAGGATGATGAAATGGATTGTGGTGATGGTTACACAACATTGTGGATATACTTAATGCCACCGAATTAGACACTTAAAGATGGTTAAAATGGTAAATTTTATGTATAATTCATCACAATAAAAAAAAAAAAGCATACAAAAGACATTTGAAAGCAATGGGAGATTAAGCCATATATTTATGCCCCTGGAATTTACCGCAAGAGTGAGCTTGTGAAGTGAGCCCCCGAGACTTTCTTCTACTTTCCCCTGAAGTTGAATGAAAAACAGATTTCTGGTTAATTGAGGGCTCCAGTTGGCCTTGGCTTCACTGTCTTTTCCTCTTTGCACATTTTTCCTAAAAGAAGGAGAGGAGGGGAGGATTCGGGCATGCAGGGGATGAAGTTAGCCTGTGAGGTAGGGCAAATGCATGGCCTGGGGCATCAGAAGGTGTGCAGGCAGCTCTGCAACTTCCCTGAGGGGCAGTCATAGTCATTTGAACACGTTTCTTGGGTTTTGGGGATTTTTTGTTTCTTTTGTGGATATACGATGTCTCCCCTGTGAGAGGAGAATGCTGTGGCTGCCGATTCTCTGCCTGCCCCCATTTTTCCAGTAGCAGCATTCCCGTGCTAGCTGAGCACATGACCCCAGGTGGGCGAAACAGACCGCTTCTCTGGATTTTTTTTTTAACTCTATGCACTGGAAACATCCTCCTTTATTTTCGGCTACAAGCTCCAAAGGTGTGGGCAGCACTGGTTCTTCAGGGTGGATAAGCTTCTGAGGTTGCAGGGGAGTTTTAGTGGATGGAGCTCACATTCCAGCACATGCTTTGGAGACCCTAGAGCTGCCGGCCCCCAGGGGACCTCGTCTTTAATTCTAGGACTTACCCCTCGATTTTTTCAATAGTATTTATTTCTTGAGCATGTTTCTGGCACCTGCAACACAAGTGAGTCCTGACCATCATGGCGCACATTTGATTAAATGATTGCTAACATTTCTTCTTTAAAAAAGATTTTTTTTTAGCTTTATTGAGGTGTAATTGATAAATAAAAATTGTGTATATTTAAGATGTACAACATGATGGTTGATATACGTATCTATTGTGAAGTGATCACCACAATTAAGCTTATTAACATGTCACTCATCTCACATTACTTTTGTGTGTGTGGTGAGAACACTTAAGATTCACCCTCTTAGCAAATGCAAGTATTGCATGTAACAATAAAGTATTGTTCACTGGTCATCACGCGGTACATTAGAGCTCCAGAACTTATTCATCTTCCATAACTGAAAGTCTGTACCCTTTGACTGTCATATTCCCATTTCCCCCACTGCCCGACCCTTGGCAGCAACCACTCTACTCTGTGCTTCCAGGAGTTTAACTAATTTAGATTCCATATACAAATGAGATCATGTGGTATTTGTCGTTGAATCTGGCTTATTGCACTTAGCAAGTGTCCTTCAGATTCATCCACGTTGTCACAAATGGCAAGACATCCTTGTTTTTCAAGACTGAATAATATTCCAATGTGTGTGTAAGTGTGTGTGTGTACATGTTTTCTTTATCCATTTGTCAATAGACCTTCAAAAAACAAAAAGCAAATATCTAAACAATAAAAATAATAATTTACAAATTTTTAAAATCCTGATTCTGAGAGAGTCATTCCATACCAATTTAACCAAAGGAAAAGTTTCCTTTTGTGAATGAGCTGTCTTGTTGAGATACAGGATGGCCAACAGAGTTGATGCTAAGACCCTTTACAGCTCCAGAAACTTCCCATTCAAATACAAGATGAAAACAGGAGCTAGAGAAGGGAGAACTAGGGAATAATTCAAAATAATTAATTTATGTTTTTAATTTGGTTTGAAAAGTTATTTAAGGGCATTTCTTCTCTCCTATGTTCTTCTAGATGATTTACATCTTCAAGAAAAATGTGACTGCCTCCTCCAGATCAAAGATACCAAAAAACGATGCCTATAAACGAAGATTTTAGGCACATGAAAATTATGGCTTGCGTGCCTCTGCAATGAAAATTGCAGTCTGTTTTTTTTCTGAGTATAAGAAAGGGAGCAAAAATGTCCAGTGCAGGCCCATCATTTAGTTCTAGCAGAGAGAATTACAAGTTGGAGAAGAAATGCGACGATTGTCAGTCCCCACTTATCCTATGGCTGTGAGTCTCTTTGGTCAGAGTGGACATGTATCCACTGGGTAGAAAATGAGCAAGCTAATTTAACATCACAATGAAGTAAAACACCAGTAATCTAAGCATGGAAGTGAATCAACATGAGATCTCCCGAGAGCCAGGAAAAGAGCTAAGGCTTAAAGCAAGTCTCGCTACAGCAGCAGGGACGATGTAGGCTTGAAATAAACTTCAGGTTTTGTTAGAAATACTTTTTGTCCTCTTTTAATAGTTAACCTGACCCCAGCTCAAGAATCCAAGATACTGAGTAGTCTATTGTGCACCTGGAGAAAACTTTCAAAACCTTAATTACACATAATCTTGGTTTCAGCAATAATCTCAGTAATGCTGGTATAACCCTCCTCTTTTACAGCTCCAAACCAACTTATATATCTTATCTCCAGCAGGAGACTCTGTTTTTTATGATTTTAAAACATAGCTTGAAAAAGTCTCCATCTTATCTCAGAGCAGAAGTGGTGTCACTTGCCAGCCCAAATATTCTAGTAAGAGTTTTCCCTCTCACTCAGCTGCCACAGCTGTTTCTTTCAGCTCAGCCAGACTCCTGCTGAGATAAAAATACAACTCATTTAGGTCAATGATTAAATTGAAAGTTATAATATTACCAATTAAGTTTGAGCAAAGAGAGAACAACAACAACAAAAAAAACCAAACAAATTCTTTGAGAGAGCCACCACAGTACCTGTCCTCACACACCACACCCCTGCCACCCCCCTACCCGAAAGCAGAAAGTCTTATAAACGTGCTTGAGAAAGCCTCCCCCATGCCTTGTCACTAGGGTCTCCGCTTTCCATCTCAGAACAACTACTTATTGTCTCCTAAGCACATTTTTATCTGGGAGCCTGAGTGCTCACTGGGCTGTGGAAGGAACCTTCCAGAGTCAAGCGCATTCCCTGAGACTGTCAGACCCAAAGGAGCTGGGGAAGAAGATGCACGCAGGGTGAAGAAATCAAGCTCACGCTGAGAATTATTGATGGCGCATGTAACTCAGGTGTGGGGAAGATTAAAACAGCTATAGAGGTAAGCATATTGTGCAATAGGGTCAGGACTAGGTGAGGCGAGCAAGACACCTAGGGTGCAAAAGGCCCCCTCTCAGGTGCCGAGCCTGCACTGACTGTGCCCCTTAAAATTGGCACCTAGGTGTCTCTTTTGCCTCACCTTCGTCCCAGGCCTGTGGGCCCAGACCGCGAAGGACAAAGGACGGCAATAATAGGCTACTCTCCTGACTTGGCTTGTTTCAAAGACCTAGTGAGGGAGGCGTGCCGGCCGTCATAGCTCGTCTCCCCGAGTCGGTGATCGACTAACCGTTCACACACCTCCGCCAGCCGCATCTTCTGACCCATCCCACAACCACAAAACGCCTTCCTGTTGGATTCCCCACCCAAGGAAGTCCCAAGTGGCCTGGACAGAGAGATGGGACTCCCGCCCACATCTCACTCCAGGAGATTCACCGACTGTAGACACTCAGAATTCTTGCTGCATTGTGCTTTAGAGGGCTTATTATCCCGGTGATGGTGGGCTGATAGTTCTGAAGTAATTAAACAACACCAGGAGTCTTTTAAAACAATCCTCTAATTACTAGTCTCACCATCAGAATTACACCCTCCAAATCCTAGTTGATGCTACTGTAGACTTTTGGGAGCTACAGACAATGGGAGAGAGATCCCGAGAGAACGTCCCATGGGGACCATAATGCGTGAGTGGGGACAGTTTCCCAGCATCGTGCCACAGTCAGGAGTTTCCATAGGACCATCCCAGCCCCCCGAACCACAGAGCCCCTGGCTCAGGCCCAGACTGGCAGGGATGTTTTGTTTTGTTTTGTCTTTTAAGAGCAGTTTTAGGTTTACAGAAAAAGAGTGGGAAAGTACAGAGGGTTCCGTGTAACCTCTCGCCTTTCGCTCTATTATTTCCCCGTTAGTAACATCTTCCGTTAGTGTGGTTCATTTGTTATAATCGATGCACTGACATTAGTACATTATTATTAACTAAAGTCATCGTTCACATTAGAATTCACTCTTGGTGGTGTCCATTCTATGGATTTTGGCAAATGTATGGTGACCTGTATCCACCATGATAGACTCATACAGAATAGTTTGACTGCCCTAAAAATCCCCTGTGCTCCACCTATTCGTCCCTCCCTTCTCCCAAACTGAAAGGAATGTATTTTGCTTCCCAATTCGCTAGAGAAACATGTATATTTTTCTTTTTTCCTTTGAAAATAAATGGTGGTAATTCATTCAGGTTATAGGATCATCATAAAGCTGAGCTCGCAAATTCTCGTGAAGCCGGGTTAAGGACACACAGGACCTCCCGTGTCTCCTGCACGGTGTGGAGAACATGCGCTACTCACTGGACCACAGCCCGTAGCCACCTCTCGCCAGGAGCCGAGTCGCAGAGTCAAGCTCAATGGCTGCCCATGTTCTAACCCTCACATGACCCAACAAGGACAGGCATGCATGAAGTCCACACTGTGCTAAAGAAGACAGACAAGAAGTACCAAAGAGCTTCGAGAACACAAAGAAAAGACAGAGGTTATCAACTTCAGGCGGTGGTTCTCAAAATATTGCCCAGGCACCCTTGGGCTTCCCTGAGACTTTTCCAGGGTCTCCTGTGTTCAAAATGATTTTCATAACAACACTAAAAAGTTATTTGCCTTTTCACCCTTATTATCTCCGACGTATACAGTGGAGTTTTTCAGAGCCTGTCTGATTTGTGGTATCATGACAGATTGAATGCATAAGCAGATATAAGAATCCAACTGTCTTCTATTAAGGCAAACAGTAAAGGGCTTTGCAAAATGTAAAATAACGCCACTTTTCACTATTTGTTTGTTTTGGAAAACATAATTACTTTTCATTTAAAAAGTCCTATGTTTCATATGTGATGGGTTTATTATCATTATGTGAAATACTTTCATGTTTTTCCCAGTTTTAATTTCTAATATGATAAATATTGATAGCTATAACCCACAATGAAAGCTTTTTGCATCCTCAATAATTTTTTGAGAAAGTGAAGGAGTCCTGAGATCAAAGAGTTTAAGAATCGTTGATTGATAGAAGGATCTGGAGTCAGACAGACCTGGGCTGAAACCCCAGTTCTGCCATTTGGATGAGTTGTTTACCTCCAACCCACCCATCGAGAGCCTGGGCTTCTTTATCTGTAAAACGGTAACAATAATGTTTACTTCATGGGGCGGTCGCAAAGATTAATGACCTGACGTATGAAAAAAGCACCCTGCACGGTCCCTGGCATGGATGAGGCCGTCAATGTACAGCAGCGAAGAAGAAAGAAAATGTGAAACTTAGTTCCCAGGCTCACATACAGCAGGGGTTGTTCTGCTGTGCACAAAACAACAGTAAATAACTAATGAGGTCTCCTCCCCCTCTGTGTGCTACAAGCAACAACAGGCTGAAGTTGGGGACTTGCGTGACAGGGGTGGGGGGATTTACAGGAGCAGAAGGGAAGGGCATTTCTCTCCTGTTCTTGTGAGAGAACAGCGTGAATGAAGGCTCAGAGGGAGCAGTGAACAGAGCCTCTCTGGGGGACATGGAGCAGACCAGCTGGCCTGCCGGCGCGTGTTATCGTACATGCACACACCCGTGCACACATGTCCACACTGAATGAGCAGATACATGAAAGTGACCCCATCCAGAATCGTGCTTCTCACACAACCATAACATAACGCACAGGACATCAGTGCATCACAACCTCATGAACACAGGGACCAACTGTCTCCTCTACAGCTTTTCGCGTCTGCTCACCCAAATCTTGGGCCCCACCCAGGCATCTGAATAGGGCAGGTCTGGGGCACAGCCCAGGCATCCGTATTTTCATATATACCCCAGGTGTGCGACCAGAGGAGAGCCCTCCAGTCCGCTCTGGGCAGGCAAGAAAGACCTGAGAGTTTCTTTCTCTCCCCCACCACATGTCCAGTGTGGGGAGGCAGAGGCACTCTGCCCACTGTAGTCTCTGGGGAACCCAGGGATCCGTCCCATGACCGCTGCAGTAAAGGGAAGGGAAGATAGCCCAGTGGAGACTTCTTACCTACAAAGTTCCACGTATCACTTCTACTCATATTTGGCTGTCCAGAGCAAATCACACAGCCCTTCCAAACTTCACGGGGGTGGGGGGAGGGGCGATCCTTCGGGCACCATGTCCTCCTGACCTCCGTGCTAACTTTCTTTGGGTTCTTACTACATGCTGGGCATTGTGCTAAGCAGTTTGCATGCATCACCTCATTTGTACCCCACAACAACCTACGAGGTAGGGTGGATTTATAGCTCCACTTCACAAATGAGGGCTACAAGACACAGAGAGGTTAAATAATTTGCCAAGGTCACAGGTAGCAGGAAATAGGGCCGTGATTTGAATCCAAGCTGTCTGATACACTTACCCACTGGACTGTATTTCCCATTATTCAGCTAATAATTATTCATACAGGGCCCCATATGGGGAGAACTGGGGACACCATGGCATGTCAGGGAGCCCAAGCCCCTGTGCAGAGGGCATGGGTTCTGGTGGATTTCACCCACACATAAGGTGTGTGACGATTTTAACCCCAAATCTCAAAGCTGGAAAAATTGAAGGACCTAAGTCTACGTGCCCCGCTCCCCATCCGACCTTCTTCCCGTTTAATGGGGAATTCTCTGCCACACCCCCTTCTCCTCCCCAGGGGCCTTGCAGCCTCTGCATCAGTACTGCCTTTCTCTCTGGGGACAGCTCCATTGACCACTCCTTCATAGCACGGAGCCCTTGGTCTCTCGGTCCTCAGGCCAGAGGGAACTGGAGTGACCTCTTTCCTCGTGGCATTTCCTTCCACATTTTGGAAAGTGCTGCCGTGTTCTCTGGATGAGAACCAGGTTAGGGAACAATCTTTTAAATGCCTCCTCCTGCTTCTGGAATGAGGGAGAGTCTTTAAAGGAAGGCAAAGTTCCCGGTGTTTCCAGGCCGGGCCGCCACGTGGCTGCCTCACACAGTTTCTGCTTCTGCTGTTCTGGATGGATGTGCCCCCACTTCTTTGCTTCACACACCCTGAAGATAACATCAGCTGGGCAACCCCGTCGGCCCAGTTTTTTCTGTGGGTGGGGGAATATTCACTTGGAAAGGTCAACACCTGTTTTGTTTGGGTTCAGTGATAACGGTGCCCACCCTCCTGGAAAAGGATTGTGGACCCATTGGGAGGATTCTCTAATCAGCTCAAAGTTCCCAGGCCTTTCTTGTTGTATTCTAACTTCATTTTAAGAGAACGTAGCCAAAGACGACAGGTTACTCGATTTCTTTTCCTTTTTCCCCCTTTTTATCATAAAGATTAGTCCCAGTCACTGAGATTTGAATTATTCTACCTTTTCTCAAATGGGCCACATCAAGGGGCCATGTAATCATAAAAGAGAGGATTTCCTCAGTACTTTGAAGCTTACCGAGAACTTTAATAGATATGCTTTTTTTATTTGCTTCTCACATCCTTCTGGTGAAACAGGCATCAGAATTCTATCCATTTTACAGAGCAGTAAACTAAGGCCTAGGGAAGTGCAGTAGCTGGCTCAGGGACACAGCATTTACTTGGGAGAGCTGGGCTTGAACTTCAAGTTCCAACCTACTGCGCTGCCATTGCCACCATGTGCTTGCCAAATTCTACTTCGACAAAGTACAATTTACACTTTCAATCCTTTTGTCACCCTGGAGTGAAACTAAGATGTTTGCCCTGCAAGTGTAGAGAGTGTTTCTGGGTACATACTATTTGAGAACCCACCTGGAAAGGGAAAGTGGGAGGGCAAACACCAGGGATCCCATGGAGAGAGAAGACCAGTCATCATTTATCCTTGCTGTATGCAGAGTGGCCCTGCTGGGAAGCCATACCCCTGAGCCGGCCCTGGGCACATGACTCTGGATCTGCAAAGAGAAGGATCCTGGGACAGGGATGGTGGACAGGCCTGTGACCTGGGACTTAAAGGGCCAGGATAAGGATTAGGACAGGTGTAGAGAAAGGTAACTGAGAGGTTGGGCAGAGAGCCACCAAGGCCCAGGCAAGAACGCCATTGCCAGGGAATTTTAAATTCTTTATTCTTAAAAACTTTGGCCACGCCAAAAACATGAGAACGCATTTGACCCCAGAAACCACCGTAAATATCCACCTCTCCATGTAGCAGGCACCCTGCTGATAACACCAGCTCCCAATAGCACCTAACGGGGAGCAAGGAAGAGGAGAAATGAGCTGAGGCCTCAGTCACACGTGTGTGCTTAACACGCATGCTCACATGCACCAAACTCCCTCTGCCTCTTTTGCAGCTCTGTCCCTTTCAAATATTCTAACTTGACCATTTTTCCCAGGACAAAGATATAAGCCCTTGGGTCCATCAGAAGCCAAAGAGGTGCTCACTTGAGTCCTTGAGGTAAAACCCTTCACCTGCAGCCTTTTATGATTTTTTGTTCCCTTGTTTCTCCCCTATTAGAGTAGATTTATAAGTCCTGGTGTGTCCATAGAACTACGCACACATTAGGTGCTTAATAAATGGTAGCTGGTAGAGTAAATGGAGGGGTGGATGGCCTGAGCAGTGGCTGGGAGGAGACCCTGAGTCAGTTGATGGTAGGTACCACCTGGGGCACCGCCTTCCCCTCTCCAGCCTCAGTTTCCCTAAAGTAGAAAGTTTGACTTGGGGCATCTCTAAGACCGGCTCAACTCTGAGCCTGAGACTTCTCTTCATCACTCCCCATCTCAGGAGTGGTTCTTGGCAGGCTGAGAGAGAACAGTTTTGTTCAGCTCCCTGTCATCATCTGCTGGCCTTTTCTGCCCCAGCGCTTCAAAGTTTGGAGACCAAGCAGCGAGTTCTCATAATTGGTGTGAATGACAACACACACACACACACACACACACACACACACACACACACACACACACTTCCACCTAGCTGGGTGGGGGGCTGTGCTCTGACGAGGGGCTTCAGTCCTGGGAGGCTGTCATCTCTCAGCCTTGTTATCACACTGGCCCTTCTCTCAAAGCCACCAGTCATCCAGAAACATGTCTTCACGTCTACCATATTTGAAAATGAATCCAAGCCTCACAGACATTCAGGAGAGGAGGAACAAGTCTCACCCACAGCCAGAGGATCAAAGCCTTCCAAGTTTCCCACCAACACCCAGTGTTGTGTGCATTTCTGCCTTTCTGGCACCCAAGCCAACGTCACTCTCCACACCTTCCTTTTAATAACAGTGTCCTGATTTCCTTTTGGCAGCTTGGATGCAGTCTGATGAGACCGTCATTCAAGATGCCCTGCCCTCCCCAAGCCAACAGGTGGGCACCAGAGCTCAGCCCACTGCACAGAGTTTCTTTGGCATCTGATTCGTCAACAACAGTCAGCAAAGCAGGCCCTGGCAGGTGCCCTGGTTCCAATGGCAGCACCAGGGAGGGACCGCCCATCAGCTTCTCCAAGAGACTCAGGGAAGCGCAGGCTCCAGTCCCTGTGCCCTAACTCTCCCATCTTCTCTCTCATTCTGCCCCTCTTTTTTCAATCTTCTATTCTGTTGCCCACATCCAGAAAACTCTGATTCATGCTCCAAATCCCAAGGCAAAGGGATAGAGACCACACCTCTCCAGTTCTCCTGGGACAGCAGAGCAGGACCCCTGCCTCTTCCCGAGAACCAGGCTCACCAGCATGGCCAAAGCACATGTGAGACCAGAGCTAGTCCTGATTCTGCCTCTCAGCTGTGTGGCCTCAGGCTTGGGACCTGACTTCCCTGAACCTCAGTTTCCTCATCTCTAAAATGGAAACGTTTGCCTACCTGGTGGGACTGGGGTGTGGGTTAGCACGGGGCTGGGGACCCACAGGACATTCAGGGAGGGTAGTTGTTGTTTTGATTGTCTTTCTGAAGAGAAACTCCCCTTGCTTCCCATTCGTTAACCCCAGGATGTTCTGAAGAAACAAATCAACTTCTTTCTGATTCACGTGCACTGAGATCACCATGTTTTCAGTTGCACAAAGCATTAAGTCGCCAAGAAAAGCCTTCCCAAGCCCCTTGGGATAAAGGGCTCCTTTTTCTGACTTGAAACAAGAAGGAGTCATTTGCCAAACTGAAATAGCACATAAACCTTAGAATCCACAGATTTGAGTGAAATCTAATCTTAGCCAAAACTGGCAGGAGTGAGGGGGTGTGGGGGAGGGGGAGGATGAGTCAGAGATTCCACCCCTTAGAGGGGGCAGCCTAATATGGCATTGGGGAGCCACAAGAGAGACTTAGGTATGCCTGGACTTTCAGACTGGAGCCATGACTCTGGCCAGGAACCAGCTGTGCCCCCCCCACCCCCACCTACCCTCACATATACATGGAGCAGAGCCTTGGGGTGGCAAACCAACACTGGGAGCCCATATCAATGGGAAGGAGCCAGCCAAGAAACCAGCAGCTTGACCCCAGAAATGACGGCAACCACTTTCTCCCAGCCTGCCCTGGTTCTTGCACCAAGGTGGACCTGCCCCTTCAGGTCCTGGCCGACCCCAAGGTCTCCTAAGTGCAGCTGACACTGAGTCTGTGATATGGCAAGTAAACACGTGAGTAACAGGGAGGCTGCACCCCACGTAACCTCAGAGCATACGAAATTTATTTTCATCCCTGGAGAAAAGGGCCAGGTAGGGGAGGACCTTCAAAAGGTGAGAAGTGCTTCTGCTGCTGCTAGAAAAGTTTTACAACTTAATGAAAATACAGAGATGCCCCTTAAATGGTGTGGGTGGAAGCAAAGCCAACTCTGGCCCCACCTTGGGTTCCCATTAGCTGGGTGACTTTGGGCAAATTACCTTGCTCCTCTGTGCCTGTTTTTTTATTGTTTGTGGTTTTATTTTAAATCATCTGTAATTTGAACGAAATAGAGAAGTGGTTCTTAAACTGGAGTTCATCAGAATTACGTGGAGGGCCTATTTCCTGGGCTCTGGCTCAGAGAGGCTGATTCCGCAGGTCTGGATAGGGCCTAAGAATGTGCATTTTTAACAAGCACGCACGGTTACAGGAGTCCTCCAGTATACTGACAGGGAAAAGAGAGTCTCACTGTCCTGCATTTCCTGCAAAAGTCCTCTGATTGGACTGACTGAGGTCTCATGACCACTCCTGACCAGTGACTGTGGCCGAGAGCCAGAATGTGCTGATTGGCCAGGCCTTTGGGGCCCATCCCTGGGGCCAGGTGGTGAATCCACTTCCCCAGAACCACATGGATCATGAAAACTGACAGTGGAGACAGTTGGAAAGGGCTCAAGGGAGGGAATTATGCTGGAGGGACAAGCAGCAAACACTTACTGTGGTATCAGAGCCAGAACTGGAACCTAGCTGAGGCCTGCTCTTGGGTCTCTGCCTTTCAGCACACCTGGCTATTTCCCTTTACCCTCTATTTAAATACAGGGTCAAGCCCTGGCACTGTTTGCCTGACCCAGGCTCCTGTGGCCAGCCGAAATACATCCTAATTCAGGTCTCCACCACCACGGAGGACTGTACGTAAACATGCCGGACAGATAAATCCCATCCAAATCCTTGCAGGAAGGAGGTAATTACCTTGGTTCTCCTGACTGGTGTTCCTGGGGCAGCTTTAGCCACATGGTATAGTCACACTGGGTCATCATGTATAAACATGTACCATGGATAAAAGTACAGAGAACGATCATTCACACCTGGGCTTCCAGGCTTGCACAAAGCCTATCTTCTGACCTCAGAAAGACTCGCAAGTCATGAGGGTGATGATAAAGATGATGATGGAGGAGTCAGTGTGTCCCTGCCTTTGTTCCTAAAATTCCACGCTCCCTAAGAAGTTTGTTCAGAAAAGGATTTCAGGTTTTAGATGATTTGCTCCCAGAGGTGGGCCAGCTATTCATCAACCTTGCTACCCAAGCCTCCTGTGGCTCTCCCAGGTCCAGTAGCTGAGGAGGTAAACAGCACAGAGATTAAGCCTTTGGTCCATAGTCTGAGATGAAAGTCTTAGGATCAGGAATGGATCCTGGTTTGAGTCCCTGCTATGACCTTCACCTCAAATCTATCCAGAGGTTGGTCAGGGCACTTGACTTGGGACTCATTTACTGGAAAACAGAATAATGTCAGGCTCTGTGCTCAGGCGGCCAGAATTCAACCCAGCTGTGTGACCTTGGGTAACTCACATAACCTCTCTGTGCCTCAACACTCTCATCAGCAAATAGAATCCTAAGAGTGCTTATACCTGAAAGGTGGTTGGGAAAATTAAAATGTGTAAAACACTTGAAATGGTATCTGGCATATGCCAAGCCCTTTATAAATATTAGCTATGATTATTCAACTCACAAGACATTGACAGAGCACCTCCAATGGGTCAGACACTGTATTAAGTGACAGCAATTCAGAGTTCAATAAAGATCCAGAACCTTGTCTTCGAAGTGTTCATAGTCTAGGGGAAGATAGACCACAATACATTATGACAAATACGGTGCTGAACGTGTCTGCAGCACTAACTCCACCTGGAAGAGACCAAGAAAGCCTTGCATTTGACCTTCGACATGGGCCTTGAAGGAGTTTGCCCAAAAAGGTGTCTGGGGGAAGCCCTTCTAGGTGGAGAACAGAATGTTGGTTTTAGGAAAGAGCCTGATTGTCCATGGAAAGATGGGTGGAAAGTGACAGCAACATAAGGTTCCGGGGGGGGGGGGGGCGGGGAGGGCCGGCGGGGCACGGCGTGGTGTACGACAGGCCTGGCAAGTTGTTTGGTACGTCATGCTGCAGAGTTTGGACTTTATCCTGAGACAGCTGGAGCCAACAAACGTTTTTAAGCAAGAAAACGGAATGGGATGCGAAATGACTTTTTTTTTTTCAGGATTATAACTGGTAGCAGAGTGGGGGGTGAGCTGGCTGGGGAGACACAGGTGCAGCCAGGCCAGTCAGGAGGCTGAGACCAGGCGAGAGGTGGTGAGGACACAGGCACGGCCATGGCCATGCAACGGGGCAGAGGGGACAGTGTCAGGGCATTTTCATCAGGACAATGGACCGGAAGTGGCTAACCAGATATTGATGAGGAAAAGATGGAGGAATCACAGCCTCATGTGGAGTGTCCAGCTTGGGAGACTGGGCGTTGACCAAGTCAGGGGACATAGGAAGAGAAGCCACCGTAAGGAGGTGGGCGTGAATGGCTACACACTGGGCCGGTTAAGTTTACATTTTCTGCAGGACACTTTTTATACTTAAAATGTCAACCAATTCTTGGGGGGGCGAAGGGGGGATGGGAAGAAAGGGAATAGGTGATGCAGAGAGAATTTTCAGAATTTCCCTGAGAATAATCATATCCCTGGAGCTCTAGTTCCTGATGAGGAAACAATCAAGATAACCCAGCCAAGTCCCAAATACCTGCAAAGGCCAGGCAAGAAGCAGAAGGAGAGTAACAAGCAAATCACTGCTAGGGCACCACTTCCTCTTAATTTATGATGGAACCATGTCCACTTATGTTGTCGGTTAACATAAATTAACACACTTAAGGGACAGCCACTCCAGGATTCTGCCAAGGCCCCATGTCAGCATGTCCCCCAGCTGGGAACGACAGACAAAGTCTCCTTTTATGCAACCCTCTCCTCATAATAAAAAGAGAAAATACCAATTTTAACCATGGAAATAAATATAGGAGATGATGGCTTCAAAATGAAAGGTTGGAAAAATTTCATGCAGCAAAATCCAAAACCCCAAGTGCGGTCTGGAGAGCCGCAAACCACACATATTTGCACTTCAAGAGTGAAAGATCTTTTGAAAGAGTCCTTGAAATAAAGATTCCCAGGTTCCACTGGGGGAGGACCAATTTGGGGCCAAAACACATCTTTATGGCTGGGTTTGAAAGCCCGGGAAACTGTTCCTAATGGAAATGCTGACCAGCCTGTCCACACACCACACCAGCAAGCTCTCAGCTTTTTAAGAAAATAAGACGTTCCTTCGCAACTAGGTCAACTGGGAGAGAAAGCAAGAGTTTCTTCTGGAAAGTTTGTGGTGGTCAAATGCACATTAGGAAAGCAACTCCATTATGGAATGGGATGTCTTATTGCCTTCGCTTTTACCTGAAGCCAGGTTAACTTGTTGAGAGAGCAAAGAGGCAGGAAAAAAAACCAGGAACCACCTGTCGTCTGATTAGCTGGGCAGAATTAAGCATCTGGGATAAGCAAGTTCTACTCAGGCGTCACAGGCTCAGGTACCCACCGAGCCCAGGTGGGCACATCAGGTGAGGCTGGCCAGGTGAGGTTGGCCAGGTGAGGCTAGCCAGGAGGAGCTCCTGTGTCTGGTCTAAGGGAAAGTAATGCTAACCCACTCTAGCAACTGGTGGCTGTGTAGCACCAGTTTTACCAACATCTGCATTTCTAAGAGAAGCTCGAAATCTGCATGTTTATGTGAAATCTTCTGAATTTTAACATGGAGAACCAGTTCCCAAAATTGTAAACACAACATAGGCCAAACGCAGTACAGCTCACTGGCACCAGCTGAGGCCTGTGCACCATTATCGAGGCAGAATTTCAACATGTCAAGAGAAGGAGAGAAGAGCGAGCACCCATCTGCTGTGCGTGACCCTGACACTGGAAGTCAGGAGACTTGGGTTCCTGTCCCAGCTCTTTGACCAAGTTCTCTGGGTGTCATTGTGCCAGCTGCCTACTCCCCTTCTCTGAGCCTCTATTCCCTCTTCTGTGAAGAGAGGGAGTAGGACAAAGTGAACTCGCAGAGCTCACCTTCTTACAGCCTGGAAGTCTATACCCTCAACTGATAAAAATCATACAACATGAAAAAGGCATTTTCTGGAAAGCAGAGGCAACCTTGAGCTAATGGGGAATTCAGGTAGGTGAAACCCACTGCGCCACCCTGACAGGTGTCAGGTGATTTGCCATGGCAAATCTCCCTAACCTCGGGAAGGAAAGAGAACTGATCAACTGGCGGCATCCTGAGGCTTCAGGGTTATGGTGACCTGCTGTCCCCCCCATGTGTACCCCGTAGGGGTTTGCATAGGTGCTGAGACTTCGGCTCCATCACCCTTCCTTATCCTCACAATAAAACTATGGCACCCTTGCCAATGCCTTCGTCTGCATCTTGAAGATGAGGAAATGGAGACTCAGAAGTTTTAAGCATCTTACCAAAGGGCACACAGCAAGTGGAAGGCCATAGTAAATTGAGGCTGGTCTTGGAGAAAAGGCAGCCTGTTTTCTGGGCAATAAAAACCCAAAAACTGCAGAAAGAGTGAGCGTCTCACTTAAAAATGGGCCATTATCAGCATCATCTCACACTCTGCCCCTTCTATAACCCCGTCTCCTATGGCCACGTAAAAACAGACTGGGGCAGGCGGCCGGATGGCTCACTTGGTTAGAGCGCAAGCTCTGAACAACAGGGTTGCCGGTTCAATTCCCACATGGGATTGTGGGCTGCGCCCCCTGCAACTAAAGATTGAAAACGGCGACTGGACTTGGAGCTGAGCTGCACCCTCCACAACTAGATTGAAGGACAACGACTTAGAGCTGATGGGCCCTGGAAAAACACACTGTTCCCCTTTAAAAAAACAAACAGCTTGGGCTCTGCCTGACTTAGTTTACCCAATCCTCAGCAACACTTCTGTGTTTCTGAAAGACTTTCTTCAACCAAGTTGCCTACCCTTCTTCCACATGGTTCAGTTTAAAAACAAACCTGACTCATCACCTGGAAAGAAAATGAAGAAAATGGGTTTTTCTTTTTTCTCTTTGATGGGTAGTCTTTTTAAAACCCAATATGGGAAGAGACAGAGGACTTTCTATGTCTATTTGACATCTACGGGGGCCAGGCCTGGCAGGTCACCCTCATCCCTGGGGTGTCCTGACGTCAGAGAAGACACACAGCAGCATGCCTTTATCTCTGGAGAAGTGAAATTTCCCTGTACCCTGAATGAGCGGGGCTTCTTGTTCTCCAGAACCACATGACTTGAGCAGCCAGAATGAGCTGGAGAGCCTTCCAATGCTGCATCTGCAACAAAGATGCCTGCCTGTGACGTGTGCACTGACCAAACCCCAACACTCGGTCCCTGGAGCCCAAAGCTCAGCTGTGAACATGGGTCTGAGCAGAGGCTTCGTCTTCGTGGCCCAGACCTTCGTGGCGGTTTCTTATTCGCACACATACTCACAGTTATCCTTCACACCTGTACCATGTTTTACCTCTTCTAGCGTTTTGCCCAAGTTACCTAACAACAGCTGTGTTAGGGAGGTGGGGCCTGTATGTTACAGGTGAGAAACTTAGGGCTCACAGGGACGAGTGACTTGCCAGGGCTGTCTGGCTGGTAAGGGCTGAGCTAGGTTTGAAGTCCGGCTCTTGGACTCCACTGGGCTGGGCTGCCTGCCATGCTGTGAACCTTCCTGAGCCCCACTTGAAGGCCGAGGAGCTCCCTGTGGACCGCAGTGAGGGTGGGCAGGAGATGCCAGGCCTGGCTTTGCAGCCGATGGCTGCCAGAAGCCACCCCACTGGCCTGGAGAGATAAGGTTTAGTGCCGACTGCCCCTGACTGTGGACGGTAGAGAAATCCAGTCCTTGTATCTTGTTGGACAGTGTCTGAGGGCTGGACATGAGACCAGGACAAAAAGGATCGAGAGGGAGGGCAAAGCGCTGCTGTGGAGATAGTTGTGTTCCTCTCAAAGTCATAGGTTGAAGCCCTTCCCTAATGTGACTGTATTTGGGGCTTTCAGGGAGGCGATTACAAGTAAATAAAGTCATGAGGGAGAGGACCTAATCCCGTAGGCTTGGTAGCCTTTTAGCAAAAGAGAGCAATCTCTCTCTCTCTCTCCCCCTCTCTCTCTCTTTCAGCACAGTCATTGAGGAAAGGCCATGTGAGGACACAGTGAGAAGGTGGCCGTCTGCAAGCCAGGAGGAACAGAACTCTCCTCAGAAACCAAACCAGCCAGAGCCTTGATCTTGGACTCTGAGCCTCCAGAACTGTAAGAAGTAAGTTTCTGATGTTTAAGCCACCCCGTCTGTAGCATTTTGTTATAGCAGCCCGAGCTGACCAAGACAAGCATACACTCGAAAGAAGAGGGAGAAAGAGAACCTCTGTGGCCCCCCCACCACCTGGGGTGCATCGTGTCACCCTCACCCCTCAGTTTCCATACCCAACACCCTCCCCCCAAAATCTCTTCCACCTTCAGGAGGCCACAAGAGATCCTATTCTCATTCCCCAGAGCCCTGGGCTGCGATCTGCCCCAGTCAGTTCAGGTGACCATCTTTTCCTTTAAAACTTACCTCCTCCGTGGACATATTTTCTCACTGTTTCCCTCCTATAATGGCTTTATTTCTATTGCTCTTCCACCAGAGAACGATCCTCAAGCCTTCCCCTGATCTGGGTCACTTGCCTTCCTCAGCTTGTTGTAGCCTTCAGGAAGGCCAAGAGCAGGCTACCACCTCACCCAAAGCTCACCACCAGAGAGGGACTGACTCGTGGGCAGTGGCCGGAAGGGCAGGTATTGAGAACAGACGCTCAGATCTAGAATCTGGCCAGCTGGGGTTTGGAGCCCAGCTCTCCCACGTGGCAACCATAATTAGGAATGTGTTGGCTGACCGCCCTGCACCTATCTCAGCAGAGGGCTGTGAAGATGAAATGAGAAAACATGCGAGGAAGACTCACCCAGCTGAATTCCCTTCTCAGCAGGGTCAGGTAGGAATGGGTCTCACTGCCTTGTCAGTACCTGGCAAACCAGAAGGCCCTTGGATAAAATGGAAGCTCCCAGCAAATTATTTCATGAGTACCAGCCTTGATCTCCGCCAACCTGATTGTAAAATTATTTGAGAGAGTCATCAAGTCTCAACTATCCCACCCTCCATTTATATGTGACTATTTGGAGACAGGGTCTGTAGAGAGGTAATTAAAGGTAAATAAAGTCATAAGGATGAGGACACACCCACCGTTACAGGTCGATTAGTGCCGCCCCGCCCAAAAACATACATCATGTCCTAACCCCTGGAACCTGTGAATGTAATTTTGGGGGAAAAGTGTCTTTGTGCATAGATGTCATTAAATTAAGTATCTCAAGATGGATCCTGGGGGGTGGGGAGGGTGTCTAAATCCAATGACAAGTGTTCTTACAAGAGACACATAGAGGAGGAAAGCCACATGGAGAAGAGGAGGCCATGTGAAGAGAAAGGTTAGAGTGACAGAGCCACAAGCCAAGATTTGCCCGCAGTGACCAGAAGCTAAAGAAGCAGAGGCTGATTCGGCCCTAGAGCCTCCAGAAGGGGCACTTCCCTGCTGACACCTTGATTGGGGACTCTGGCCTTCAGAACAGCGACAATAAATTTCTGTTGTGTTAAGTTACCAAGTTTGTGGTAGTTTCTTACAACAGCAATAGGGAACTAATATAACACCCTGTAGGACTATTTCCACAATGAGTAGTAACCATTACTCCCTCCCATCCCAAGTGCAGCTGGGCCCACGGTGCCTAACTCGTGACTGGCTGGGTTAGTGGAAGGGGGTAGAATGAGCCGAGAAATTGTCCCAGAGGTCATCCCCTGGCTTGCCCAACTTCATAAATTTGCTCTGGGACAGGCTTAAACAGCCATTTCTGAAGGTACCATCCCCCTTTCTCCTTATCCAAGGCCAACTCTACCCAAATAGCCTTTCCTCCCCCCTGGAAACAGGGTGTGGCCACACATTTCTAGAATGCACCGTGACCCTTGGCTCTGCCAAGTGTCAAAGCACCTGCCTCATAGGAGCTAAGTTAAACACTCCGCCGCCGGAGCCTCCCTTTGCGCAAACTCTGATAGCGTTTCAGCTTTGCAGGACAGATGGGCTCTGTGCTCATCACGTGGCTCTCGCTCCAACAGCCAAGGCTACAGGCAGCTCAAGAAGGCATGGCTTCTTCAGGGAGGGGAAAGGCTACTCCATGTTCCTTCTTACCTGCGAGGGTGGGGAGCAAGGGTGGTCAGGAGTTGTCAGAACTTTGGTCTGTTAGCCAGCTGGGGGGAAGGGCTTAGAAAGGAAATTGTTTAGGCTAATTAGACCTCTTAGTAGTGGTGGGACTGGGCGGGGTGGCTTGGAGAGCTTCTGATGGGCCCGGTGCAATCTCCAGCCCCCCAAATGCAAGAGCAGCAACAATTATGTTTTATATAAAAGCAGGGTGCTTGCAATGCAAAAGCAGCTTGAATTCCCAAACCCCATTTGATGCCAACTGCAGAACCTCAACTCATCCTACGAAGAAATTCTGGAATTGTCCATGCCCACCCCTCCTTTCTTAGTAGCTGGTGTATTCCTCTGCAGATGTGGAGCTAATCTGAACTCTCTTTCTATGCACTTGGGTCGTGTGAGATCTTAAGTAACCAGGAGGCCCCATATCATGGGGCCACCAGAAGAATTCTAAATGTTTTTATTGTTCTGAAAAGCTGTGGAAGCCTCGTCCAGAATGGTGCATGTGCACACACGCACATGCAACCACAAATACCTGCCTGGCCGCTGCCCAGGGCCCCTTCTCAGGTTCTCCATGGGTCTACAGGGGCCATGTAAATCAGGTCAGGCCAACAATGTGTACCTTTCAAGGGACACCATTTACATCCTTGCCTTCTCCCTTGCACCCGCCCCTGTCTTTGAAAAGAGTCTAGGCTTTCACCCTGGGGATCTGCCAGAGGCTCAGCTTCCCCAAAGCAGCTACGCACACCCACTTTCCTTTCCCAGGGGTCCCCTTCATCTCACATCTCCTGCACTTGACTAAACTCACCTGCTCTCAGGTCAGAAAAATAAAGGCTTAGTGCTTGATTTGTTTTAAACCTCATTTAGAAGACAAGGGGCAAGCTGAAACCAGATCCAAGCATTTTTATTACCAGTCTCCATTACCTGTGCACACTTATTGCATATGTAGATTTTTTTCCAGCTCTGTTTATGTGGGGAAGTTGCGTGCTGATTTATGGAGCATGTGGCTCTGTCATCGCAAGCCTTCAGCAATCTTACCTTTAGAGGTGACTTTGATTCCAGCTATTGGGAAGCAAATAGAAGCCATAGTGAGTTCGTTATGTGTCCAGGTGAACTAAGGCAGCTCCAGTGTGATCTGTCCTGGGATTGCCGCTGTGTGCAGTGAAGAGTTTGGATGAGGATATGTGCCTGCCATCTCTGCCATGAAAACCTTCATGCATATGAGATCACCGGAGTGATGGAAAATAAAACCCAGCCAACGAGACTGTGAAGAGGGCCATCCTGCCCCCTGAACTCCGTGTTCCAGCCCTGCCGAGGAAGACGGTGTTACGGTACAAAGGTGCTCCTTAGCTGGAAGACATCAGATTTACTTCCTGCCAAACAAGCATCAGTCAAATCCGAAGGTCAACCTCTCACCTTCCCTCCTGGAAGAACCACATTGTTTATTTAGCCTTTGGTTTGCGGATCTCTGTGGCAACCTTGTTTGGAAGAGCGCTGGGCATGTTGCTACATGGCGCTCCAGGGGAGAACCGACACCAAGAAGGCCCGTCTAGACACATCACATTGGCCACTAACTGTCTCCAAAGGATCTTAAAGCATCCCACTTGGCCACAGGGTATGATTTCTCATGACTTTCATCCCCACCTCCAGGCCTCTCTTTCAAGTGGACCCCATTCTTGGAAGCACCACCCAATTTCAGGACCTTGTTATCTGCTACCGTCCTTGCCCACAAGCCATGTGCACGGGCCTGGCATCCAACTGGTACATCATTATCTAAGCCAGGGGCCGGCAAACATTTCTGTAAAGGGCAGCAGATAGTAAATATTTTCAGCCTTTGTGGGCCATGCGGTTTCTGTCGCAACTACTCCACTCTGCCCCTGGAGAGCTGTACGCAACACGTTACACATACACAATACATAAATGAATGAGTGTGGCTGTGTTCCAATAAACTTCATTTATGGGTACGGAAATTTGAGTTTTACATAGTTTTCCCACATCACAAGATAAACCTTCCTGATTTTCTTTCAACTGTTTAAAAATGTAGAAACCTTTCTCAGCTCACAGGCAGTATAAGAGCAGCCAGCAGGCCAGATTTGGTCTGGGGGCCATAGTTGGGCCATCCCTGATCTATGTATGCAAAAGCAGGACAAGCTTCCCCACTAGCCACACCCCCAGCCCCAGTGATATCACTGCCCTTTTTGTGGTCTAACGTTCTTGACTTCGCCTTTTTTGTTCACAGCTCTGGCGGCTACTGGGTGATGGCCAGCAATGAACCCGGACCTTCAGCATTTTGGTTAAATATAAATCCAGTACAAAGCAACCAAAGGGTTAGTCTCGTGGGGAATAAAGATGATGCCAGGAAGGAATCCAGGTTTCCGATTTCCTCTCCTGCTGTGTTTGTGCATGCAAGGATACACTTAGCCTTCTTCCAGAAAGGGCAGCATGTCAAGTCACAGAACAAAGTGGAAGGGCAGCTCGCAGACTGCATAAACTCACTAGCCGTCTTCTCCCACTTAAACCTCTGCAGGGAAGAGATACGCCTGTGATCGACCAGAACCCCTAACGATCTTCCCCGTCGAACACACAAAGCTTGCTTGGTCCAACCTCTCCAGCCTGTCAGGTCACTTACACTAATTTCACAGTTCCCGAAGGTTCCCTGAACAATACACAATCATAAGCCTTGCAGAACGCTGCATCAGGCCGCCTCTCATTTTTCCATGTGACATTTCCTTTTGTCACGGTACCCATTTCAATTTGCTTGTGACAACATCACATTGCAGAGCCAGAGAGGACCTTCCCTTGCAAACACTCTCCCGAGCTTTTTTGGCCTCTGTTCTGGTCTGCTTTTCTGACCACGGTACTTCAACCATTCACCGGGAGGGTCAGTACAGTTCTGACTAAAAGTGTTGCCTTTTGCCTTACAGCTCACTCAGGGCACTGCCTGTTGGTGTCTACAGAGCAAACCCTTCTTTAAAAGGGGAACGTGACAGGTTGAATGTTGTAAACATAATCTCATGATTTTTAAATATTTTGATTATTATTTTCACTGACCTAAAAATCATTAAAAGTTTTTGTTGGGGGGGGGGCAGACATGCCCCTAGTGAAATTCTCAACTGACTAGCAATTTCACAAACTTCTTCAGTAATGATAATTATAAATATATATATACACACGCATAGTTTTCTTTATACCTGCCACATTCTATGTGTATGTCTATATCTGTATCAATAGAGAGATGGATGATAGGTAGAGAAAAATAGCAACTAATATTTGAGTGCTACGTAGCAGGCATGGTGTTCAGGGCTTCCCACGTAAAAATCTCATTTAATCCAACAATCATTTGAGAACGAAATCATTTGTCCCTCCATTTACAGACCAAGAAAACATTTCCTCCTTTATTCTTAATTTATAAATCCATAAAGGTTCTCTGTCCCTTTCCAAGTACGTCATGCTGAGGATTTTGATTCGGAAGGGACAAAACCAAGATGCAGCTAAGTGATCTCAACTGTGGATTTAGGAGAAAGAGACTAAAAGGATACAACCCAAAAGGAGACAGTGTTCAGAGACACAGGAGGAAATCACTTACCTGCATACGTACTATAAGCCTAATTCTGTCACTGAGCTGCTACATAATTTAGGATTGAGCTTCGCAAATGAGAAGAAATCCACCACCTTTTATTTCACAAGATCTGAGAGGATGGCAAGACCTGCTGGAGTTTCTGAACGGTCAACAGAGACCATCTCATATCCACTGTCCTCTACAGCACTTCATGTGACCTCTGAGACAGGAACTTAGAAGGCAATTTTGAGGAGTCCATCAAATCCCCCCGGAAACCCTTTGGAAAAGAGGACACAAGAAGGGCCTCCTTCCAGAATGTCACTTAAAACTGGAACGCTTCTGCAATTCCTCCAGCCAACTCATTTCAAGGCTTCCTGGGGCTGAAATGTGAGAAAAGATAAACTTTGCATTCATCTTTTAAAACATCAAAAAGTAAATAACATCAGAACGCAAGCTGGATAAGGAGGGCCCTGAAGTGCATACATATCTAACGGCGCATTAGTCAGGCCGGTGGGTTGCTCCTGCTCACTGGCCTTTATTTGGTATAAAGCTGGGGACATGGGGTAAAGAGACGCACTCAAGGATTCCAGCCAGAATCCCTTAGCTTCATGGGGTAGTGCTTCCTTCTTTTCTCAGCCAAGAGGAAAGAGATGGGACTGATCCGTTTCACAGCCCCTCCACTCCATGAGCCTCCACGGAGGCCTCGTAACTATCCCAGCCACGTTCTAAGTGCAAAAGCCAGGCCATTTAACTGAGATTAAGTATCTTGTTCTAGAAAACCCAGTACGGTCTTATGTATCTTTGATCTATGAACTGAATGGTGGTATCTCAGCTATTAAATACTTGGGAAGATATTTCACACCCCCTAGGAAGGTATTTCACACCCACTAGGATGGCTATAATGAAAAAATATGGACAAATAAGCATTGGCAAAGATATGGAGAAATTGGAACACTCCCACATTGCTGGTGGGAATGTAAAATAGTGCAACCGCTTTGGGAAACAGTCTAGTTGTTCCTCAAAAGGTTAAATACAGAGTTACCATATTCTCCAGTAATTCCACTACAAGGTATACGTACAGCCAGGAGGAATGAAAACCTATGAACACACACAAGTTTGTACACCACTGTTCACAGCAGCGCTATTGCTAATAGCTAAAAAGTAGAAACAATTCAAATGCCCATCAACTGATGAACAGATAAACGTGTATATAGCCCACAGATACACGACTTAGCAATAAAAAAGGAATGAAGTACTGATACATGCCACGACATAGATAAATATTAAAAATTATGCGAGGTGAAAAAAGTCAGGCACATTCCATCTATGTGAAACGGCTAGAACAGGCAAATCCATAGACAGAAAGCAGATCTGTGTTTGCCAGGGCTGGAGGACATGGGGAGTGAGTGCTAATGGGCATGGGGCTTCTTTTTGGGAGTGATGAAATGCCCCTGAATTAGATGGTGGTGGTGGTTGCACAACCTTGTGAATACACTAAGAAAACACAAATGTAGAAGAACAAATTCTTAAGAAGAATAAAACCGTTTATTGAGTATGGTCTGCCAGAGTTGAGCTAAGCTCCCACAAGTCGTCCTCATGGTAAGACCACTAGGCTGGTGATAACTGGTTTTACAGGTGGGGAAATGAAGGTCCAGATAGAATCCATGACTTGCCCAACATCACCCAGCTGTAAGACATAAACAAACCCAATTCTGTCCCAGTGACCCACCCATTGTCTTTCTCCTGAACTGTGTACGGTGGCCGTCTTGTTTATTCAGACCATTTCCCAGCCATGTGAACTCCAGGAACCTCAGGTCCCTAACCCTGCCAATAGCAGAGACTTCTGTATCCCACCTTTCTAGAGCCTCAATTATACAGTACAAGCTAGCAGACCACCTTCTTCTTTCCAGAGCTGGTGACTGGGTCCTCAAGCCACAGCTGTTCAAGTCTGCCAGATGTCTTACTGTGACTGCATGTTTTGGTTGCCTGTGTGTGGGACCAAAGACCTTCCCCCAGGACCTGGTGGAGGACAGCTCCCTGAGGTTAGGAGGGAAGAGAGGCTGAGTAGGGTACCCAGTCCCAGGGGGATACACAGAACCCTCCTGAATGCCCTGCTTCTCTCCCTGCTCCTCTGTCCTTTCCAACCTGCCTGAGGCCACCACCAGGGGAGCTTTCTGAAGCAGCCTCTTGCATATGCCTTTCCCAGTTGGAGACAGCAGGGCCGGCACTACCCCTTGCTCACCAAGATGCCCCCAACTCTGCTCTTCACAAATGACTATCTCATCATGTCTTGATCACATTGTGGCTCAAGTAATTCCCATTGCAAGGGGGTGGCACAAGCTCCAGGATTCCGATCATGCCCTGCTTCTGTTCAGTTAGGGCAAAAAAGTATTTCCCGTCCTTCTCATGGACCACACTGCCTCCTTTCCCTTGATGGCAAGTCTCTCTCTCAAAATAATTCTGAAATTAAAATGGCCCAATAGCTAGTATAGGATTATAATCTACATTGTCCGCTGAAAAGCCATAACCTCCCCCTTGAGTCTCAAAAGCATACCATACACACCGTTGACCGTCACAGAGAAGCACCAAAATGGACATGAAGCCCTGCTTTAAACACAACTGCTGGACTGAGTTCTTCCTCCACCGCGGCCAAGGGGATCCCCCAGGAAAAACGCCCAGGGGCTTCAGGATTAGCATCCTATACACGATTAAAGGTTGCTTTCACTTATCTTTCTAAAATCATTCTTTGGGGTGGGCTTATAACCCTACTCTACTGAAAATAAATGGGAGGTAGCACAGGAGATTGGAAATGTGGAACCAGGATTATAGATCATTCTCCAGATGGCTGATGACACCCTCACTCCACTAGTAAGAGCCTCAAACACAATCATGACCCCAAAGATGGCACTTCTTAATCACCAACAATCCCATAAGGTCAGTCTGAGAGCATGGCTGAAGCTCGGAAGAAGTCAAGTTGTTTTCGTCTCCCTTTCCTGGTACGGTGGCTGGCAAGCAGATACAATGAAACCTTGAGAGTCCAAGATTTGCATTTGTTAACAAGCAAAATGCCACTTCCCTCTTCAGGTTCTTGGTGGCATGGAAATGAGTAAAAGTCTTTTAACATTTGGTCAAGCTGTCTTTTTGAAAATTTGACGCAATTCTACTCTCTCTACATCACAAGGAAGCCAGCTTAAAAGATTTCAAGGTCCCCAAGATCCAGATCTTCTGAACATGTCCCCTTCTCACCCTTCCCATCCTTAGAACGACTCTCCGTTTGCAAAGCTCTCTCCCATCCCTCACCTGCTCCTCTGGGAGCAGCTGGGGTCCAGAAAGATCCAGTGACTGCCCCATGATCCAGTAAGCAACAGAGCCCGGGTTTGAACCAACCACCTCTGATTTTCCATGGGAGCCACGTATCCCAGATACTTCAGTCCCGGCCAACCCCTCTGGCAAGTCACCCTTTGGCAAATGAGCCCCCCAGCTCTCTGCCTTTCCTGCAATCACACCAAACAGCACTGATCAACACCTCCGAGCACAGGAAACCATGTGGTGAGACACGAATATTAAAAAAATAAGCTGCATGACATTTATTTTGCCTTGTTAACATTAATATCTGTAGAAACATTTTTATTGTCAGTATAAAAATTAACAGGTTTTATTAAATACTTTCTCCGATCTCGTAACACGTAAAATCAGTGTAATCTGCATTCGTGTTGCATGGCTACAGCAAGTGAGTAGGTGTTTCGAAAGCAAAACACAATACTTGAATATAGAACGAACAACAGGGCAATGTTTCGTCTGGCGTTGGTATCGGGCCGGATCTGTTGGTGAGGTCCTGCCAGAATCAGACGGAAGCAATCCCTTAAAAAGATGGAAGTATCCTCCAAACTATCAGCAGAACAACTCAGTGTTTCAATTCTCTATGATGAGACGTGAAGATCCTAAAAGGCTTCTCTACTGCCAATAAATCTGGAAGCCATTATCAAAATTCACTGAAGAGAATACAGGCTAATCTGATTAATGTGCAACTGCAGGGCACAAGGCCAGCTGCCGGAGAGAGGAACGTTCTGCTAGCATCTCAAGTAAGGCCCATCCTTGAGGAATGGGTTAAGGCATCTTTTTAAGAGAACGCTGGTCCCATTCGCCTCAGGAAGCACAGTTCAGGGTTACACGGGCCCAATGACGTAGCTGCACATCAAAACAAAACACCTTCTTATTAACCGGTTCTTTTAACATGGGCAGGGAGGCGGAGTAACAACAGTCATCTGACAGCAGAGTTTAAACACAAATAATTCCAATCTTCATTTTCCCCAAATTAGTCATATTCTGTAAATATTTCTGGAGATCCTTTTCAAAGGATCTGATAACTAGTTAAGTCTGAGCAACAGATTAACTAGTCCGATGCACTGCCTGCATAGAAATGCCATTTAAATTACAAAAAAAAAAAACTATAAATGATTAATTGTTGTGTATATTACCAATTCGTTAATAAATTAATGTTATACCATTTTCCCTGAAAGCAAAAGTATTTTTCCACCTCTGCTTGGTGAAAATTAAGAAACTCTGTGTAAGAACAGCATTTAGCAAATAGCTATTTTTTTAAAAAAAGAAAGACCAATTTTCTAGGTGCATTGGGACATCCATTTAAAATCAATACAAAAAATAATTCCTTGTAAATATATAATATATATTTATACATAATTTGAATATATTTACATACATCCAGCACCTATATACTGCAATTGTGCTCTGTAAGTGTGTGCTGACATATATTTTCTCCAATTATTACAAAATTCACAAGGAAGGCAAAAACATATGTTTGCCTTGAGTCCGGCTGCTCCACAGCCAGTACCCACAGTGGGTCACGGGCGCGTGGTGGCCCATGGCAGTCCATTGCCCCAGAAACATTCTTCTTCTCCTGATGAAGATTACAAGTTTCCAACTGTATAAATTCTTTACACGTGTGCTGATTACTTTTCCAATTATTTACTCCTCTGATCCATATATACAAGCGGAGACAACAAGCTCCTGGAGGCATGGCCTCCCTGCTCAGTGTAGCTAGGTTCCTGGTGCTGCTCTGTTTGGGGAACGGGAGGACGAGCTCATTCATGTTTTAACATTGCCGTTTATATGTGGACACTGAGGGAGGCATGGTTCGTAAGGCATGGGGTCCGGAGAGAAAACAGAATCATCTCCTGAAGAACAAGAACTCCTTGTGTCAGGGTAACTAGGTGAATACTGTTCGAGAGGCTGACTGAGGTCCAAGTATTCCTGAAAGAAGGGAAGAGAGACGTTTTATTTCATCTTGGGTCAGGATAACAAGGTGAATATGGTTCGAGAGGCTGACTGAGGTCCAAGTATTCCTGAAAGAAGGGAAGAGAAGACTTTTATTTCACATGTAGGCTCTTGAGACATTGCTATGGGAGTCGGGACAGGATGGAGGCGCCCCTTGAAGGTTCAGAGACCTAGCCCACCCTGGCTCCCACAAAGACCTCAAGACCCTGACGCTATTCACTTTTGGCTGTCCTTTTCTTTTCTTTTATGACCAATCACGGATAAATAATTGACAAGTAGGGAATGCTAAAACCTAGCTGGGTTGTAGTTGCTCAGCTGTCAACCTGACTTATGGAGTCACGTGACCTCCTTGTCATTTGGCTCCTCGCTAGAGAACAGGGTTCAAATTCAAGCCCCAGCACAACGTAAAAGCATGACATGTGGATTCCCAGGACCCCTTTCAATAGTGGGGACCATGAATATTTATTTTATGAATTACATTTGACTATTGCCGTTTCGAGGATCATTTCGGGGAATACGTCCTCCTTCAGTGGGTAATTTCACAGATGTGATTCATTACTCTTAGACGCTCTCTGAGTTGGAAATGTAAACAGTTTCGCAAAAGCCTTGGATATACTCATGTATCTATTAAATCCACAATAGGCTGTTAAAAGTTTAGAAAGACAGAGGTTAAATTTCAAAAGTTTGAAGGTTTGAAATTCAAAAAGGATTCTTCTGCTTCTTAAGAGCATCCACTGGTGTTGCCCACCGGATGGCCCCAGGATGACACTTACTTCGACTTATGACAGGGCGAGAGCCCACTCACTCCCTGTGCATCTATAGCCTGTGAGCTAAGAATGGTTTTTAACATTTTTAAATGTGTGGGGGAGGGGAGGAATCAAAAGAAGAATACTATCTCATGGCATTAAAATGATATAAAATGACAGAAAATTCAAATAAACTTTAAATTTTAGGGTCTATCAAGTTGCCTCCAGAACATAGACACTCGTTTACACACTCTCTGTAGCTGCATTCTCGACACAAGGCAGAGATGAGTTGTTGCAACAGAGACATGTGCCCACCAAGCTGAAAAGATTTACTGTCTGGCTCTTTACAGAAAAGGTTTGCAGACCCCTGCTCTGAAACTATGAAAAGATTTCTCAACTGGAGAACTTCTGGGTCTCAACTGCCTCAACTAGGCTAGCACACTGGGCTGGTTGTTGTACTCACACACCCAGAATTCAACTGTCCTATGACACATGCCTTTTGGGGGAGGGGGGCAAAAAAGTGCAGACCACAGCACAACCAGCCTCAGTGTTATCAGAAAAGAGCCCACAGAATGTTGGCGACTCCACATTTTAAAAGACAAAAAAAAACAAAAAAAAAAACCCCACTATAATTCATCACCAGGGTTGGCAAGAGAAAGAGTCCCCATCCGAGAATGGGGGATGTGTCAGTTCCAACAACAGCAGCATTAACCACACAACTGGAAACAAACACGCCCACCACATCAAAAGCGAACTTTTTGCTTACAATGATAAAAATGAAATTTTGTCCTAAATGGAACCATTTTTCTTGAGCATATGGTAATGATTTTCAGAAGGAAAAGAAACTTCGATTTTTATATCCGTCAGACAATAGGGCATTCTGCTTTTTCATTTTAGGATGCTAGATGTAAATGTCAGTATGAACAGTCCCACTTTAAAAATGTAAACATATAAATATATAGCAGTGCGTATGGACATAAGATCATTAGAATGGAACTTTAGTGCTTTCCCAGCTTCTAAATGAAGCCATAAATGTTCAGATCTGATAGGAAAAAAATAGGAATATCAGTGGATTCCAAGTCTAGGGTTAAAGGAACTTATACTAGAAACAATAATTTTGGCAGGAGAAGAAAGTTGTGTTTTTTTTCCCCTTGAACTGTTCCTTTCCTTTCAACTTCTGAAGGTCAGCTGTATTCATTTAAATGCAATCTCTCCCTTTATCAGCCACAGTCAGACTCATAAGATAATGCTGCTGGCGCAAGGCTGCATATAACATTTAATTTTTTTAAAAATCACTCTAAAACTATTAAGTGTATGATTTAAAAATAAATGTATTATTTTCTTTCTAAAATATTTAGGCAATTTTAACCTTTTTGTTGTTGCTAAGACAACTGTGGATTTGTTTGGGGTTTCTTCCTGTTTGAATGAATACTATTCTGCATTCTTGTGAAAGATCACAAATTCATTCCCTAACAATTTCTCTCTATCGTGGGATGTCATCTTTCCTGCTCTGATCAGACTCTTTTCCACAACCACAGAGTTCACTATTTGCACACTGAAGCAGCCACTGTCATGGCTGAATTCGGGCGGTGAGGGATAGAAGCGTGTGCAGATTACACGTATTTCATAGAAAATATTTTAACAAAAGGTCCAGGTTTTCCCTTAAAATCATGTAAGTCACTCATGATAGGAAACTGTGTGTACATTGACAAGCACATCGATGGAGACCAGCCGCACGCCATTCATTCCCGGACAGGGTCACGGAGGGCTGGGTCATGTGCTATATGGCAGCTGGAAGGGCAGGACCTCAGTGCATCCAAGTCCATGGGTATCGGAACATCAGCAGCTCTCACGCTGGTCACCAGGGCACAGAATCAACCAGCCCATAATCCTAAGCTCCTTCCCATGCAACCCAAATGCTGCAGTTGGACATTTCTTTCCCTTCCCGACTCGCCATTACACACACACACCAGGACCTGCCACCCAAAAGCCACAATGCAGGGCAGCCTCACGTCTAGAGCCCTCCGTCTTTGGATTTGTGAGTCAGAACTCTCAAAATGCAGTTCTGAGAAAAATCAGGATTTGGGAGGAACACAGTTTAACTCTGCCTGACCCCTGTGGAAAAATGATAAAGGATGCCACAGACTCCAACAGCCAAGGCTGCGTTTACAAAGTCGAGCTGGTTCCCAAGCAAGGCTCACGGGCTTCGGGAAGGAGCTCCTTACCTCGTTGGTGGTGAGAGTGAGGATTCGATCCAAGTCTTCCACCAACTGCTTGAACGTCGGTCTCTGGGAGGGCACTGCATGCCAGCAATCCCTCATCATCATGTACCTGAAAAACATGGGTTTGCTTGGTGAATTCATTTTGTGAAGCACCAGCTACGTGGCTATCAGCCAGTTTTAAGAGGCAATACGGCGGTATGCCCTCCATTATGAAAATGTATCGGAACTTTTCAAGCAACTAAATCAGAAGGTGGTGAGTCACTTTCCCAAAATAGCCACTACTTCGCTCCTCTCCAAGGCACTGGATGGACAGAAACACCTTTACCCAACATGTGGGACGAAGGTACCTACGCTATCGAGAAAGACATGTGTCCGTTTACTTTCAGTGTCACAGGGATTTCTAGGATCTATGCCTGATACTTTGGGTTTTCTTTTAACAATTCTAGTGGACAAAGCTTCCTCAGTTAAACAAAAAAAAAAAAAATGAAGTTTGAAAACCACAACGTCAAGGTAAGTTTCTTATGAATTAATCGGCCGTTGCCGAGCTGCACACTAACTTCCTGATTAACTCTTGGATCGGCCTAGGCTCCCAGGCCTTATCTTGATTATGGGTTTCGACAGGCCTGCTCTATTAGAAAGAGAGCAATAGGAACACCAAGGCGCACAATAAATGCCTTTATATAATATGCTATAAAATGTGGCCATTCATCAGACGTCCACTGTACACCAAAAAGCACTCACGGGATTACAGATATAAAATCCCAGGAAACGATACACCACAGACTGCAGTCTCTGGGACAATCACTCTTCTTAGTTAATCCTGGGGGAGGGCGGAGAGACCCTTTTCAAAGCACTGGTTTTCCTGCACAAGACACATGTCACAAACACAGCATAATTCCACTAACAGTGTGGGGCAGGCTTTTCTAGAAATCAGCTCACAGTTTTAGAGTCAGATCTGGTACTCTAAGGATGGCACCTGGACAGATTTTTAATTCTCTGCCCTAAAAATATGGGGGAAACTAGAGGGAACCAGACACTCGTTCCCTCGCTCTCAGGAAAGGCGGTCGATGTCAGACTACAATAGCAGTTTTCAGTGATCACAAAGAAGCTGCAGAAGCACGCGGTCCACTTGCTGTGCTGGGGCCAGGCGCAACTTGTGAGGAAAGGTCGTGTTCGTTCTTTGATCCTACACCCTGCGGGGGCAAGCTCCACGGCTTCCTAGCACGTGTGTGAGGGAGGGCCAGATGTATCTTCCTGTCACTGAGGAGAGCCAACAGCGAGGCACAGCACAGTGGCCCAGGAAGGTCACCCCGTCTTACTCTGCAAAGTCAGGAGCCCTCAGCGGGCAGCCCGACACCCTCTGTGATTTAAAACTCACTCCATACACCTCAGAATGATGTTCTTTCTTTTGGACAGGCATGGCTGTCAGTGTAGCTATCTATCTCAGTTCTGGGATGGAGCCCAGAAAGCTTCAGCAATTCTTCTTTTTAGAGCGTGTTTAGAAAACCGAAATAAGTCGGGAGAAGTGCTATTGGCATGGTGGGTCCACTGTGTGTCAAGGGAGACAACGGCCCTTACAGTTCGTTCGTGCAGTTTGCTGGCTTATCCATCCTGTGTCCTTCCTTAAGCAGCTTAAAAAGTTCCTCCACGGGAATCCCTGGGTAGGGCGAGCCCCCCAGAGTGAAGATCTCCCACATCAACACCCCGAAGGACCAGCTGCAGAGAAGGGAGAAAACACAGCGTTACTAACCCGCCCAAATCACGAAAGCTAGACATGCCCACTCACTCCTTCCATTCAAAGACAGACGACCTGCGGCCTCCTGCAGTTCACCCTACATGCCCCTTCCTGCCCCCCCAGGAGCATCTCTGGGGATGTTCCAGTTGAATTTTCCATCAACAGACAAGTGACGGTAAACCATCGCTCTTTTTCTTTTTGGTGGAGAGTTCGGATTGGGTTTCTTCTTCTGTCACTCTCAAAAGTTATTCGTCTTAAATGCAGTGTTAGCAATGTGAAGACCCTGAATCCTAAGCTGCAAGGCTCTTCACGCTCCCAACCAACTCTTCCATTGGCCTACGTGCCCGACCCAAGGGCTATGACCTACCAGGGCGGGCAAATGACAGAATAAGGCTAGCGAGCTCGTTTTGCACGGTAACAGCTGCCCGACATGGCGAGAGGAGCATCTGAGGGCACAAAGGTTTGTGACCTATTCAGGTCACGGAGGGGAATTAGCACCGGGCTGGCGTTGTGATTGGAAGCATCCTGCACCCAGCTGAGTTTCATACAACAGAAACTGAAAACATCGCACAGGGCAGAATGTATACCTGACCTTGTAGAGACCCACAGTTGGATTTCTGAGTCTCATTCAGGAGGCTCACTTTCTGGGATAATCAAGCCGAGAATCCTGCATTTAGCTACGTCCTCATGGCTCTGGAAACACAGCCTTACTGACTCTATCTGGGTAAGTTTCAGAAATGAAACTGTCCCCAGTTTGTGCAGAGCCAAAGCGGGAGCACAACACAGGCAGTGTGCGTGCTGCAGAAATGCCTTCCCTCCAGGACTGCTGAGGAGGCCCCTCTGTGAGAGGGTGGAATCGTGCCTACCCCAGAAACCCTCCTGCTCGCACAAACACAGCTCAGCTGATGTTTTTTAAACTTTTTATTTTGGAATAATTAGAGATTCATGGAAATGTGCAAGACGCCATACAGAGAGATCCTCTGTACCTTTCGCCCAGCTTCCCACAATGGTAACATCTTTCAGCCAAATCTGTAATTCGAACATACCAATTGGAGCCTGACCCTGATAGTACTTTTAAGTGAATCCTAATAGATAGAAATATTATACGGGGCTCACTATATTTCTATAATTATCAAAGATGCTAAGACACAGTCAGAATTTTTTCAAAAGATAAACAGCGAGCAGACCCTGCAGAGATCACCTGAGCAGGACCATGTGCCACTCAGCCTCCACCTCTAAGGACAAACCTGGGTTGGGAGAAATTTGGAGAAATTCAACAAACCACCTTCATGGAGGAAACTTTCAGGATTCCTTCACTAAGGGAGTGAAGAACACGCCAACAGCTTGGCAAATGAGATAGCAGATTGGTAGCTGCGTGTCCGTGAATAAATTCAAAGGGGGGACTTCTGCTCTGACAGGAGGAGGTGAGCCGTCCTACGTCCCGTGCACTTTGAAGCCAGGCAGGTTAGTAACAACCGAGCACTGGTGACCAGCCTACCATAAAATCCATCCTTTCTAGAGAAGGCCAGCTCCCGCACCTTCTATGAATGTACAAAACGCAGCAAGCACCAAAGAATGAAGAAAGACAATAAACATGCACTATTTTTGCAAGTCAACCCGATGGAGAAGCCAGAGAAAGGGGAGTTACTTACACGTCACTCTGATGGGTATACACTCTATCAAAAAGGGCCTCTGGAGCCATCCACTTGACTGGAAGTCGCCCCTGGGAGTGTGGATGAAAAAAAAAAAGCAAACCAATATATTGAAACCAGTTTACTTAGCAGTCTCAACCGGGCTGTGCCCTATTTTAAGAGCTGACGCTCCAATGACTTTCACTGGCCCGTCAGAGCAGAAATAAGCTCCAAGTGGGACAACTCCATAACGTGTGAGATGCACAGATTCAGGCACATTAAAAACAAAGTGTTTTTCCCTTGGACTGTTTTTATCATCAATCTCCCTAGGACGCAGACACACTCTGACCAACTTCTAGGCAAAAGACACGCCCAAGCCCTAATCTTTGCAAGGAAAAGTTATTGGCAAAGAGTCTTATGAATATCCTAGAGGCTGCTGATTATTCTGTATGAATGTTTCACATATACTGAATGTTTCTTAAAGATAGTCAAAATTTGCTTATTGAGAAGTTTGTGAAGAGTAAGGCAAGAGAACAGAAATGAAGGGCAGAGGAATGAACCCTCATCAGTGCTTCTACATATTTCTTCTGGAACATTCTGTGACACCTCCACCCCTCCCCACTATATCATTGCCATAGACTTACGTTTGTGGTCTTTTTGTAATAGTCTATATTGTTGATATCTCTGGCCAGGCCAAAGTCTGCTATTTTCATCACATTGTTTTCTGTTACCAAAACATTTCTGGCTGCTAAATCTCGATGAATACACTGAAATCGGAAAAAAAAAAAAACACACCTCATTTTAAAATACTTCAAGGCTAAAAAAGAAATATACTGTCTTACAACAGACAGAAAAGCACACAGGCCAATTAAGTAACCACATTCTTTTATCTACAGTTGACGGAGACCACCAGCCTCCTGCACACAAGATCTGTACTAGATTATCCCAAAATCTTTTATCTCAACACTTGATCTCTTGCCCTTTACAGCCAAACTTTCAGAAGAGCTGGTTGAACTCCGACATCACATGGTCGTCACCTCCTGGTCACTCCTCAAACATTCCAACCTGTTCCCATCCCTGCCCTTCGAAAGGTTATGAAGAGCTTCTTGTCAGACCCAAGTGTCCTCTTCTTACTGCCTCAAATCTTTCCCTCCCTGCAGTTCCGGACACTGTTGGCTTCTTGCTCATTTTTGAAAACTGTCCCCCCACTGAGTCACCCCATTCCTCTCTAGGCTCACACTCTTCTTCTCTCCCCACCCTCTCAGATTCCTTGGCCACCTCCTCTCTTCCCGTCCCCAAGGTAGAAGAAATGTCCCATCAATTTTGTATATTTCCATATACACGTATCCTCAGGGCTTCGATTCTTAGGTACATCCTCGAGATTTGCAAATTCCTCTCTCCATCCTGACCTCTCTCCTGGGACCGTGTTCTCACTTTCAGCAGGCTACGGGCCATTTCCACATCGATGGCCCACTCCCCTGATTCTTGTCTTCTTGGTCTCTCTTGGTCAGAGGAGTATACGCCAGAATTCTTTATACACTCCTCCCAAGTTCTGTTGATTTCAACCTCCAAATGCCTCTCCAATTTGTCCACCCCACTGCCTTCTCACTGCTAACTGCTTATTGCAGTCCATCATCACCGCCCAGCCCTCACACTCACAGATGGCCACGCTGCCTCCCCAACAGGTCCCCAGGCTCCCAAACTTAAGAGTTATTTGTACCTTCTATGCTGCCTGCATGTGTGTGGTGTTTCTGAAAGGATCGATCATGTCCTCTCCTGCCTTGTATCATGGACGATACCTGTCTATACATAGTCTCAGTCCAGTCCTAGCACAACTCCTAGCCCCCACAAGGGGCCCAACCTATGTCTGCCACAAGCATGGGGATAAAACAAGCTGGAATGCTCACTCCAGGGCAGCTGGATTTATAGTCCTGACACTAATTCTTTGGCCTCATAAAGATCCGGTCATTATAACTTCTATTTTTCCTTTCTACAAATGACACACTCATTTGTTAAAGTTTTAGTTGCACTTTAGTATACCAAGATTTCATCACAATATGTGGTAATTAGGCTCCCAAATCATCATCCCTTTATTTTGGGGAAAGGTATAAAGAAGTGAAAAAACATCCGTATCAAACATTTTTTCACAGGTTCCCAGCAATGGTTAACAAACATATGAAGGAGAGTCTTAACAATCCATTCAACAAGGCTCAAGTGGGCTGATGTTAGATAGGCACTCCACGAAAAGGCCAAAAAAAAAGTTGCAAGCCAAACTGTCTCTGAAGAGTAAGTGGGGAATTTTTGTTCTGCTCACGCCACCCCCATTCCTTGTTTTTATATGCTTCTGTGGCCCCCTGGATAGGCTAAGATCAGAAGAGGGAAAGCAGGAAAGCCCACAAGCGTGCCGGAGCCCCGCCAGGACGGAAGCAGGAAACGTGAGAGCTCCCAGCAGCCGCCTGGGGAGCTGGCTGGGGTGGGAGCTGCGTTCCTGGTTTTGGAGGCCTCTTCAAATTGAACTTCCAAGGCCTGGGCCAAACTCTCCCGGCAGTGTGCTCCCTGCCGACACCAGCTCTGTGCGTTTGGCAAATGTGTGGTCAGTAGAATCTGGCTTCCCACGCACTGGGCTCCGACCACACATCGGGGCTCAGCTCAGCGATCCCGTGACGGCGACCTCCACCACCTTCTCCGCGAGAGCCCAATCGAGCACCCACCTCCTGCATCCCAGGGTGCGAGCAAACACCAAGGCCCTCACGCTGGGCTGAGCAAGAAGAGACTTGGAACCAAACCCAAGAAAAGGAAAGAAATCAAGCCAAATCCCCATCACGTGCAGAAATCTGAGTTGCTTTCCAGCGCAGAGAGCTGACCACTTTACAGAGCTCGGGCCCTCAACTGTTTGGTCTCCCATTTCTTTAGTAAGTGAAAGCCACTGGGTCACTCAGGGAAGGAAAACTACCCCGCTTTGACCCAGACAGTGTGCTGGGTACCTCTGCTGACCGCATTCAAGGCACACGGCAACCTGTGAGACGGGGAAGCTGGCACTTACTTAAAAGAAAAAAAAAACCTACTCGGGTTTAACACCTTGGAGGTTTAACTGTTTGGAGGATTTGGTAAAAATAGGGTAGTTTGAACTGAAAAATAGCAAGGCTTTCATAATTTGCAGAAGACTCAAACACCCCATCACCTAATTGCGTTACTGTATACATCACGCTGTTTCTTCACTCGTCTGCCCATAGTCACCGGCCCCCACCCGCCCTCCCCCACACACCTGTATCTTCCCAGCGCTGAGCACACAGCCTGGCCCAGAAAGTGTTTATTGGGCTGAATTCATAGTCATACTCCCTCAGTAACGAGCCAGAGATCTCACTCGTCAGGTTCTTTTTTGTTTTTGTGCCCTTTCCTTCCAGACACAGGTCTCTACCAGGCTCATCCCACCCACTATGAGGCAATGGGTGTGGGGAGGCCGGCATCTGACTGTCTGGATCCTTCATTGTCCACCTTCAGGAATCAGCCCTCCATTTTTGGAAGTAGGCTCCACTCATGGGGACCATTCTGAAGACATTTATCTACCTCTTCAAACCTGGTCGAGGTGCTGAGCTGCACGTGGCTGTCAGCCACGGGTGTCAGAACCCTGCAAAGCCCAAGAACACGCGGCTCTGTCCCTTCTACACCCTCCCCCATGTTAGTGAACAAAGCCCTACACCAGGCATCTCGTGGGTCCTCCCCTCAGTCCCGAGGGAGGCAGGATTACCTGAGAGCAGGGCAGGCTGGGGAGCCGAATGGGTGGCTGGGTAGAGAACCAAAGGGCCCGGTCTGGGACCAGCCACTTGGCTCTGCAGACCTCCAATGAGGACAGTGATTCACACGCACCTGGCTCAAAGCGTCGCTGGTGCTTCCTAACAGTCTAGCACCTTAGCCACAAAATGGGGGTAGAATCACACCCACTTCAGAGTTGTTCTGAGGTTATGGATGATATCGTATGTAATAAAATGCTTGCCTCCATTGCTGGCAGATGTTAAGGTCTCAAAAAGTGGTAGCGATCAGTAATAATGGTAATTTCCATTATCGTAACACGATTAATAAGGGTATTTTCAGTCTGTCATTCTAGAATGTATTCAATTTGCCCTTTTTCGCAGTTCACCCGACTCGTGGTTCTCTCTCCACCATACCAAGCAGCTCTAACACAGGAAGGATGTCAAAGACGTCTGGACTGGGGGGCAAGGGGGCGTCTGCCACTGGCTCCACCAGCCGGCTCCGACGCACGTTCTTCTCTCCTCATTCTGAGCAGAAGGGCCCCCCGCTGACCAGTCACCTGCCTGAAACTCCTCCTGTGGCCTCTGTGAACCATATCCCCACCCACCCCCACCAATGACCTCGTCCATTCCCATGGCTTGAACCTACACCTTCCTTTGCTGGCTCCCAAAGTGTAGTCCAGCCAAGCTTCCGCCTTTAGCTTCCGGGTCGACATCTGCCCGTGAATTCTCAGACAAATTCTAAATTCGCATTGAAATTTCAACGACATCGATTCCGGCCATCTTCCCCCGACCAGCCCCTAGTCTTCTTCATCCTGGCTAGTTGCAACACCATGCAATTTCTCAAGCTGGAAACCCAGGTCTCATCCCGGATCTCTCTTCCTCTGCCTCCCCTATCTAATCAATCCATTCACTAACCTGAAAGCAAAATGTATCCAAAATCAATCTATTTCTCTAGTGTCTTTGAAGCCAACAACCCTCGTCCAAACCACCACCACCACCACCTTTCATAGGACTCGGAACTCCCAACCCACTGTGCATGCAACACGAGAGTGAGCTTTACCACACAGACTTGATCAGGGGCTTCCTGCAGCTCCAAGAGTGCAGTCCAGAGACCTTGCCTGCAGCTGCACGATCCTGAACGAGCCAGGCCTGCCTGTCTCCAGCCACATCTCACACCCTCCTCTCCTCCCTAGAGTCTCTGAACTGCGTGTCCCTCTGCGGGCGTGCTCAGCAGCCAGCCACCTTCCCTCCCTAACCACCCCAGCCCCCACTGTTCCCGCCTCTACACTGTTTGCTTTCTCCACAGTACTTGTCTCAGCTTTTTACATATGTTTATTTCCACATTTATTGTTCACCTCTCCTACTGTCACACACAGTGCCTGCTCCAAGAGTTCAAAGACTGCGTCCGTTCTGGCCAATTTCTGTAACAGCCAACCTGGGGCACGAGGCATCTGAACCAGGAATGCTCAGAAATATTCGCTGAGGATGAATAAAATGACTAGGCAGCTCCACTACCAGCTAGCTCTGTATTAGCAGCAGCAGCTCGCTGCGTCCAAAAAATGTTTCCCCCTTTCCCACACAGCGAGTGCCCGGGGTGACCAAGACCAGAGGGTCAGAACAGGCAGCAGGCTGCCTTCTCTGGGGTTTTATTTAGGAATATTTCAAAGCTACAGACAAGGTGAAACAGAACAATAGATATCCATGCTTGCCACTCGCCTGTTTGGTTGCTCGTTCTTTCTCTCCACACCCAACCTCCCCCCACACACGCGTGCACACAGGCATATTTTATGGTGAACCATTTAAAAGTGAGTTGCAGACCTCATTGATACTTCACATCTAAATCCTTGAGCATGTACCTCCTACCTGAACACGATACCACTCTCACCATGCCCCAATTTTAACCCCAACAATTGTATTGTCTAATATACAGTCCATATTCAAATTTCAATTGTTCATCAATGTCCTTTATGAAAGCTGTCCCCCATCTCCCACCATAACAGGACCCAGTCTAGGATCAGCCATCTGCATGTCACGTCATGTCTCTTAGCCGCCTTTAATCTGGAACAGTGTCCCCAGCACTTTTTGTCTTTCATGATGCTGACACTTTGAAGTGATGTCTTGTCGCATGTTCCACATTCTCAATCAAATTGTTTCCTCGTGCCAAAGGCTTTTTGATTGGCAACCCCCCCACCCCGCCCCGTACATGCACACACACACACCACCGCAGAATGCAAAACTGTGCTTTCGTTTTCTAAAATCTATACATTGGGAGATTTTACAGGGAAAAAGTCTTCAGCTCTGGACTTCTTTGAAAACAAAAACACCAAAACACAAAACACAGAACGTGTGATAGTTCTGGCAATGTTCCCATGTGGCCACAGACAGCAGGGACTGAAACACAGCACCCCAAACCCACCCCAAATGCCTACATGCTGTGTGATCTGACAGCGGCTGCTTCACTCACTCGTGTGACTGACACGACCACGACCCAGCCCGGGCCCCCAGGTGACAGGAGGTCCACTCCTGCCAGAGACTCTCTCTTCTTTGGGGACCTGAGGAATTCCTAAAGCTGCATCAAGCTCCAATGCAGGTAGGGTCTGACCCCACCCAAGAAGGGAGTTGTGCAAGACCACACCCACCCAAGTGTCATCCTAAATGCCCCAGAGGGACATGTGGGCACCTGTCTAACTGCTTTGGGAATAACTCAGATGTTTCAAGTTCCATGACAAGTGGCATTCTTAGAATGCAGGGGGTTCACCTCAGGGGACCTGGCCCACTTCTAACCACAGAGGGTCAACCCACTGAATGAGACAAAATAAACCCAGATAATATCCAGGACTCAATATTACTAAAATATCCCTTCTCTTGATCATCATTTTTAGCACATTTCAAACTCAAAACTGTAACCACCACTCTGAAAGAAAGTCTGTGTCCAAAAACTCACTAACTATCAAACAAATAAAGCCCCCAAATCATCAGAATTAATGGCAGCGTGCTCTAAACCAGCTGTTCTCAAGCTGGAGGCCTGAGTCCTGGGACGGTCACGCCCGGCACTCTCAGAGAAGAGACACCTTTTCTGCTCCTGTCTACAGCATCACTGAAGGCTTCTGAGGCCACTTAGCTTTTAACCCTAATGTGCATAATGCAAGAAATGTTTCCCCGGTTGCACAAGACAAGCAAGGGCTTGATTTAGCAAACGAGCACATCCAAATCACCTGCTTTCTTCAAAGACATTTTTAAGTGGGATCCAGCCCACCGAGGAGAACGTGAAGGACTCACTTTTTGGGAAGCCAGGTACTCCATGCCTCTGGCCAGCTGGTAGGTGCATGACACCAAGTCCTTGAAGGTCATCTGCTCCTCGGGAACACGGTTGATGTCATAGGAGTACTCCATGCCAGGTGGCCTCCGGGCTCGGAGGTACTCGCGGAGGTTGCCTTTCGAGGCATACTCAACTATGACGTAGAGTGGTCCTGTGGGGGGAGATTGAACCCAGGTTCTGCCCTCAGGCAGCTCAGCAAAGAAGTTTTAGTTATCACACCCAGTGCTTGTTCTGTGTGTTTTCATTTAAACACACAGAAAAGCACACACGCCTGCTTTCTAATCTCCCCCAATGACAGTCGACACCCGGTCAAGACAGCCTCCAAAGTCTTTAAGAAATTACATCAGTCCCACGCTCTCACCTACGCCCTCCTGGAAAGCAATGGAGAGCATCAATTTGTTCCTTCCAGCTCATCTGCACTCTTTTACATACACATATGGATCAATAAACAGTGTATTATTTTCATCACAGGAATGAGTAATAAAGATACATAACTCTGCAACAGGCTTCCCCTACACGTTATCCTTGTGACATCCAGTTAGGCTGATAATAAATCTAGACCATTCCTTTTAACAGCGACACACAGGCATACCTCACTTTATTGAGCTTCACTTTACTGCACTTTCACGGATATTGCATTTTTCACAAATGGAAGGTTTGTGCAACCCTGTGCGGCGCAAGTCTGTCGGCGCCACTTTCCAACAGCACTGACTCACTTTGTGTCCCATGCTGGTAATTCTTGCTCAACATTTCAAACTTTGCGTTATTATTATATGTGTCCGTGGCGATCCGTGATCAGTCACCTTTGATGCTGCAAATGAAACTGGGGGCACCACACACTGTGCCCTCATAAGACTGAGAACTTGATAAATGGTGTGTGTGCTCTGACTGCTCTACCCACCGGTAGTTCCCCGTCTCTCTCCCTCTCCTTCGACCTCCCTCTTCTCTGAGACCCAATGTTGAAAACAGGCCAATTCATAGCCCTGAAATGGCCTGTGAGTGTTCAAGGGAAAGGAAGAGTCGATCGATGTGGCACCCTTCATTGCCGCCTTTTTTAAGAAACTGCCACGGCCACCCCAACCTTCAGCCACCACCACTCTTGACCGTCCACATCGAGGTAAGACCCTCTACCGGCAAAAAGATTACGACTCGCTGAAGGCTCGGATGACGGTTAGCATTTGTTTTTTAAGCAATAAAGTATTTTTAAATTACAGTTAGCATTTTTTCAGACATAATGCTATTGCACTCAACAGACTACAGGAGAGTGGAAACGTAACTTTTATATGCACTGGGAAACCAACAAATGTGACTCACTTTATTGAGGTGGTCTGGAAGCAAACCTGCAGCATGTCCAAGGTACGCCTGGATAGTCTGCCATATAAATGCACCACCGCATCTATCCATTCCCCTGTAGGACGCTTCCAGACTGGGGCCATCACTGATCAACAGTGTGTAACAAACATTCCTATGCATGTCTCCTTATACGCATGTGCAGTCATTTCTCCATGGACACCACAGAAGAGGGGCTGGCAAACTACAGCCCACAGGCCAAATCCTGCCCACCGCCTGTTTCTGTAATTAAAACTTTTTGGCACACAGCCAGGCCCACTCATTTCTGTATTGGCTGTGGCTGCTTTCACACTACAGCAGCAGAAATAAGTAGTTGCCACACAGCCGAAAACATTTACAATCGTCCTCGACTCCTGGTATAGACCTAAAAGAGACATTGCTGAGGCAAACAGAGGCATTTGCAACTGATTAATTGTTGTCAAAGTGCCAGGGAGCTCTTAGATGACAGGAGCAGGGGTCTCTCCCCCCTAAGGAAGGTGATATGTCCCTTCATACCTCACTCCTCTTTTAAGCTCTTCTTGGAAGCCCTTCTGTGGGCATCTGCTGCCCAGAGCAAGACCTGGCTTCCTCAATCCCCATTTTAAGAGAACTTGTCAACCAAAACATAGGACCTTATTGTGAGAAACTTCTCTTAGCACTCACAATACAAAAACATAAGGAGACCGCCTTCTCCAGACGCCCTCCAGGTTACGCCCTCCAAACAGTAGGGCCCTACAGGCCTCCCGTCCAAAGTCGCCCAACCCCCGTCTTTCCCCAGTCCCCCAGGAACCGTCACAAAGTCCCCTTCGTGTTCAGGGCCAGGCACATCTTCCTAGGGGATTGTTATTTTCCCCTAGGGGATTTTAAAGAGAACTTAAACTTCACTTGAGGTGTCCCTAGGAGCAAACCCAAAAGTCCAACTGTTTCCCACATGACACTAACATTGACCTGTGGAGACTCTGAATGAAAGCATTTTTCCTGCTACTCACCATCCTGAGTACAGGCTCCAAGGAGATTTATGATATTTTTGTGTTTTCCAATCATCTTCATCATCTCCATCTCTGACACTAGATCAGAAAGATCCTTCTCCGTGGCATCATCTACGAACAGTAGGTAAATTAAAAATCAGTTCATTTCTTCTGTTCATTGCTGAAGACTTAGTTGAAACAGCATGAAATTGACTTTTAGGCCTCTGACACTGAGGCCAATTCTTTTCCAGCAAAAAAAAAAAAAAAAAAAAAAAGACTTTTTCCAAGTCCTCTCCCTCATTTTATTGGGCAAAAGTCGAGATGGGGAACTGCCCTACTCCACGTCAAATAGCTAATTTGGGGTCCACAGGGTCAAAAGTCAGACCTAGAATAGAGGCCCCTGCCACGGAGGCCAATTCTTTTCCAGCAAACCTCATACACGTGGAGTGTTGAACTCAATCGTGAAATAAACCCATCCTCTGGCAGGTCCAAGGTGCCTCAGAAAACCACATCAAACTTCATGGTGCCTGAAAGCAACCGTGCAGACATGTGGAGAGGGGGCAGAGGGAGAATGGGACACCTCAAATCACTACAGACCGTCTGCAGACCACGTGTTGGTAACTCAAGCCCTCAGAACCCTGAGAACATTCACAGATGGGTTTCGGGGACACCCCACAGCTATGTAAAAAAGTGTGTGGGTGCGGGTGGCCGGTTAGCTCAGTTGGTTAGAGCGTGGTGCTCTTAACAACAAGGTCACCAGTTCAATCCCCACATGGGCCACTGTGAGCTGCACCCTCCACAACTAGACTGAACCAACTACTTGACTTGGAGCTGATGGGTCCGGAAAAACACACTTAAAATAAATAAAAAAATTTTTTAAAAAGTGTGTGGATGCACATGCGTTCTTAGTGGAAGACGGTCCAATGCCTTCTGTAGGCTTTTCGAAGGGATTTGTGATCCCCATCCTAAAAACTTAAAGTTTTATAAACCTCTGTCTATCATCTCAGGCAAGAATGGCTTAGGTCCTGCATCCACGGGCCCATAGTTAGCTTCTAAAACGTGGCAAGACTTTTCTGTTTGCAACACCCCCCCACTTCAAGCTAATTCAATATGTAAAAATCTGGACGTATTAAAAAAGTGAGATTACAACACGGCTAGGAGCCATGTTGAATAAAGCTTTTGAGTTTCACAAAAGGAAGAGCAACACAATTGACTGAAGTGTAAAATCTACACTGACGTGTGTGGAGGACTGAGCTCTTGCTGTGTGCGGGGAGGGGCCCCACCAGTGTCTCAGCGCTCAGGGTGTTCTCTCGTCTCTGGCTATAAAAAGGGCACGTCACAAGGGCTCTGGGACTAACGTCCTTCTCCATCCTACACAGAAGGCCGGCTGGGGTGTAACAAGAGAACAGAACTCCCAGACCTCCCCTCCTGCAATATCCCCAGGTAACTCAGCTCCATAACCCAAAAGGGAAGTTCTGCTGCAAGAAACAGGAAGTCTGGGCCTTTCCCCCAACACTCACCCCTGCTTTGTGGCCAGAGGTTGCCAAGGCTGGGTTGTGCAGGGCACACAGTGCGCCACACCTGCCATACAAGGCAGGCCTAGGCCACGCAGGACGCAGGCAGGAGGCTGCCTCTGTGGGTGGAGCCAACAAGTATCCTCCCCTGCATCAAACCATCAGGTGGGAAGCAGCTCAAAACACCCTCGTTTTCCTTGGGAGCCATTCGATCAATAGCTTTAAGATTCAACAGCTTCTAAACTATTTCCAGCCTGCTACTTTCCCTCAGAGAGGGACATGATGAATATCCCAGGAGAACCCACAAAACAAAGAGAAGGCCTAACTCTCGAGCGCCTACAATGTGTCAGGAACCCAACATCCTCCGAACAGACCTCTCTGCCGGGACCCATGGGACAATCTCAGCTTGGGCTGTCCTTTCTGAGACCCCTACCGTTGAATTTATCATGTGACTGTTCCCTGTAACTCCTCCCATAAAAGAATGCCACAGAAAGAAGCAGTTAATGGTTACAAGTTCTTTATACTCCCTGGACCTACGCATGATGCAGGGTTGGAAGGTTAATGCAGAAATGTTCAGGTTCCATGAATGCCACTTGACATTTACATCGCAGGGGAACTATTTATACGTCCCAGAAGGTTCTGCACCAGCACCAATCCCGTTAGTTCCCTTTCAGCTTTCTAAGGACTGTCCCAGACCAGTGTCATTTCTGCTTCGTTCCTCTCACGAAAGAGAAGGTGTGGCCTCCTTTCCCCAACCCTCCTTGCTCGCTGCAAAAATGCCAGTTTCCCTTAACTTGTAAATTAAGGTTTGGGCCCAGAGACCAACATACCAACGCTCATCAGAATTAACTGACTAAATGTGAGCTGGTGTCTTCTAAGCACAAACAAATATAGAGGGAATGAAGAATGGGAGGCTACCACTTTCTGACAAAACGGGTTTTTTTTTATAAGTGCACACAGCTCAAGATAAATAGTCTGTCCAAGATGCTGATTTATACTGAAAACTCCTCAACCCCTAGGTCAACTATGTGCCCTCTGACCCGCTGCCACGATAGAGTTCACATGCCACAAAAGGAACATTCTTGATAAGACTTTCCTGCCTTGCCTCAGCCCCGCCTGTCCCTACCCCCACCTACCCCGCCCCCACCTATGCCCCTCCCCACTCACCTTTCAACATCTTCACTGCCACCGTGACTGCTTCCTTGGGCTTCTCTTTGTCGATTCCCACTGCTTCAGCCATGACCACTTGCCCAAAGCAACCTTCCCCCAGGGGTTTGCCCAGCGTCAGCCTAAATGTGTAAATAGGGGATTAGCACACAGCATCTGGTGAAGGGGTTGCAGCGAGGGAAATTCCAGAACTAAATATAAAAATCTTTCAGCGGCTTGCAAAAGCATGGAGCATTTATCATATGGAACTAATGAGACATGGGGTACACGCGCGCTTGAGTATTTTCTTAGTGACATTTTAGAGAATGTCAATTACTGGCGGAACAGCTATTAAGTTTCACATTTGTATTCTGGATTTATTTTCTTTACGGAAGGGAGCCTTGCTAGTGAGATGGTCAGCTTTCCTAAGTGGTAACAAGGAGGAGCTTTTGATCTTGAGCCAATCGAATATTCGTAATTCAGAATACCGCAAAGAATACCGTTAAAGCTGTTTTTATTTTTTGTCTCTGAAGTGATGTCTTTAAAATCACTCTTCTTCAAATACCAGTGGATTTTACGGTCACATTCTGGGGCCAAGTTACATGATACTATGAATCTTAAACACACTTCAAGGCATCTCTCTAATTTTTCACTAAAGGCCAAAAAAAATCTAAAACTTGGGGAGGGGATTTTTTTTTTTGACGTAACAGTTTAGAAAATCTTATGACTACCCAAAATTAATAATGAAGAAAACCCAAAGTGAACACAACAAACTAAATTTCTAAGCTCAGAAGCTCTATACACATCATACTAATAGCATTCCAGAAACCAAGAGAATGGAGAAGTCTTTGGAGTACATATGAATGTGGGTTTTTTTTTCCTCTTAAGCATTAACACAGCAAAGTACTGAGCTGACCTTAGCAAACTGTATTTATGGTGAGTACACAAGGTTTGCAAAAGCTAAGCAAAGACTGAGGGCAACGTTTGCTATGCTGAGGTCATTCCATTTCTATGCTGAACTAAAATTTAATATCTTGGCAGAAAATAAACATTTGCGTTGGAAAAATGGCTAATTTATGTCCTACTGCCCTGCTACTACAAGCATAACAATCCTTTCTTTGTATAACTTCTGCCTCCAATCTAATAAACTGCTTCTAAATAGCCTTCATTCATTGGAAATCTGCTCCACCTCCGTTTGTGTTAAACACTGTTTGGAAATGCTCAGCACTCAGATTTTCCACACTAGGGGTACCCCGGGGTGGGAGCTAACAGCTCGGCACATACAGACTCCCACTGTTGACTGTGGCATCACACACAGGTGGCAAAAACCACGGACAACCCGAGAGCTGCCATTTCTTACCATGTGATCACAGCTCCCCAGTTCAGCCCTATGTCTACACAGGAATGAGCACATGAACCCACCCACCTACTTAGAGAATCAAACCAAGGAGCTGGGAGAACGCCGAGAAATACCCCTTTTCTCTCTCCACATTCTGTAGGTAAAGAAACCATGCTTTGTGTTTCCTCTGGTGCCTCCCCAGGTAAACAAGTCCGGAATGAATGAATGAATGAATGAATGGTCATTTTACTTGGTGCACAAACAAACTAGAAACGACTTTCATTAACACTTTAACAGAATGATACTTGTACAGGTATTTGGTCCTCGCTTACGGTGCACATTAATATCTCTAAATTGGTTGCTGGGAAACAAAACTGGTGTGGAGTTGTGGGAATCAAAATTCCAAGTGTTGTATAAGCTACCTCTCCTTCCAAACAGAGCTCATCATCCAGCCTCTGGAAAAGCTGATCTCTGTGGTATTTCAAAATCTGTGTGTGAGCGCCTTCTATAGTAACTAAACACTTCTCTGACATAATCTCAGGGCGATACTGCAAATGTCAAGAAAAGTAGGGTAGCTGCATGGAAGCAAGTCAAGAGCTTATTCCAGCTGATTTGACGCAGATGTGCAGTCAGCCGTTTCCACCTTCCACTACTCCCAAGCTGTTTGGACTCTCATTACCACAAGAGGTACCCGGAAAAGAGAGCTGATGGCCCTCCAATGACCATCGTACTCCATTCAGGAGGCAGGCCTGGGAGTTGGTCCCCACCTGGAAAACAGAAGGCTACTAGCCCAAGATTTGTCCCACTGACTGCTGAGGTTTGCGGTTCAGAGCTCCCAGGTTACCAAAGGCAGAAAGGGAAACGAAAGGGAGGCAAACTCACATGAGCTAAGAACTGTGCTCAGTCCTGGGAGGTCTGTAGCATGACCTTCATTTCATAGCGATGAATTTAAGTGCATCAGATAACTCAGGGAAGGTTGCCCAGCCACTAGCTGGGATTCAAATCCAGTCCAACAAAGCCCAAAGTACATGAACTTGAAGCCAGACCAGGAGATAAAAAACAACTCCCTAGAATGCCTTCGAAAGAGTCCAGGTGCTACGCTCTGACTGAACATCCGATTGGAACATCTCTACATCATCCAGTAAGGAAAATATTATGGACCACAGGAAATTCAACATCAGGTACCACATCTGAAGCTTTTCAGCGTGATATTACATTAATAACCAATAAAAAACAGTAACACTGAGTAAAGATTAAGATGATTTCTATCCTACACCTAATATCGCCAAAGAAATGAACTATAGAACAGTCAAATTCTAGTAACCTGAAGGCGGAATGCCAGATCTGTTCTAAAAAATAGGATAATTCCACTTTTATTCCATTTGACTGGGTTTGAATTGTCTAGAAAGTTTTAAAAAATGCTAACAAGGTACCATCTTGTTTGGAGACCGGTCATGGCTTAGTAGCTCTGTTTTAAAAGAACTATTTTTTAAAAAAGAGACCAGAGAGAAAGAATCAATTCTTTTCTTTTCCAGGAGATGGTTATTTAGTAATACAATGTTACTCACTCCGGTTGACTTCATCACAACAAAACCTTTGTAGTTATGGGTCATAAAAAGAAAATGTCACTCCAATATCCCCATTTATACCTAAGTCTCCATTTGGGGCTGTGCTCGATAGAAATACTCACTTATCTCTTGGAAACTCCCACTTGGGGTCTTCCGGCAGTTCATACTCAGAGACCCCTGCCAGCATGGGGGTGTCTGCTGTTGAGGAGAGGCGTGTTGTTATCCTCACCAGTGGGGTGTTGGAGTTCATGGAGGAGCTGGACTCAGCAGAAACCTGGATACAAAATGCAGAGACACAGATGTAATCCTGGCTCCACCTGATAAGGCTGGAAGCTGGCCAGAGCCCAGCCAGATGGTCAACTCTTAGAAAGGAAGAAAAGTGGCCAAAATCACGAATGTAAGACCAAAACCAAAACTGGATTCCATCTCCTCCTATCGATGTAGTACTAGATCTCATCCAAATTACATGTTCCTAAGGCCTGGTTTTCACACAACATTTGCAGACAGTGCCTGATCAAAATGTTAAGTCTTCTCTCCGTCCTAATTCCTCCATACGGTCACTTGAAGGCATAGAGACAAACCCCACGGGCTTCACTGATGCCTCAGTTATTACCTGTCCCGGAACCCCCAATAATCAGTCGCCCTGCAGACCAGCCCAGATCATAAATCAATGTTGCGCTTATGAAATTCCCTAAGAATTTGGGAGCTATCAGCTCTTCAATATTTTTTGTCTTTTGAAATGTGAAAGAGAATATCTCCAGGAACTAGCTTTAGGATTTGAATGTGAAAGGCATTCCAGTAGCTCCAAGTGCCTTTATTCCAAGTAACCTGACACCCAGGCCCTGGGGGCCATTCCTGCTTCCCCCCAGTCCTTCTGGGTACCCTTTGATGCCCATGCCATTCAGTGCAAATCGAATGACTACCTCTTGTCAACTTCCGTTTCAGGACCTGGTGGATTGAATGGGATGAAGAGTCAAGGGAAAGAAAAATATGCCTTTATTCCTCATCGCACGGGGATATCTCCTCTCCTACCTGGCGGTGTGTGGGGCTTCAGTGAGGTTTCTCATTTACCCTCACCCATTTCAGTCTGCATCTCACAAAATGGTCGTTTCTTAAATACATCATCTTCCTTGTGCTAGTTTCTAGGAAGCAAAACATGTGCTTCCTCTGAGGATCTCCCTCAGAGGATCACTACACAATGTGGTCCATTCATGGGATGCTTGAACACCACCTTACTGTAAACCATGATCAAGACTTTGGCCCAAGATGGTTGGGGTTAAACATGACCTGTCAAAGCAGCCCACCCGCCCGCCCACCTTGGTTCTGTCCCCTGCCTGACTGCCCATGTCAACCGTCCTCCCCAGCCGTGCTTACAAACACCTTTTAAATCAAGGAGCCAAGACTGAGTGCAGATGGACCAACTGAGTCGGGATAAACTTTCACAAGGTGGAGCCCAGACCCTTCCCACAGGGAACCTGTAGTTCTCTGGGAACGTCCTCTTCAGAAAACTTGCTTCTCTCCTTCGTAAACCCAGGTTGCCCTTAATTAGAAACCCGAGAAGAGGACCAAGAATGATTGGGAGGAAAATCGCTTTAAGAATAGGAAACACGTTTCAGTATTAAATCAAGAAGTAGGTAATTTTTAAGGCAAAATTTCTATCACCTTTTAAGACGAGTACTTTTCTGAGCCCTCAGAGAAGGCTTCTGGCAGAGGGAGTTAGTCCTAAATTTTATTATGTAGACAAAATGAGCAACGTTTATTCACTGCGACCGTTGTAAATAATTTTTTTCCAAAAGAAACTGAAAAATCATTCATTTTGGAGCTAAGAGAAGCATCGTGGATAGATTAGGCTCCAAGAGGCGGAAGCCTCCCACCCAAGTGTCTGGGTCACACAGACAAATGGTGTAACCAAGGAGGAAAGGATGGAAGGTAAATGTGAACAGCCATGAAATCCATCCCTGCCTCCCCACTGAAGACATGAACTAGGCAGGGACCCGCCCTGGCCAAACAGACAACAGCTTCAAAGACCCCTCCACAGACCCCACATGGGGCCCGATCTCACTGCAGTGCGCTGACCTCAGCTGCAGGGCCATCAGAGGATCCATCAAATCTCCAGTTTCCACTGACCACATAAATGTCAAAAGGTCCAGTGCAGTGAAGGGCTCAGAAAGCTTCAGAAACAGGTTTGGCTAAAGATACTTGCCCAAATCCTAATGCCCCGTGTCAGAGCCATAGGCTATGGATGCAAAAGGAGGCTGGTATTTACAAAGACCAAAAAGTCTTCTGGAATATTCTCCCACATAAAGAGGCAAAAATCCCCACCCTTTGGGAACTTGCACTTGAAGGTCACGGGCAAAAAGATCCAGAAAACCAGTACAAGTCAGCCTCGCAGTGAAATGAGACAGACCCCCCCCCAAAGGCTGAGATCCAGCAGATTCCCAAGCCGGGACAGTCCCTCAGCGTAGCCATCATCACGGGACTGGCCGGGTTCCCAGGACCCCACTACAGGGTGCAGGGTGGGCGGCAGTCAATGGCGAGGAGAAATTCACGGGGGAAAAAACGGGAGGGCACAGTTCTGGGTGAAGAGCCACATCTGGACTTCTGTGCCTTGTCGGCAAAGAACATGCACTCATCAGCAAGGCTTCTGGAATACGATGTGCGAAAGCAGCCTCCAACGGTGAGCTGAGAGAACCCTGAGGATTGTTTCAGGAAGGATATATAAGAGACTTAGCAGTTTGGGGGGGAAAGATTAGCAGTTGAGGGAGGGGGTAGAATAAGTCTCACTTCAGAACTTTCTAGACCACTTGAATTTTATGACCATGCACACATCTCTCTTTCATGTTTTAAAAAAAGCAAATTTTTTAAACAATAAAAATATTTTTTAGAATGATAAGAATCTCAACTCAGGCATGTCTCGGGGAAAAGAAAATGGAGAGCATATGCTTGCAATATACTGACTTCTTAAATGAGTTAAAAATGATGAGATCATTGTTTTCACCTCTTCTCTGTGCTACCAGGCTGAGTATTGTGGCACTTTCCATGCGGGTACCCCAGTGACGGCCCCCTACCCAAGCAGCCAACCCTAGCTGTGCCCTTCCTCTGCTAATCGTTTATGAAGTGGGACCTTGCATCGGAAGGCAGCATCTTGACCAACTGCACCCACGGGGGGCTGTGCAGTCTGACTGTCGGGGTCCCCGACCCAGTTCTAACATTCGCTGACTGTGAGAGCTTCAGGAAGTCACTTAACCTTCCTAAACTCAAGATTCCTTATCTGTTAAAAGGAAACTGGAACGTTTCTCCCTGCACAGAGTTACAGTGAGGATGAAATGAGGTCACCTCTTTATAGTGTTTAGTGCTGAGCCTAGCACTTGCTAAGACTTAACATTTGTTACGAGCACCAGTCATTTTACTTAGCACCCTTCTAGAATCATTTGCTGCCCAGATCCAAGGGCGCTTATGATGGCACCTCCCTCTGCGGAACTTCTGATGCTCCCTCTCTGGAACCTCAGAATGTGCCATATGTCATACTGTGTGCCCTGGGGAAGAAAGAAAACCCGCTGGCTTTACAGGCTGACTGCACAATAGGATATTCTGCTTCCTGGTTTGGAAGATGAGACCCTCTGCTCACAGCCAGGATGGGCTGCAGCGAACGGAAGAGCAAACCCAGTAAATAAAGTATTCGGGGGACAGAGGATCTGGGGACAGTCCCAGAACAGGAGCAAAGTGGACCGTCAGAACGTCCTAATGACAAATATGGCTTAGAGGCAACGTAAGAACAGAAAAACTGAACCTTCAGTCAGAAGTTAACTGCTCTGTGGCTAACCTACAACCCAAAAGAGAATCTTCACCCACAAACCTGTAGCAGAAGTTCACACACATATCCATCTTCTCCTAAACAGCGTCTCTCAACGAGGTTCTCACGTGAAAGTTCATAAAATGGAAAAGATTTCCAAACTTGGTTGCTGTCATTATTATTAAAATTTAAAAACTATGTTTACAAAAAGGATTACTTACGGAAATTTAGTTCAGGTTAAGTATAGAGGTTTAGATTCAATACACAAACTCAGAAAATACTTTTGTAAAAAACACACAGGGAAAAAAAGGTAAGAAAACGCCAAAAGTTAAGCAACTATAGATTTCAATCGCTCTAAGGAGGTATGTCTTAATTTTACCTCCATGCATTTTTACTATGCTTTTAAAATCCCCTCTGGGACTGTAAAGTATGACTGGCTTTCTCTTCACTCCGTTTTACTCTGAGAGCTAACGTGTTTCCAGGGTCTGGCAAGAGCCCTTGCAGGCGATTCTTCCATGGTTCAAATGCCATGTTTTACTGAGGTGTCTTTCCTCCAGACCATGGCCTTCAAGGAACCCCCACTGCCCCACCTCAAATCCTGTGACTAATCCAGCACTATCAGATTGTAACCACCCCCTCTTTTTTTGCACAAAAGCATCTTCCCTATCAGATAGTCTTTTTCAATTCCAGGGTTTCCTGTTTATCTAACTTAAAAATATTCCATTGATGATGATAATTAAGTTATCTATAAACAATCAACGTTAACACTCTAATAAACTGTCTTCCCAATCCCAAATCCTGGCAGGCACTTTCTCAGCATGTATTTTCACAGTCTCAATTCAGCTTCCTCACTTTCCGGAATCTCTTTACATGTGCCATAAATCAAACTTTTAACTAAATGTGCTGTTTGTGTATTTCCACAGTACATATGGGAGGTTACGCAGAGGAAGTGGGTTTTTTTAATTTTATTTCTTTTTAAAGGGCCACCAGGAAACCATGTTATCTCTTTATACTAGATTAACTTGAACAACTAACTAGCAGGGACCTCAGAGAGAACAGAGCAGGCAGAGTAGTGATGAACATGTGTGTGTTTATTCCTGAGAACTAACAAGCACCCGCGGACCACAGCCAGCCACAGAAACCCTGACTGGAGTAGACTGTGAATCCACGTTCCCAAACCAGAACATAAGGCTTTAGAGTTCTAATATTCATTTGCTTAGAAGCCCTGCTCACCACTGCCCTCCAGCCAAACAAAATCTCACCACCTCAAATCAGGTGGCGAGGTAAAGGCTCAAAGGGTTGGATTTGTTTCCCCTCGACAATGAAATTTAGGTAACTAGGCAGTTTATCAGACACTCACTTTTCTCCCTCAAACCTCCCCCCAAGATTCACAGTAAACCTGTCAGAGCAATGGCTCGCCAGTCCCACACAGGCTGGTTCTTAGAGGATCACATCCGCCAAAATCCAGGTCAGATCTTAAATGGGCATATCTTTTGGAGGCTGAGAGGAGAGAATAGCCAAATGGGGGGAAGAAAGGGCGAGGCGCCCACACAAAAGGGCAGATTCCAGCCAAGCCATCCATGACCACTCTCATTACCAAAATGTTTCCTGGAACCAACGAGCTTTCAATGAGACCATGTGATTGACCCAAATACAGAAAATGTTCTGAGATCGTGCCGTTTAGCTGCTAGGTAGTAAATGAGCTTCCAGAAGTGGACCTAGCCTTCATGGAATTTGGTGTGTTTAATAACCATTAATACACAGCCCCAAGAGCTGGCTCCGGAATAACATGCACTGCCACGCCCCCTGCATCTGCCACGCCCCCTGCATCTGCCACGCCCCCTGCATCGTGGTCCTGCTCTTGACGTCCTTGGGAAGGTGCCATTTGCCTCAAAGGTGTTGTTCTAAAACATGACCTTGATTGCCCTTGATTTTTCTCTGGTTTTCAATCGACCTGCATCAGCAAACAAGAGGGTGAAACTCAAGTCTGAGAAAAAAATACCCTGCAGCCCCTTTCTGAGATGCCAATGGTGGTGGGAGTGAGTGCACTGCACACACGTGTCTACCTATCCAGGAGATGGGTTTATCTGTTTGTGGAGACAGTAAATCTCCATCCTGCCCTATGGAAACCTCTGGCTCCAGAGAAAGAATCTGACGTACTCACTGAAAAACCGATTCAATGAACCCAGCACCACCACATGCCTCCTCAACAAATATCCTCACTTCCCTATGCACCCCTCCCCTGCTAGCTGATTGGTGCAAAACACAGAAAGTGAAGCGCCCTTCACAACTCGTGGACCTGCAAAGGCTGCTTCCCAATGGCCAGGCTGCCCACTCACAGCCCTGGAGACCTGTATGAGATCCAACAAGCTCACCAAGATGCCCTCCTGCTGGGTCCCTTTACTGGGTGGCCAAGGAGTGGGAGCAGATGAGCAAGTGACTGGCAGTGTCCAGAGCAAGGGCCACCCACCTACCCACCAAAAAGCTGTTTGTTTCCCCAGATATCAAAGCCCATCCAGAGTCTCAAAAAACGCAGGGGTTACTGGGAAATGATCACCAGGAATTTCTTCTTAGGTATCGGGAGGAAAATATTTTTGACAGAGTAATACACTGAAATGTCTGTCTTGTGCCGGTAAGTCCAGTACAGATGAATAAATGTCAAAAAGGAAAAACTCACAATGGGATCCAGAAAAAATAACACAATAATTGATTACGTTGAGGGAAATGCGGTGTGTCAGGTAAGGGCGAGGGTCAGGGCCAAGAAGATAAAACTCAGACTCCACGATGAAGTCACTAAGTGCTACCCATACGACAGAGGAGGCTGGGTGAATGCAGCATGAAAAGTGGCCTCCTAAATGCCTACGGACAGCCCATCCGCAAGGCATCTGATTACAGGCTCACCTGTCGCCAGGTGAAGGCATGCTTGGCATCCCTGTGGTATTTTGTCTTTCATCAACGTATCTGCCGGCCGTTCTGGGGATTTCATTCCAGCTACAGTCCAATAACCCTCTTTTATCCAGTTACCTGATAGGTATCTCCTTCTCCACCAAAGGGACTGTGCTTCCAGACCAAGCGTTCTTTGTGAAGAATCATGCATCCCATTTTGACATGTATGATGAGCTGTGGTGTGTCACCATTCCTCCATATAAAAATTAATCTCCCAGAGATTTATTTCTCCAGGGCACTGGTATTTTCCCACTTTCCTCTGCTTCTCTTATTCTACTTGACCCTATGAAACACAAGGCAATTACATTTCTAACGAAGCCCACCCTCTCCAATAACCTTGGAGCCACTGGTGAAGGTGACAGGCCATGCCTTACATGGAGCCTGGGTGAGACAAAGCACTCAGAAGATTATGATGAGAAAACAGGAGGAAGGAGGGAGAAAATAGGAGGAAGAATCCTAACGTTCCCTTCAACTACACAAGGGAGTGTGGGGAAAGTGACCAAGTTAGGTGGAGATGGACAATCAAGAAAGGCCAGTCAGTCAGCCAGGGAGAAATGAAAACATGACTAGGGTTGAGTCAAGGGGATTTTAAGGGCATCTGCCTTCTTTTATTGAGTGAAAAGGAAGGGCACTGTAACAGCTGCAAAAAAAAACAGATGATGAAATAATTATGGGACAGTGGTCTAGCTACACCTAATTACAGGTTTCCTCTAGAAGGTAACGTTTTCCCCCAATTAGGAAAATAAAAATAGAGATGAAAACACCGTTTTTCAATTCCCTAAGGCCAGGTTGTCAAGATGGTGGCTGTAAGAAGGGCCCAGAAGTAACTGGAAAGAAGGGAGGATGGGTAGGGGTGGCTAGACCACCTGAAGGTCACTGGCCATGTGAGAGCCACCTTAGGACTGGACTCTCCCAGAATCAGGCAAGTGGCCTCATCATTGCCCTGGCCTCAAGGATGACAGTGGTGTCATTTTAATAACAGTAGTATTCTTGGTGGTGGGAGTGACTCAACAGATAGATACCTTTTGCCCCCCTTACTCTTAATACAATTTGAGCTTTCACCTGCACTTAACACACATTACAAATGATATCCTCAGCCTCTATGAAAAAAGATCTGCTTGAAACATGGCTTCAAAGAAGTCCGCAAGGACCCACTCAGCCCAGAGTTTGGAGCTGGGTTGAGAACAGCCAGCTCGGTGCCAAAACTGCTGCTGACCAGCTGGTGCCTAATCCTTCCTAATGCCTTGTCCAGAAATTGTCATCGCCGCCACCTTAAGTCCTGGGAGGGGTAAGTCTGGGATTAACCCAGAGTTTCTCCAAGTCCATCTCAGAATCACCTGAGGACTTGCTCCAAATGCAGTCTCCTGGTCCCATTCAACCCCTACAGAACCAGAATCTCTGGGGCTGAGACTAAGGACTGCAATTTTAACAAGCACCCTGTAAATTGTACTAAAATACACACTGAATTAGAGCCAGTGTTCACTGTTTTTACTTGCTGTTTCAAGAAGAAAGAAAGAAAAAAAAAACAACCTTTATTTGAACCAAGTTCCAAATAGTTTCGTAAACGCTTTGCATTCACATCTGCCTTCTCCTTCCATCTTCATGAACAAAGAGGAAAGAGACAACAAACTTCCTGTCCCACTTGGCTTTGCAGAGCTTATATTTGAGGCGGAGGTGTAGGCTTTATCTTGCCCCATCTCCCCAAAGCAAAATTAAGCTGATCAGAAGGCACATATAAGCAAAAAGGAACCACCAACGACCAAGTTCAGGTTAACAACAATCTGTGGCCTATTCAATATAGAAATCATTCTAGCACCGACCCACAGTCACACTTGTGAACGATTAACAATAACGTAATACATGCATACAGTTCTATTTTAAGACTCAGAGAGGTCGAGCCAAAATTCAGCTTTGGCAAAAACATCATGGGCCGATTTAAATCAAGGAGTAGCTCAGCTTCACCTCCGGCGCATAGGTTTCTGACCTTGATTTTAAAAAATGAGTCAAAGAGAACTAGAGTCCCTCCCCTTCCAACTAATGGCATAAGCCTGTCTCAAAAAAAGCATTAAATCACAGGGGACAAAAGTGGCCTACGCTTCAAAGGGACCGCTGCGCTTGGTCTCATCAAACACACAAGGGCCCTGCCTCCCCATGTTACTTTCAGTCCTGCTGATTAGCTGTCTGAGTCTCACACCCTTGTACTTTCTTGCCCTGGGAACTTGATTCCACTGACCCCACTGACACACGAGGACTTGACTCTCCAAGCCCCACACGCAAATCCAACGGCCACTAAGAGCCACATCGGAACCGATCACACTGAGACGCTCACAGAAGTAGGTGGCATCAGATCAGAAGGAAAGACCCAAGAGCTGGCTGGGGCATGCAGGAGGAGTAAATTTCTTCAAACTCTTTATCTACTTTCTGTTACCTGTCTCCGCAAGGGAATGCGCTTGGTCAGCTTGTGCACAGCTGGCTGGCTGCTGAAGTCTGGCTTCTTGGTCGTGGTCTTCATTCGGCACACAATGACGGTCACCACCATACAGGCGATTAAGAAGACCCCTATGCAGTAAATGGCTATCTCCAGGTAGTCTGGGGAAGCTGTGATCTCCTTTTCTCTTACAGGAGCTGAAGTGCAGATCACAGGGGAGGAACAGATAAGCAAGCCACAGAATTAGGACACTGGATTGGTGCGTCCTGGCATCACTAAAGGACGCAAAAGCCAACAACCATTCACGAGGATGGGCTTCCCGGTGACTCAGTGCTGCAGAGTGGTGTGGGCCGTGGGCCTGCCATGTAACTCTCCCGAATGAAGGTAAGTAACGAAGGGCTCCTCACTTTACCACCAAGGCCCAAGCTGACACTATCTCTAGCCTCAGTGGGCCGCTGCAATCCAGTGATCGTGATGGATTGGCTGCCACCAAGGCACAAAGGGCAGCCTGCGAGACCACCTTCTGTTAGCCATGTGGGCAAAATAGGACAGTCAACCGCATTCTTAACAAAAGGAATGTCTTCCATGATGGTCTCTGATGCAAGCCAAATAAAAAATTCTTACATATGAACAATGACCTCTTTTGTTTCTGAGGGGACAGTGCCTCAGTCTTATTTAGGTAAGCTTGTACAAATGTGACAGGGTGACTTACCCCAGATGAACACAGTTCCATGTGAAATGAAATAAAAGTATTCATCTAGTAGGCTGGCCCAAAAAAGTGTCCAATTTTTTAATATATATGTATTATTCAACTAAATACACAAATGCATTTCCTATAAAGACTGAGTTGTTCATAATATAGAATCATTATGCCGGCACCATAAAACATCTGTAATATTCCTTAATGAATAACCATTCAAATTTTGGTGCATCTGGTTATAGTGATACATCACTACAACTTTTGTCTTAAAGAAAAAATAGAAATGGGATGGCACGAGAATATACATATAATGACTTGAGTTAGAACATTCTTATAGCAACTTCCAATAATGTCTGTCCCCTCCTTAGTCCTCAGTGGTCAATCTACAAGCAGTGTATTTCCAAATAGTATTTTTCTCAAACTGCATGTTTAGTTAATGTGCTAGTACTGTCAGGCAAATGGGTTAAGAAGCGCCATTTAGGCACTTGCAAAATGCAGTACTGGAAGTAAAAGCAAGCTCAATGTAAGAGGCCTCTCATTGTTTCAAAGCACATATTCATGGACCAGATTCACAACCAAAGGAAAAATGGATGCAATAGTATTATTTAAAGCTTACACATTTTAAATCAGAAAAATATTTGCAAGACAGTCAAAACTCTCAGCAGCACAGCACAGAATGAAATGATCAATTTATTTTTACTAGATATAAAATAAGCATGCAGGTAGGCACCGTACTCTAAACATAAGGAATTAATAACTTGAGTGGAGCATCATGAGCTAGCAAACGACAGTCTGTGCAGTTTCACAAAGGAAACGATAAAGAGATAGCTATGCCGAAGTAGACACCGATTTTCAGGCAAGTTTGACGAGGATAGAGACATTGGTTAAAGATTCAGACAGCAGCAATATTTAGGCAACAGGGCTTCACTGATGTTGATTTCTCTGCAGGGCAGAAATAACATCAAGCCCAAGATGGCAAGAGCATGCTTTGCAGTAAAAGCAAACTGAGACTCCATTCTGTCGGCACATGCAGCAAGCCACCGATTTCCAAGGAAGGTACCACACTGCTTCTGTACACCCTGCAGGCAGGGGTGCTTCTCCCCAGGCACCTCAACATACATCCATCTATTTACATGTCGTTAAAAATAGTAAGTGGAATAAAAATACAAATGGGATTTTAGCAAAATGGAATTTGAAATGAGAAGAAATTACTTTGAATTTCACAAAGTAATTCAACTTCAAGAGAAATGGGGATGGGTGAATTTATACATTGACTCAATGACTCACAAAAAACATAAGACCCCTTTAGGTTTTAAGGGTGAAATTTCACTTGATCATAAATGTGAGTGGGGGATCTCACTGTAAGTGAATTTCCAAGACAACTTTCTTGTCCCTGGGGGATGATTTTAAACATTTTTAAAAAATCTTTATACAAGGCTAAAAGGTTCCATTTCTGAGAACAGAAGCTGTGTTAATTTTATAGCAATCAACCACGAAAAGGAAAAAAACCATGGAGAGAAAGAGCAGTATATACCTGGCAGAACTGTCAACCATGCAGAGTGAAAGGATATCCCAATAGAATTACCCGCCAAGCACGTATATTCCCCAGCATCCTCAAAAGTTACATTCCGAATATAGAGAACCTCAATCTCTTTGTCCGTGGTATTAACACCGGCGGCCTAGAAAACAAGGGAAGCAAGAGAAAAGGCTAGACGACACAGGAATGATTGTGGAGGGGGCCATGGAACCATGAGGCGTCGCACCGGGGGCTCCGGTGGGTGCTGGCCACCGGAAGATTCCGATTGCAGCCCATCCACAAAGCCCACAACCGAGAGACACTGAGCGACACTGAGCAGCTCACCTCCACAGGCCCGTCACCACACCAGCTTCACCACCTAGACATGCATGCAATCAAACACATGGAAAAATCAACCCACAGAGATCCATTCTCTTGGCCACTGGTTGGCTTTGCTTTGGATTTAGGAAAGTTTTCCAAAAGTATAGCACCCAAAAGTCCAAGTTGGGTTCTGGTTCTGTTGGCTGCAGATTCCCACCTTGAGAAAAGGATGGTCCTGTCTCAATTATTGTGCTGTAAATCAAAACACTGCAGATAAGCCCAAGTGGACATCTTGCACGTCCTTCTGGCCCTGTGGGAACCAACCAGGGTGGAGGGTCATCTTGGTTACCAGGCTCTGGTTACTTTTACTCCTGCATAACCATCTTGACTTACATTGCATGTGAGGAAAAAAAAAATGGAAGAAAGCATGATCTTGGTAGCAATGGAACTGGACTTGTTGTTTGTTTCTTTCTTTTTTAATACAAACGTTTGAATGTTAGTCATGACAAACTAAGAATGTTAATCTGCTGCCTTCAGTAGTTTCCAGCAGTACATTCATTAAATGGACTTCCTCCGAATTTGGGATAGCAAGGACAAGGGCAGTTATCTCATAAGTATTGGTTACACAACCAAGGAAATGATGCTTTGTCAAAGAAATTATACCATGCCAATATTTCTCTAAAAAAAACTGGGGCAGAAGGAGGTATGAGTTCTGCTGATAGGCAATGCCACAAATTCAACAGGCATGCAGGTGTGGGTTTAAAATGGTGTTTACGGGCAGTAATGATGGGAACTGTGCAGCCCAAACAAGATAAACCAGAAGGAATGACTTAAAAACTGGGTGGGGTGGAGGGTAATCTTTGAAGAAATTAGAGCAAGCACTTTGAACATTGTGGGCATTTTTCCATGGCTGCTGGCATCATACCAGCTGCATCACCAAAGAAAGATTATTATGAATATACCGAGGCCTCAGAATTATCCTATAAGCTGCCTGCAGTCTCCCAAAGCACCAAGTCTTTTCAGCTTCTATATCCAGCCTTCTTTAAAAAAAAAAACAAAACAAAAAAACCAAAAAACGTTGTTACCTTGCTGTTTTGGCAGAACAGTGAGCCAGGCAGACTGGTTGGCCTGCCCTATATAATTGGAGACCTTACATATATACTCCCCAGCGTCCGCCTCAGTCACATTGAACAGAGCCAGCACTTCTGCATTGGAACTATTTATCCCCGAGTGCTGGAACAGACACAGGAGAACAATATAACGGCCAGCCAGGAAGGACTTCGCACTGTCTAGGGTCCCACCACCAACACACCACAAGAAAACAACCTCCATTACATGTAAACAACAGTATTAAAGGGATATGGGTTTAGGAAGAACAAAACAAGTCAACTGGTGGATAAAGGAGGTGACCCGATAGAGAGGGGTGAAAGGGTGCGATGGATACTTGGCAGAATGGATTAGCGGTTCCCCCAGGTCCGTCACCTTTTTCTGGCTTTGTGACCCTTGGTGTTCCCAGCTGGAGAGAACACCTCATTGGTTGAGAGTTCTTACTTGAGCTACCTATGTTCTATTGGCAGGCTGTTCTTTTTTAAGGACATGCTCTATGAGCAACTCAGCGTGGGGACGTATGGTGGGCAGTGGGCTAGGAAGCTGGACAGACTTAGCTGCCGTTTGCTATCACCATCCTGAATAGCAAGACAGATCTAAAAAATAAAGAGGCTGATGCTGTTAAACCAGGACTTGCGAGGACCCAAATAAGAAACACAAGGAGAAAGGTAGTTTCCTTGTTCAAGGTTTCACTAGCACAGAACCATTTTCTAAAGTCTACTGTCTACATTGCATGTGAATGCAATCGTATTCACATGCAATGTAGACAGTAAACTTTCAAAGGAATAAGGGATTCCTCTTGGAAAAGGAAAAATCTAAATTGTTTCTAAAAAGTGGCCACTAAAATTTGATCCTAATGTCATATGAAGAGAAAACAACATCAGCGTTAACAGTCAACATCGGTACAAGGCTTAGAGTTTACAAAGCTCTTTCATTCTACTCCATCCTATTTACTCCGAACAACCGCCCTGGAGGGGAGATGATATCATGATCCCCACTTTTATAGATGTGCAGCTGAGTGTAAACGTCTCGCCTAAGATCTCAGGGCTGATAGATGGGGAACTATTCTGACTCTAACTGCAGTCGTCCCTCCGGTACCCCAAAATGCCGTTCTGAAATTTTACTAGCAAGCCTACTGATCTCCTAATTCCCGAACACACTCTGTACTGGACAGCCGAGTCAAAGAACCATCTTCTCTCAAAGTCAATAGGAAATCAAAGACCCATGGCAGAACCCATTCAGGAAACCCCCGTCGGAGGTACCTGTGGATTCAGAAAGTCCTCACCTTCAAAACCTTGAGATAGGGCAGTCCGTCAGGACCGTATTTACTGCCGTTCTTTTCCACGTGTTTGATCCACTGGATGTGAGGCTGGGCATCACTGTAGACTTTGCAGACAAACTCCACGTCACCGCCAACCACAGTGGAGGCATTGGCGGGCAGTCCAGCTTGGAGGATGGGCCGGTGTGGTGATCGTTCTGATGGCGAGAGGGAAGAAAGGGGCCGTGGGGATGGGAGGGGGGGAGACAAACCCATAAGTGGTGTTGTCCAGAAGGCTGTTTGTGAACTCAAGCCAAAAAGTTCTCAAGTCTGCTGGCTGACGTCTCTGAAATAACACGGCCGCCCAACGCATAACAAAAACGACTTCAAAGGAGACTGCTGGAGCGCAACCCTCGTAAAAAGAATACTTATTTAGAAAACCGAGAAAAGAACTTACTATACCTCAAGTTATTGGTTGTCCATGGCCACCTAATGAACAAGGGAAAAGATTCTGACAATCCCAGAGACACGTGGCAGGGGCATGGCACCTCTTCACTTATTCCCTTTGGGACATCGGAAACTCACCTTGATCATAAGCTTAGTATCACAGGCAGGTGACAACACTGACTTACGGTCACCACAAATGGCTCCTATACGCAGTACCTCCCAATACATTTCTAAGCTGCTCTGAGAAGACTTTTACCCCTCGTTTTAATAGGAAAATAAGCTAAAAGCTAAAGCCCAAAGTTACGTACAAACTGAATGAACAACTGGTTTTCTCTCTTTATCATGGAATTTACTCCATTCATTCATTTTTTTTATCCATCCATTTATTTCCTGGAGAAATATTAAGTGTTACTTGTGTGGCAAATGCTAGATGCACAAGTAAACAAACATTCCCTGGCTTATTCAGATGTGACACCAAAAAGAAACATAAGGAGACACCAGATCCCAAATCCTGGTGATGTTTTATACTGTCTCCAAGGAGGCCCCATACAGGGTAGGCTCACAATTACTCCCCACCCTCACTTGCCTTATCTCTCTTCTCTCTAGGGAAAGAGTTCCCAAGAAAGGACACCCCCTCTTGTCTCATGCCTGGAAAGGTTCCTCTCCTGTTCAGAGGTGGTCTCTGCAGAACTCTTGTAGAGGCAGCCGTGTCAAGGTGTATGAACAGCTATACACAAGCGTCCTCAAGAATCAAGTAACAGGCCAGTCTGCTGTGTGATCTTGTCCACAAAGCACTATAATTACAAACTAACTGGAACCTTCCTACATGGCAACTCGGTCAAGAGCCACACACATCCATCATCCATCTGTTCACAAATATCACCCCATCCCACATACCTGCACACACCAGGCCATCCTCCCTACCTCCCTCTCTGCATGGTGGTACCACTGCCTCTAAACTCTAGCTTAAAAATTGCCAGGGGAAATGAGGAGACTGCAAGCGGCCAACACACAAAAGATGTCTCCACTGCACCTGGTATCCCCGTGCACTGGGTTGGGAACAGCAAATTTGAATGATAGATATCTAAGCCTTTCTATATTTGAGCCTTTCAGATTAAAATGTCATTTGGTGGAATTTGTTGGACAAGAGCCAGACCATGTGCAAATTGATTTTACTGCATAAGCCTGTTGCTGGTCTTTAAAAACTTAAAAAAAGAAAGAAAAGATAAAAAGAAAAAGTTCTCATAGCTACTCTCAGCACATTTCATTCCAGAAATCACTTCACAGACACCTACATTTTCACATGAAAAAGATAAGGATTTCAGAGCCCCAAAGAAATCATTCATTTGCCCCAATATCACCCAGACAGGCTAAGCAACGAGCCCAGAAGTCAAGGCTCCTATTTTTTGTGGGCAGAAAATCTCAAAGCTGGATCCCCTCAAACATCACCAGACACCCTCACGCGTTGCCTGACACCCCACAGCATCCAGGGATGAGCCAGTGTGAGCCTCCTGGTCAGGCCTGGCAGCCAGCAGGATGCCACAGGGACCTGCTTGCAGCTGGCAGGGACGGAGGGCTGGCTTCACCCCGGCTAGCCCCATCCACGTGAGAACAGAATTAATTCCACACACACGCTGCTCCTCCCAAGAGACTTAACAACGCCCGGGGAGCTGTCCTCTGGGCTGGACACTGTCAGCCAACCTCACAAAGTGTGCCTCTGTACCGATCAAACATTGAGGTGGTTTACTCCTTCCCATAGGAGTGAATTTTAGGTATCAATTCCTTCTCTGGCTCAGTTTTCCAGTTCTGCGCACACGTGTTTGTGTGTTCAAAGATAAATATTTACAGTGGATCTAAATATTTATTCTTAGAAACAAAGGTACTATAAAATCTTAAATGTCATAAGCCAGATCAACTGAATTTCAAACCACGTCCTCTTTCTTAAACATACTTGTTTCTAATAAATCTTTTCACAAGCAAACATTGTGCGTGTAATACCAAATCACGGTGCCCTGCGAACAATGGGTGCTTTCATGCAGCCCGACATCTCTGGCCCGCGCCAGCCTTCAGCGGGGAGTTTAGTCACTGGGGCAACCCTGGCAGGGCCCACTACAGAGCTGCAGTCTTGTTTTACTTGTGGTCAGCGTACTGTTGAGCTCCAGTTATTAAGTTATTCCATTGCTATCCGGACTATTTAAAAAAAAACAAAAAACTTTGCAATGGTTTAATGTTATTGCATTTGCAAATTACAGCATACCAAATGTTGCCCGCTTACAGTCTTGAATTCATCCTTTCAAATTTTCTCACCTTATACAAAATAACCTCTTAACCACCCCCACTCCCCCTCGGCCCTTTCTCACTTTTGGTACAGAAACTGCAAGCGGATCACTCCGTAATCGAAACCTTACACCATCTTCCAAAACTTATTACAGCTGCCTTCAGTATAAAATGAAACCTTAGAGAATGTTATTTAAAATGTTTTTAAAAAGTCAGTAGGCCTCATGTTTCGTTTCTCCACATCAGGCTTTGATTTCCTTTGCAACCTTATTCTCTGCCCTGAAACAAGTCGGGGAACGAGGCCTGAAACATCTTGGAGAAGGCCCGGGATGCCAGCAGCTGCAGAGCACAGCGCTCCTCTCCTCAAATCCTTCAGCGATCACTCTTCCTTGGTGTCCCATCAGACCCCTAAGAACAGTGATCAGTAGCAGGGGATGACAGCGCATGGACTCCTGTTCTAACTTCCAAAAAACTGGGGTAAAAGCAGGGTGCAGCTGGCAGCTGGGGGGGCAAGCTGGGTGGCAGGTCCTACGGACATGGGCAGAGCAGGTGGCCCCCGGGGCCGGGCCCAGTGGGAACACGGCAGGGATGGTGGGCACAAAGACCCTGCAACAGCGAACATGCTCTCCCAGAACCTCCCAGGCCCTGTGCAAACCGAACCTCTCGGGTTTGCAACGCTTTTGGCAGCAAGCTAATATAAAAAGACTCAGTCGATGAATTATCTCTGGATGAGAACAAAACCCAGAGCTTGCTCATCTCGTTCTATGTGATAACAAAAGTCACATCATCTCCACCAGGAAGGATTTACAGTTTTAGGCAAGGTTCTCCTACAACGTGTTTAATTCTCAGACATTATGTAAAACAGATTTTTCTTTTTACAGGGAAGTGAAATAAATACATGGAAAAGAGAAAAGCTGACGAGCACCTCACCTGTGTCTTTACTGCAATTTTAAAATATAGATACTCAGAGCTCAGCAGGTTGCAGATGTACAGTACATGGACCTGAAGGGGATAGGAACCTTTGAAATCTCCATTCTAAGGTCCCTGTGTGAATTTCAAATTAAGACAGAATGGGAAGCAGCCCAAGGGGTGCGGTTGCTGCCGATGGGACAGTTGGCTGCACTGCTGGAATGAGGTCCCACCAAATAAATGCATAGTAAACACAGACTGAAGTGCTGTAAAAAATATTCTCTCCCCCGCCTTCTCTCTCTCACTCCCTTTCGTCAAGTGCTCCAAATGAATCCGCTTTACCACAGCAGAAGGCCCAGCTGCTGAGTCTAAACATCGAGCCTGACTTTCTCTCAAGTCCTGCTCTGAAGGTGGGAGACCAGGGCGGCAGAAGGAAAACAGGGTGCTTCACTCCAAGAGGTAGAGAGAGAGAGAGAGAGAGAGAGAGAAGAGAAAATACCTGAGTGACATAGAATAAATCTTTGTTAATTGACCACTGAAACTTTACAACACGCCAGTCCTCCTCTGGACGTAATAATATGTTTGCTCATAAGAGATCTACAACTTTTGCTCTGACACAGCAAAGGCCGTAAAAAACGTCCACCGAGCAGAGAGGCCTATGTCTACTGCCTCGGTAACTACACATCCCCGGGATCAGAAGGAGAACCAGGTTCTTAAATTACACCTATAAATTAATCAAGCCCAGAGTTGCTGGTTTCCCAGCACACATTGGTCTTCTAAGTGTTTCTCCCGAAAAGTTAAGCAGCGCTTGCCACAAAGAACCATTTCAAAGCCGCGCTCTCTCTCTGGCAGCAAAACACCAAGAGACTCAAATCACACTGCGTGCCCAGTATTGATCTGGTAACAGCCAGTCTCCTGCTCTCAGGCATCCATTCATTTAAGGAGCGGAGAGAACCTTGCCTGCCCTGTCTTTAAATTAAAATCAAAATTTAATTACCCTTCCTCTAAAACGGCAGTTTCTTAGCAACTCCAAGGGGCTGAACAGGGAAAGAACACTCAGATTTGGAGGACAAGTGAGAACAACCAAGAATTCTTTTTTCTAAAGCCCAGCCCAGCTTTTTTCTCAAGAGTAGGCGGTGGTTGCTTTTGTTGCATAAAAACGCACTAAACCAGTTAGCATGAGGCATGGTTATTAGGGGAGGCCAATCAAAGCCTTCTGAAGTTGGAGGAGCCCAATAACCTGCTAAAGACCTCACACTAATTACAATTAGTAGAATGAGTTCATTGCCTTGTCAAGACTCTGCCTAATGCATTCAAGCCCGACAGGCTAAAAATCTAGTTGAGCTCTGCATTTTGCTTTCCCTCAACTTTCTCCAGCCTCTAGAGATTGGCACAAAGGGAGGTTAGAACTAAAAACAACCAGTGGAGAAACGCAAGGCTAGGATGTCGGATGAGAAGGTGAGTCAAAGTACCCATCACTTGTCATCTGATGGCTTGTCACCTGCTACAACACACGAGTGGAGAGGCTGGGCACCTGGAATCCCTTTCTAAACAAAAAGGAAAAAGGCATTTTTGTAGAAGGTGACCAGTTTGCCGCTCTCTCTCCGTCTGAGGCTTAGCCTCACTTTCCTCCTGCTTGGACATCTGATTCCAGAAAGTCTTGTGGAATTGGGCTGGGAATCCAGCTCCCTCCAAAACATCAGTGTTTCTCAGCAGAGAGAGCAGAGTCTGTGGAACAAGCATCTTTGGGGCAAGCCGACATGTCTTCCCTCCAGGGCCAAAGTCCCCCCCGTCCCCCCCCGCCCGCCCCGTGACTTATGGAGGCTGCACCATGTGAAATGCTAGCAGCAAAACAGCAGTAATTCCTTTGTGCCTGCTCGCTGAGGTGGAGAAGCCGAGCGAAGTGCTGGCTGCGGCTGGGCCGCGTGAGAAGACCAAAGCAGGTGCGGACAAAGTGTCTTCCCTAATTAACGTCATAGACTGTATTATTTGGCTGAGGGTTGAGTGGCTTCTACCAGCTGGGTGTCAATTTAGGTCTCCTTGGGCAAATTACAGGAGCAGAGCTGTGTGTTATTTACACCCTAAATGTTTGGGATACGCTGAGCTCTGTTCCTTCAAAACGTTAAACCTGAACGGAAGACTCTTTGGTGACCACAATTATGCTACATTTAGGTTCAAAAATTTCTTTCCTTTTTTGAAAAGGGGATCTGGCTTTGGGATGATGAAAAGCTCTGGGGATGGACAGTGGTGATGATTGCATACGTAACCCTCTGAATATATTTAATGCTACTGAACTGTACACTCAAAAATAGTTAAAATGGTACATTTTATATTACGGATATTTTATAATTAGAAAAAGACATGGCAAAGGTGACAATATCACAGAGTGAACAGATATTTCTAGATATATAAAACCTGCCTTCCCAGTTAGTTGAGTATATTTATCTTGTCCAGTTTACTAAATGAGAGCTTTTCTCTCTCTGGACACAAACAGTCTGCACAAGGTCCCTCCCTATACTGTACTTGGTTTGCACTGATGTAAAACTCAGACGTCAGTCTCCCCAGGCTCCCTCCTGAGGAGATGGGGTAAACACAGCTGAGGGCAGTCATGCTGGGGAGTTCCATCAGAGCCTCAGCACCCCGCCACTTGCCACAGGGGTGCAAACATCTTTCAAGAAAGTGAGATGATCAGCTGGTGTCTGCATAGCTGGGTTTCCTTCATGGGAAGAATATGCTGGAAAGGTTTAAAAAAAAACAGTCCAGGAATTAAACACACCCTTGTATTACAAAAGTTGACCTCTGAATTATCTTCTGACCTCTGGAGTATCTTCTCTTAAGCGATTGGCAAAAAAGTTAAAACCCAAACTGCTGGGGAGTCCCCAAAGCCTCAGAATGAAGCTCCTTCCATGAAAAATGTTTTTGCTGACATCTATGAAAAAAAGGACCCCGTTCGTCTACCTCTGGAAACTTGCCCCAGAAAAATATTCACCCAGATGCCCAACAAATAGGTGTGTATGAAGCTTATCATTATAGCCTCTTTGGTAAGTGGGAAAAAAAGATGTATACAACCTAGATGCCCACCAATAGGGGAATGATTAAATAAATTATACTTTATCCACGACAGAAGAAGAAGACATGGTTCACTAGTAATGGAGAAGATTGAGATGTACAGACGTGGAAAGATGTCCACGGTAATAATATTGACAGGTTTCATCAACTTTTACCGTTAAAAGTCCTTCCTTCTGGAGGAAGTCTAGAAAAATACATCACGCTAATCTCTCAGATGCTTTATTTTGCTCCTGGGGTGGTTCAAGCAGAAGCAAAAGCTTTCAGCCCATCTGAGCAAACAAAAAAAAAATGCCTCCCTTTGGTTGGAACCACATGAGAAGTTGTAACAATAAAACCTCATTTGTTTTCCGAGAGGCAAACTCAGACACTGAAAATAAAAGTGATCCTAGATATTCCCAGCTAGAAGCATCATCTAAAGAGCAGCTTGAAAATAGTCACCCACCTGACCAAAAGGCTCAAGTCTGAAATCTACGTCTCTTCTCACTGTCCACGTTCCCGGGGTGCCACAAGCCAACCTGCAGCCCAGCCCGATCCCTACTGAACATTCAGTGATGGTATCATCATCACTGAATGGTTTTCTTTTCCTTTTGGCCCAAATGTAAAACTAAAAAGGACTAAATCCTTCGCCTTTCAGTCTCAGCGCAAAGTATATACTGAACCAAATCAATGAGGACTTTTTTGAATAAAGCACAACTTCCAAAAGATCCTTCCAGAAGAATACCCAACGCCTGGCTCGCAAAGATCACTTTCATCCTGAAATAATGGGGACTGTGTCTGGGGCTTTGATCTGATGTGTTGATCTGAACACTTATATGGGATGGCCAGAATCCCTTGTTTGAGAGAATCCCACACGGGGAAAGAAAAAAGGAAAAGTGGTTCTATCAAGATCCAGGCATCTCCAGCCCTAGTTCTCATCTTCTCACTGCGGCAGTTTGGGGTCTTTTGTGCTGTGATATGAGAACTCCAAGAGGGCAAAGCCTGTGTCTGATTCAACTAACTGTCACGTCACCCTCTCAGCCAAGTACGGGCTGCTCCATAGATAGAGAATTCATCATCAGAATACAATAAACACAGAGAATGAAATGCCTACTACAGTGCTCTGCTATTTTCTCCCTCCAAACCAAGGCAACGATATTCTCATGTCCTCATCTCTCTCTTCTCAGGAGAAACAGAAAACCTTTCCCATAGACCAACGCCCCTCCCTCCGCCATCTCTTCGCCACTTCCCACCTGCATTTGACCTCATTGTGGTGAAAGATGACAGTGACTCTAGGAGCCACCGTTCCAACTTACCTGCCCTCTAAGTTGGGTCTCCATCCCTTTTGCAGCGTTAGGACGTGTCTGCCCTGCCTTCTCCTTGACTATGAAATTAAACCAAACATGAAGACCATGACTACACCAGTGGGGTGTTCTAAGGGAGGGGAACTCCTAAAAAATGCTCTGGTAGATGAATCATTTAAAAAGGGAAGAAGATGATGGTATTTCTACACTCACGTCTTAAGGAAAGTGGGCATGAAACATCCCAAATGGGGTCTTTGCTTTATAAAGAAGACCGTTCATCCAAGCTGTATGAATAAGTGAGTTTAGAGAGAAATTAAAGATGTCTTGCTTGAGAATTTGCAATATGTTAAGAACCACAAAGTTCCAAATGTAAATAACTCGTTAAACTGTTTTTCTATTATCTCCATTAAACACGTACTGAAAGAAATCTTGCTAAGTTGTAAATCATTACTGGGCACTGACGGCCATTGGTGAATTTACATTTTCATATCAAGCTTACTTGCCCAGGCTGAATGCAGCAGCTTTCTCTAGCCCCTCCCCCACCTGCATGATCTCCAGGTATGGCAAAGAGACCCTCCTCTGACAAGATGCTCTAAGACATTAATTTGTCTGTAACACTTCCACATCCTTTGTCCACAGCAATGTCAAAGATCAGACAAGAGTTCAAATATTAGCCCTCTGCCCAGCCACTTCAGCCAGGCCCCCCGCCAGAATCTAAAGCAATCAATCAATAAGGCTCCCTTCCTCAACTGTGGGGCAGAGGGCAATTGATGGCTTGCAAAGAACAGGGCCAAAGTGCTGATACTGCAAAGTTCGAACATGCCCCCTCCACGCTGGCATGTGCCTGCTCCAACCCCAGGAGCTGGCAACCCACAGACACCACCTACTCTCAATGCCTACAAGGAATAAGGCACTGACAGGTATCAGTCCTGCAGGAAAGCACTTAATTGCTGGTCCGTATATTTGGGGTGATGTAGCCGCCCAGTGGCCAGCTTTTGCCCCCTGGAATACCTGTTGTGAAACAGGTATGAAAAGCCGCTCTGTAGCAACCAAAAGCTCATTAAACAGTAGCCACCAAAGGAAGTTTTGAAATTTCTGGAAGGAGAGGACTGACCCCTCCTTTAACCAGGGCTGGGCTGCGTGCATGTGTCTCTCCCTAGAGATACGAGGGGAGGCATGGGACCGTCTAATGAGAGCAACTAACAACCACATGGCCCTCTTATTTCATCCTTCCAAAAGTGCTACAAGGAAAGTGTGTCATCACCCCCATTGTCCGCATGAGAGAACTGAGGCTCAGAGGTTCCATGACGTCCAAAGGAAGGGAACAGAATTTGAACCGTTCTCCCATGCAACCCCCACCCAAACCTGCAGCAGTGCTATCCCGAAAGAAGTGGAGACCCCTGCGGGATGATGAGGTGGTGGGAGTGGTTAGGAAGAAAAGGAGGAAATGGGTGATGGAGCCACCAAACAGCAACAGAACTTTGCTTCCTACTCGATCACAGCTCCCATTCCATGGTTTTAGGCTCACTCCACAAGCCCACTTATAAAGGCATTCGCTGTGACCCATTACCTGGCATGGCACCTCAGCCCATTCTCAGTGGAGAGGCTTTCTACCTCCCCGCAGCGAGGTTTCCCAGCTCCAGAGGTGGCACGCAGAACCAGTATCAGGATAAACACAAGTCTTAAACTCAGGGCAAGAAATGGAAAAGAATTATTTGGCAGCAAGATCATGAATATGGAAAATCAAATGAGGCCTGGCCAGGAAGCTTCTAGGTCAAGATGCTTCAAGTTCAGAACCCCAAGAGGCTCTGTGAAGCTGAGCCTGGTGAATGGAAGGGAAATGCACGGGCACTGTGACTTAGAATGTCTTAGAATGTGAGAGTCAGGTGTTCAACGTGTTAAAATCTCCGGATACATGGTATTGTGTAGTGTAACGCTACCTATCAAAGTCACCCCTCGTGACACAGAGAAACAAAAGCTTTGTCCAGAAGCCACATTCTGACGGAAACTAGGACACAGAGGGGTCTTCTATGAGCAGCAAGTGAGCAGGAATGATCCTCATTTTGACAGCTTCAGTCATAAACCCACTGATTAATTAATTAACGAGGCCACCGCTTCTTCATTTACTTAACCACGACTTTGTTCCAAACCCAAAAAAAGAGTTGAAAATTCACACTGGAAAAGCGCGACTGGTGGGTCTCTAACGTGCGTCAGTCCCTTCCTTCTGCTCGGGGATCACACTGGAGCCTTTGTTTCCTCAGGACAGAGGCTGCCCCAAACAGTAAACAATTGATGCAATTTCTCCTTCTCCCTCTGGGGACAGGCTGCCAAAAGCTCTGCGCCAGGTGTCAACCCCACGGTCAGGCTTATCAGTCAGTGCCTGGAATAAAAGACTTCATTCCTCCTGAACACACACCTGAGGGGGAGGTAGCATCGGGATGGATTCCTTCGTGCTTTCAGGCTGCGTCCCATCATGTCTGGAGCCGAGTGAACGGCGGATTTATGTCAAGGGCCAGTCGACAGCTGGTCTGCCGCCGAGCAAGTTGGGGCTGGTGAGGAGGTCTGAGTGATCTCTATGTAGCCAGAGGGATGCCTGGCCCTGGACCGGCTCCCAAACATCCCCGAGACATTGTGTGCCACTTACCAGCTCTTGTCCCAGGGGAGGACAAATTCCTGGAAAGTTAGATAGAGGAGGAGGCACACAGCTGGCTTGGCAAATCCACAGGCACCATTTCCACCTATGCTGCACTCTAACCCCGCCCCAAACATCCAATGCCAGGTGAAAAGCTCAAATGGTATCTGATGACCTCTGGGAATGCAGAACTGGACACCCCCAAAAAAGAAAATTTCAGAATTCAAAACCAAAGATTGTACATGAGTAAGAAAGAGCAACTGGTCTTTTGAATACTTCTCTCTCTCCCCCATCTCTCTCCCTTTTTCGTTTTTTACAACAAAGAGCTGAACATGGCGTGGGGCTAAGAGCAGACCTTTTTACAATCTTGCTGCAGCATCCGACGCTGGTCCACACCACAGTCACGCTAACAAAGACGTCAGCCTGTGGTGCCTGAGCATGAATCTAGGATTTGAGAAAACCCAGATGGAGGTCCCGAGCTGGAGTTCCTCTAAGTCCTTAGCAAACCACTTATCTCGCACCTGAATTTCCTCAACTGTAGATGGGGTGAGAGGTGGAGATGGAGGCCAACTCAATGAATTTGGAGCTCTTGAACTCTATGAGCCTCTTCTGCCAAGTCCAGCAACTATGACAGTACTGGGACAGCCATGATGACAGCATTCACCAAAGGTGGTCAGCTCAGCAGGACACGCAAATGTCAGGCACTGGCCACTTCCATTGGTCCCAACGTGGCATTCACGTTGTTCAATAAATTTCGGATTGAGTCTAAGAAAAGTTATTAAAGATGCCTTCTTTAACTTGCCTTCAAGTGTCCGGGTTAAAAAGGGAAGACACCAGCATTTTTTTGCTGGCCACCTAGCTGCCAATTTGGTGTTTTCATCTGTTAACTCAACTGATTACTCATAACCAGGTAATGGGTTGCACTGTGGCCCACGCAAGATAAGCCCACGTCCTAAATATAATATACAGGTATCCTTATAAGAGAAAGACAGGCAGATTTGAGACAGACACAGAGAGAGGGGCCACAGGGACACAGAGACAGAGATTGGAGGGACATGTCTACAAGCCAAAGACTGCAGATAGCCACCAGAAACTAGGAAGGAGTCTGAAACAAATTCTCCCTCCGAGTCTCCAGAAGGAACCAACCCTGCTGACACCTTCACTTCAGACTTCTGGCTTTCAGAACTGAGATAGAATCAATTTCTGTTGTTTTAAGCCATCCACCTTGTGGTCGTTTGTTACAGCAGCCCCTGTAGGGCCTGACACAACCATCCTAGGAATGAAGTATTGTCACTCCAAATTGACCAATGAGGAAAAAGAGGCTTAGAAAAGCTAAGTAAGTGTCCCAATTCACTTGCTGCCCTAGTGTGTGGGTTGACAGACCTACTACTCTCTCCACAACAACAGGCTGCCCTTTCTAACACTAGTGAGGCTCGCTCAGCTCCTTCCCTTTCCAGACATAAGGATCGTGAAGCCAAGTTAAACGACTTCTCCTAGGTTGCAGCTTCTTGGTGGCAAAACCTGTCAGAATCCACTGCTTCAGCCTCATTCGCTCACAAACCAGAGCAAAGACTTACCACCTCCTGGGGCCAGCTCTCTGAGGGGAGCCCATTTTATTATCGCCGCAATTACCAAAATGTGGGACTTCACACTAATTTTCCCCTGCGAGTAAATGGCTGAAAAGTAATGGTGTCAATTTTAATGAGGATCAAGCAAGGCTCCTGAAAAGGGCTCCCATACGTGAAAGTATTTCCCTCACACACAACAATGGTGTGCTCTTTAATTCCAGAACACAAGGACGTCACTTAAATTACATGGCTTTTACATTAACGTGCTTACGGGAATGTCTTTCCAAGGAAGACTTTCAATAAAAAGATCTCACCCATTTTGATGCTCCTTAATATCTGAACCACAAACCTATGTATCATAGCAACAACAAAAAAAACCTCAGAGAATGAGCACAGGACTTCGCGTCCGCTGGTACAGTCTCTGATTTTCCGTGAAACAGAGATGTAGCTGAGAAGCTGTGATCACGCAGCGATATATTGAGCTTGGACCTGTGGGCCACCAGAAATTCACCATTCAAGCCTGAATCCCTTTTGTTTCCACTTGCTGAGATGTGCAGAATGACAGTCTGCCAATCCTGTCAGTCTACATGAAACTCTTTAGCCGACTCAATTCTTATTTTATTAGTGCTTCTCAAAGCAATTACTAGGGTTTTGAGCAAAGAAGAGAGTATTTCACACCTCCATCTTTCCTGAAAATGTCTTATACTCCACTGACTTTTGGCTTGTATTTATAAAGAAGGTTCAAGCCTTGGAAAATTGTTAGGGTTGAGCTTTAATGGATATTCCCAACCAGCATTGTGTCATTATTGGCCCACGCTTAGCTGGGCGAGCTCCCAAATTTGTGACATAATCAGGCCTTTCTCTGCATTACTCCATACACTCTTCCTCCCTCCACATTACACCACTGAATCATATGCTCTTTTCAACAAGACCGATTGCCAGAGGATTAACATTAGACAGCACAATTCCATTATTCAGCTGCCCAATTCAAATCCAAGCCTAAACTCTAAGAGAGATTTCAGGGTTTCACAGAGATGAGCTGCCAGAAAGCTCAAAGGAGCGGTGGGGTGAGGGGCTTTTGAATGTTTTACATAACGACTGAACCTAAAACCTGCTATGAACAAGAGCCCCTGGCTGAAGTGGCCAAGCGCTGACTCCCCGATTGCTGGAAGGGCCCCAACCAATCTTAATGAATGATTAGAAGACATAGGTGAAGCCATAATCCTCCAAAACGGCTACAGCACCATTATTTTATTCCCACAATAAATTACTTATTTTCAGAACTAGGTATTTAGAACTTTAAGCCCCAAATCTTGATTTCCTTAAATAGAAACATTTTCATGTCAAATTCAGGACCCACGAGGCCCAAAGTGAAAAATCCAAGTCATGTGCTTTTAAATCAATGGACTTATAGCATATCAATGCCAAAATAAATGTTAACCATTTTCTTCTCATATTTGAGGGTTATTTCTCTTTGTGTTTGTGTTTGTAAAATAGCTGTACATAGTAATTCCCATTAAGAAGTAACCTCCATAACTATCTGTGAGAAAAGAGGGCTCTAAATCTCCGTCTTCTATGACTATCCGTAGGATGTACACTATACAAAAACCTATCATATTTCACATTAAGACTTTTAAATAACAAAAAAAAAATTACGAATACTTTTTTTCACTGAATATTTATATTTACATACAAATGGAAATAAAGACTATGCCATGCTTTCTAAGACAGAGTTTCTTAGAGATTTAACTTTCTTTAACTTGGTAGAAAGTCAAAATGGTTTCCTAATTTTTAGTTAACCTAAAACTTCAATTAACCAAATCTATGTAATTTGTTTAATTAAGCTCTTGGAAAGTTTTGTAATGGTTCTTTGGGCAATTCAAATATCTTGGGATCTCTCCCTTCAAAGAGTTTATATTTTATGGAAGGAGAAGAAAGGTCCCCATGTGAACACTAGGGACACACACATCAGAAATGACGGAGGAAAAGGCTTGTTTATAGACACACAGTGGGTGGGCATGAGTTTGCAGAATCACAAAGGGTCACGTTAGGGCAAAATGAATCAAAGTGAGCTTTGTGAGACCTTAGCAGGAGTCAGCAACCTGCATGTGGAGAAGGGCAAACTGATTAGGTAACCCACAGCAAGGACTCAAGGACAGGTGGCAATACTGAGAGTCAGGACAGATGACAACACAGAGAAAAAAATCACTTCTACCAAAAAAAAAAATCTTAGCCCAGCATCCCTGCAACAATGAGACATGTCCTCCATGTAGTTCCATGTATTATCAACCCTCCAACAAGACAGAGAAATACCCTTTCTTTATGACTTATGACAAAACCCATTGTAATAGGCGAGGGAAGAAATCTGTGTTTCCAGGACAACAAGCTATAAGGTCTTAAGATAAAAAGGCACTTATAAATCCATATACACATTTCTCTTTTCACAGAAGAAAGAGCTTCTAGACAGACATTGAACTTGTAGTGTCTTGATGACTTTCTTCTGATGGAAGTGAAGAACCCTTGATAGTAACCTCCCTACAGCCAGCCATAAGCACAGTCATCATAACACCTTTTCCTTTACTCTTTAGCCCGCATCCTATAGTTGCCTTTCTTTAGATAATGTTGCCTCACTTTTAAAAACAAAGTTCTCCAACAACATATCTGTACCCTTTCCCTGCACATGCTATTTTTCAGAGCAATCCAAGCTTCCAGTATGTCAGCATATTTCATACCACATCCATTTTATACAAGAGGACACTTGGGAACCAAGAGGATCACACAAAACACATAAAACCTGGCTTATCAGGAAACAGAACATTGTCAAGTGACAGGAGAATCCTTCTCGAATGACAGCTTGTATTTATAAAGAATTAAAATGAACCAACTCTCCTTAAACCGGGGGAGACACAGGACTCACTTTCTCGATTTCAAATGAGCCGAGCTACAGCAGGCAGACGTACAGCTGCCACTCCGAGAGAAGCAAACTCACCAACAACATCCAGGTGGTAAGTGTGATTGATGGACCCGTATTCATTCTCCACCACACAGGTATAATTTCCTTTGTCCGATGGAACCACGCTTTCCATAATAAGGCTCCAATGCTGGTTTCGTACCTGAAAAGATCACAAGAGAAGTGCTCATTTAACAATCTTAGCACAGAATACTGGTCCTTTGCTATCTTGATTTAAAGAGAAGTTGGGGGAGACAAGGAAGATAGACAAGAGAAGAATCAGCCGAATTCTAAATTTTCCTCAGAATAAGTACTCAGAATGGCGATAAATAGAAACAATAATTATCATCATGGTGACCATCTCACAAGCTGATATTGACAGGTTCCAATACCCAGGAATGCATCGAGTGGGTCTGTCACAGTCATAGGTTTGAGGGTTCCTCCAAGAGCGGCCAAGTCGCCAGAAAACCTGAACACTAGCCTGCACGGTAACAGCAGTGAGCTACCGGGTTGCTTATCCACTGAGAACTCTCAGCCCCATGGCCCCAAGGATCCATCTAGGGCCAAGGCTAGTGAGCACTCACTGTGTGTATGCCAGGCACTGCTCTGAGCACTCCTTCCCGCCTCAGCTCACTTAATTCTCCCCAGGAGCCCATAAGGTAGGTGCTGGGATTGTTCCGGAACACAGGACCACCCTTCCAATCCCAGGGGGTAGCTGAATAGATGCTACATGTTCCTAAGAGATATACTCAGAATTCCAAACATGGGAGCAATGAATCCTTAGGAAACTTAAGTTGTATATCCATCTGTTTACAAACTCCTTGAGACTTTTCAAAGATAAACAGCACATATGAAAATAAGTTATTATGATTCCTACCCATGGTTCTGTCAACATGCAAACAGCCTAGACTCTCATGTTCCCACCTTGCTTTTAAAATGTTTTAATAGACTCAAATTTTCAAGCAAGCATGATTTTTCCTTACTAGGACCAAATGCAGATTTCATCTCTGGGGGGCGGGAGGGAGGTTAAGGCTTTTAATATTTCTCTCCGAATCCAATTATCATTCTTTAAAGGTATTTTGGACAAGGCACTCTGGGAGAACTAGAAAGAAAAAATAAAAAGCTAGAGCCTACTACTCATTTTAACTATCGTTTCAGGAATTTCAACTGACCTTCTGAGTGATTCCCTGAGCACTGCTAGTGTTTTCTGCCTTAATCCCATAAAAACCGATAATACAGGCAGAGCCTTCACAAGCACACAAGTGATTCAAGGAACTAAACTAGCGAATAAAAAATCTCATCTCATGAGGGCTCCACTAGAAAACCAGGAGGGCAGAGAAAGCAACTGAAAAGCAGTGGCAGCAGAGGTGAGAGATTATAAGGGCACGCTACAGCACAACTCTTTTCACGTTAGGCGTTCAGCTTGTGCAAGCCCTTACTACAGAGTGGAGTTAGTGATGGCAGGTTCAAAACCACACTCACTGCTCCTCACTGACAGTCTTACGAAGGATCACGGGAGAAGACTGGGCTCGTCTTAACCAGAGTACAAGCAATGAATTTAGACTCAGCTCTGGACAGACCGTCACTTGTGCTTCAATGGCTGCCTGTCACCGCCCACCCTGTATAACCGTGGAGGTTGTTTCCGAGTCTGACCTCACGATGACGATGAGCTGATGACGATATTCATTCTCACTCGCACAGGTGAAACGTCTGGCAGTAAAATGAACCTGAAGGCATCAGGCCTAGAGTTGAGAAAGTCTATTCGCCACGCTGCAGAAGACTCACTTTCTGCTCTTGGCTGGGCCACAGCCTTGTAGCAGCACCAAAAACAAGAGGTGAGGCCTCCACTTACTAGGAGGGCTAACAAGCACGTGCTATGCAGAATGCACAGCAGAGGCGTTCTGAAGGAGAAGGTGTGGGTGCTAAATCTTCCAGTGCAATTGAAATTCTCTAAACCCGGGCCCCTGGGTGCTGCTCTGGAGCTGTGTGCTCAGACAGAGCATGAAGAGACAGGTACTAGAGCTCCTGAAGTTAACTCGAGGCAAATGGGCCCACAGGAGACACTCCCTCTCCCCAGTGTCTCAGGGATGGGACAGTCGTGGCCTCTGAGGAACCAGTCACGTGGAGGGTAACTTAGGGATGAAGCCATAGGCCCTAACGTCACCAAGGCCCGTAATCCAGCATTTAGCCCTGCTGTAAATATTCAGTTCTTTGAGCCCCTACTCAAATGTCATGCCCATAAGCCCTTAATCATGGCTAGTGCCTGTCTCTGGACCCCATCCAAACTGTCAATGTCTTTCTTGTGCCTGGATCCAGATTTGGCACATGGAGTATTCCAAATGGGGCTGAACCTGAACGGATGGGGAGGGCAGCATCTGCCTCTGCCCAAGACTTTAACGCTTGGCATATGCAGCTCAGCATATCGCTGCCATTTTTAACCCTAGGGCCTACGGTTGGTCCAGTCTCTCGTTAGGGCTCTGGCATTCCATGTAAGATCCCTCTGCAAGGGCCTATGTTCCTGAATATTTACTTCCTGGAGATGCACTACAAATGTTAATAAGTTAACATTTATACAATGCTTTCACAATGAGAAACACATTTACCAAACAAAGTATTTCTGCCCTTTCAGAGACCTTGGTACTCAATCAATACTGCCCCATGCAGTGCTGTTAATATTTATTTTCCAACAATGCTGCTCCAGCATTTGATTCCTTAACCTATCCCCAATCCTAAATTTTATGAACTCAGGCATTTTCCAAATGGATGCCCTTAGAAGCCACCATTAATGGGACTGTTTGACACTTTTGTACAGGATATCCTACCATTAATAGTGGCTGCTTAATGACAAGCTAAGAGACTACAAACAGTAACTCCAAAAAGGCGGAGAACAAAGGCACAAAGATTTGGGTTTTGTTTTTTTTAAAAAACACTGCTTCCATATCACGATTCAGTGTAAACCTAAAGAAACCACCCTCCCAACAAAAACGCAAGATGTCTTCTTCAACACATTCTTCTCAATTTCTCAGGTTTTAGTGCTTGTTTTTCTGCCAGTTCAGTCAAATGCCCATAAACCACCTTTGCTTTCACAGAAGAGGGGATGTAAACACCCAATAAACATACGAAAAGATGCTTAACCTCATTAACGATCAGGGAAATGCAAATTAAAATAATAATGAGACACCGTTATTCACCAGTTGATTAACAAAAATTAGAAAGATCAATGTCATTGAGTACTTGGTGAGGGTGTAGGGAAATAGAAAAAAAAGGGGAATATAACTAGAAAAAAACCTTCCAGTAAAATAATTCAGTAGTGCTTATTAAAATTAGCAACACACGTTTTTCGGCTTTTTTTTTTTTTTTGACTCAGTTAATTCCACTTCTAGAAATCTCACCTACACAGAAAATAGCGGAATGCCTTCAAGGCACATGAACAAGATCGTTGCTTCAAGCACTGTATGTAACAGCAAAAAAAAAAAAAAAAACAACAGGAATCCACCAAGAGAGTCATCAATGATATATATAGTTCATCCTATATGCACAAATGTGTAGTTCATTCCAGCAGAATTAGCATACAGTCATTAAAAAGAATGAGGGATTCTCATGTTCAGGTCTGGTAAGGTATCATTACTAGTTATGGATAAATGAAAAAAGGAGGAGGAATACAAATATGTATATTCATAATTCCATTTTGTAAAAAATACACACACACAAACACACACACACAAACACACACACACACAACTCTATAGATGCATACAGGCCTGAATATATTAGCATGTCTATACACATAGCTAAAGTCAGACAGAAAATGTACTAAATTGCTAGCAATATACTTTATATAATTAAGTGGTGGGATTATAAATGCTGTTTACTTTTTTCTCATGTTCACTTTTCTAATTTAAATAGAAATCTCGTGCAACAGAAATGTCACGCACAAACAACAAAAAAGTGCAATGAAACGGCTCCCTGGGCCTCCCTTCGGTACTAGCTGATCTGCTGCAGAATCACTGCACTTGTCACTCTCTGGCAGACCCAATGCGAAAGCCGAAAGCCGGGGAGAAGAGAAATCCATCCTGCACCAACAGACACATGCACAATTCTTTCTTTTCATTCCTGCCCGTGGCCAAATCTTTGTGCAATTCATCATTATTTTGCATCTGCCAAGGAGCGGAATGAGAGCAAGAGGCTTCAAAACTATGTTCACTGAACACTTAAAAATAACATTTCAAAGCTGAAACAAAGCCGATTGAGAATGGCTTAAACTCTCTCGCTTCTAATACAAAAACTGTTTGTAATTCCACAAACATTCCACACCCTCTCCTTGCAAAGACAAAAGGTGGCCCAGGCAGGTTTTTGTGGAATTCTTCTGTTACCTAAATCTTCCAAGGTGCACCGTTAAACCCCCAGCTACCTTCAGGTGACAACTGGGAATGTAGATTTTGTTTGTGTGACACCAAAACACCTAGGTGAAAGGTGAAAGGTCAGAGACCTAGGCTGTCACCTGGATGTTTGGTTTCCACATTGCAAAAATATCCAGACATTTCCAAATACCCAGGTGTTCGATAACCAGCGGGATAAACATCCAGAAGCTGGACGGAAAGTTTCACCCTTTGCCAAGTTGATGAATGCTATGTCCATGTGCTAATAAATACTGCCAAGACTTCCTTCCACTGGTATCAGGGCCCAATTTCCCCAGAAAGACAGCAATCCCTTTAACCCTGGCCTTCATCAAAGTGCCACATCAACTACAATTCAACTCAGAGCAGCTGTCATTAGGATGCATAATAAAATCTTACCATCCCATGCCAGACCCCAGTTTTCTGCAGGTTCCTGGGGGACTGCAAGCCCTCTCTTTTGGATGTGTCTGCCCGAACTGAGCTTAAGTGCGTCAGGGGCTGGAGCACTTACTGCTGCTTATATCCACTTAGATGCCAAGAAGTTTGCTTTTCAGGTGTGAGAACAGGCTGGGCGAATTCTCATCCTCTAGGCCAGGGGTGTCCAAACTTTTTTCAACGTTTTTTACCAAAGGCCATATGCGGTAAAATACACAAACAGCCGGGCCACTCATTCGAGGTGAAGAATATATTGCCTCACCTGGTTTATTTAAGTAAACTAAATATATTTTTGGAATTTGCTGCGGGCCAATTAACAATGGATCATGGGCCGCAGTTGGCCCGCGGGCCGCAGTTTGGACACCTCTGATCTAGGCAGTGGCCAAACTCTCCTCCCAACCCCCACCTCAGTTTCCAATGGACGGATCTCTCCAGAGGAGGTGGGAAGTGAATTGGAAATGCAAGGTTGCCCTCTTAGAAGCCTGTTCCCTGAAGATGCTCAGGAAGGTGCCCAGGGGGCAGAGTGCCAGCAGGGCACCAACCGCCTCCTGAATTTAACTCTTCAAAATTCTCAAGACTCTCCTCAAAAAGCTTTTAATAGAATTACCATGTGACCCAACAATCCCACTCCCAGGGACATACCCAAAGAAATTGAAAGCAAGGACTCAGACAGACACGTGCGCACTTATGATCACAGTGGTATCATTCACAATTGGCAAAAAGTAGAAACCACCCAAGTGTCCGTCAACAGAAGAATGGATAAACAAAATGTGGTCTATCCATAGAGGGGAATATTATTCAGCCAGAAAAAGGAATGAAGTTTTGATTCATGTGACAACCTAGATGAACCTCGAACCTATTAAGTGAAAGAAGCCAGATACGAGAGGACAAATACCCTAAGATTCCATTTGAGATACCTAGAATAGAGACAGAATTCATGGAGATAGAAAGTAGATGAGCAGTGTCCAGGGCCTGGGGCGGATGGGTGAGGTTGGAAATGGGGGATTATTGCTTACTGGATACAGAGTTTCCATTTGAGGTGATGAAAAACTTTTGAAAATTAATGACAAACTTTCTGTTATGTAGCAGGGGTGCCAAAAAAATGTATACACATTTCAAGAGAGGTTATTTATGTATTACTTTTCGAAGTTGAATTGAATTACGGCAGCAATGTGTACTATGATGTTTGCTCAAAAGACGGCGTTAATTAAATGAATGCTAGCGTCACCCTGTGACAGGCAGGACAGTCACAGAAAATGGTGGAAGCATAGGTGTTGTTCAAGGAGCGCAAGACCAATTTGAAGTGGTATTTGAAATTCGAGAACGTTGTGGAAGTACAAGGACGAGGGAGGCTTGAGTATGCAAGAGAACCTCCAACGTATATGCCTAACAACTGCACACATTCGTGGTAAGTCTGAGACGCATGGTACTGTGTGTGACGTGCACCAGGGAAGATTCAGGAGGCCTCGCACAGCAACACGTCCTGCTGCTTCTGCTCTGGTGTTGGAACAGTTCACACGCTCGCCACAGAAGTCTACTAATGTTCGCCGTAATCAGAAGTGTCTGGACACTAACGGTAACCACTTTTGAGCACTTCTTGTAATAGCAGAAGTCAAATATGACTTATTCACCTGTATTCATCTTTTGTTATCAGCATATATTATTACAACTTGAATACAGCTTTTTTTCTTTCTGAAAATGTGTACACATTTTTTTGGCACCTTCTGTATGTTCTGCCATAATTAAAAATACCCCCAACTTTGCTCTCAACAGCCTATCTTTGCCCATCCGATATTTACATGCTTTTGGGGGGCCGTTACTATCTCTGTGTTTCTCTTTTATCAGAACAGTATTCTGATAAAACACAGACCCGCAGTTGAAGAAAACAGTTTAGTAAGAGCATGAATATGGAGCAAAACCGCCAGAGTCCACATGGCAGCTCCACTGTAGCAAGCGCATGACAAGATTCGCCTATAAAAGGAGCAAAATAACAGCGCCCACTGTGCAGGGGACCAAGTGCATGGTACCCAGGAGGCACCTGGCATAGTCAACACACAGGTGAGCGGTCAAGACATATTGGCCGATACCAACATACACCTGCTGCCTCGTTAGACTCTTTGATCTGGGATTACAGCTGAAATGTCTTGGCTGAGGAAAGAGCTCAACAAAATGTAACAATATTAATAAGGACATTAACAGTGATATTTCCAAGTAAGTATACTTTGGGGTTAAGCATAACATTTAATCCAAAGTCTTTAAAATGACATAAGTAACCTAGAAAACTGCAAATCTAATTAGCCTACCCATCAAAACCACCAGTTTAGTTGTGACGGTAAGAAAACAGTTTTTTCAACTTGTCTCTTCTTAGATCTGAAATATGCTTAGACACTAACAGTCCATACTCTATAATGCTTCCCGCTGTTGAGGGGCTCCACGGAAATCAGGATGCCTGGAGGCGTGGGTTTGTGTGCCAGTTCCACAGAGCGCCTCATCCTGCGATCTTTCCTGGGTCTCATTCAGGGAATAAGTGGCATGAAAGATGGTTTGTAAGGACAATCTTCCGCTCTATGCCTAAAAGTCATTACATAAGAAAGAGCTGGGAGTTGAGGTGGTCCATTAATTATCTCAGTCATCTCCTTGCTCTTCTGCATTAAATTGCAATTACTGTTCAGAGCCCTATGAAATATCTAGCAATAAAGGTAACCTCTTAAAAAAAAGAAAAAAATCTGTGCTGTTGTTTAAGATGAGAAACGGTTGATGCTGTGTAATGGTGATGCTCCAGTTTAAATCAGTTTTTAGAGCTGGGCGAGATCAGATGTTCGAGTCGATACATCCAATCTTGTCATTTTAAGGACACGTGACCTGAAGCACAGAGACAGAGCTTAAACACCTTGCCCACTGTCAAGCGCAAGTACCAGTACAATTAGGGAGAGACAGTTATGTTTCAGGTCAAGCTCTATCACTCTAAATAAATTAATAGCATCCAACCAACCTTTGCCCACATGCTAAGAAAAATAATAATTTGACTCTTAATCATCTAAGGAGGCTCAGTGTGAATTCTTTGATAAATAAGACTCAACTGCAAAATCCCAAGTAGCTGTATAGGTCATTTTAATGAAAATGAGCTTTCTGTCCCATTCCATAATTCTAATTTTGGTGTGTGTGTGTGTGTGTTCCCGTCTCTCTTCATTGGCCACATATGCATACCACTTCAAAACAAGCTGAAATGGAAGGAATGAGGGCCAAGGTGCCCAATGCATAAACAGGTAGAAGAGCTAGACAGAGAGCAGGGCCACAGAAAGCACCACCACTGTTTATAGAATGAGATTTATGAAGGGGGAAAAAAAAAATCAAAGAAATAACACGCTTATTTGCGGAAACTCTCAGGTCTTACTTTCTGGAAAAATACATCTTGGAAAACTTGACACCTTGCTTCTTCATTACATAAAATGGCAAAGGGCGGCAGTCGGGGGGAGAGAGTCATTTAGACATCGGGCCCTCCGCATGTCAATTAGGTCTCTTTGCTTTTGGGGGGCGTGGTGTGCTGAGGAACAGAAACTACAAATTGGACAACAGTTCCCTCAGGTCACATGTTTAGAAGCATGGTTCTTTAAAACTTTATGTAGGGAAAAAATAGTCTATGTAGGTAATAAACATCAGAGGGAAAACCCAACATCGGTGAGCATACTCCTGAGTCTGCCAGACTCAGGCCCTGAGGGTGGCCGGCCCTATGAGCCTGGGGCAGGCTTGTGCCAGCCAAGGAGCTTGGACCAGCAGGAAGACCTGCAGGTCTCAGGAGGGTATCATTTTCTCACCTCCAATGACTTCATGGCCTGGGGGCTTGGGGTGGGTCTAACACCTCATTAGTGTGGCTTCTACTTTAGGTAACTGCGATTTCCCAGGAGATAGGAGATCTCTGTCTTTCCCTTTCAAGTCCCAGAAGCCTGTGGGGCTCAAAGAAATTGCTAACTTTCTAGTATCCCCACATGGAATGTCTAATGCCACAACCATTGTGAAAACCCCTTCCCGGATCCAGGTTGACTACCTTTGCGTATGATGAGATGACCTCCCTCCCTCGTCACCCTGCCACTCAGGCCCACGACCACAGCCTCTTCTCCACAGAGAAAGCCCAGGAAGGCAGGCAACGCTGCCTCGTCACTGCCAGCCAGCACACCATGATCCAAAAGCACGGCCACCTTCCCTTTTCCCTCTTTGCTCGATTTTCTTAGGCCAAATATACTTTAGATCTGTATTCTCATGCACTCAAATTCCATTTCTCTTTCACTCCAGAAATGGCGCAAACATGAAACAACAAGAATACTTTGGTCCTGTGCGCCTCCTCGAGGACAGCCTGAAGGCATTCTGCTGACAGCGCCTCATTTTGCTTTTAGAGCAGAGGTGCTCTTCATTTAGCAGAACAGTGTCATCAGTCATTAGAACTGAACTGCACCTGTTAAACATCAAGCTGCACTTTCTCATTAGGCACCCCTAGTCTTCCAGCATATTCGCAATCACTAATTCAGATTTGCAAAAAAAGCTCCTTACCCATCATCATGATGTTGGTCCTATTTATTTTGAGACCAAGCCTTTCGGGAGGCTCATCAGCCCTTTGTACTTATTTCCAAGGTTGTCTTAAGGGAGGAAATTAGTTAACCACCAGGATTTTGACCATCATACTTATACTTAAGATGTATTTAAATATAAGTCACTGGAACTGCATCAACTATGTGTTCAGAGAGCATCTGGTAGTTCGAACAATCCCAGGGGCCACGATGATTTTAGCAGTTGAACTCTTCCTCTACAAACACCATCACCTAATGAAATCTCTGTCTGTTCATTCTTTAAAAAAAAAAAAAGAAAAGCCAACCTTCCAATCTCATTGTACCTGGTCTAAGGACTGAACTAAGAACAAGGAGACAAATCACCCTCCTGCCCACTGCTTCCACCAATGAGGAGTTGTGAAAGGCAACTGAAGTACTCCAAGGATCCCAGCTTCAAAGCACCACCCCCTTCTAGCAGATGGGCCTCATAGCAGTTTCACACGCACCATGCTTCCCCGAAAATAAGACCTAACCGGAAAGTAAGCATTAGCATGATTTTTCTGGATGACATGCCCTGAACATAAGCCCTAATGCATCTTTTGGAGCAAACTTTAATATGAGACCCAGTCTTATTTTCAGAGAAGCATAGTAAACCAACCGACACTGCCCTTAGAAATTTACTCATCGTCTTTCCCTATCATCCCCTGGGTTTTGGCTTCTAGATATTCATTTTTCCACATTAAAACAAAAATCAAAAATTTTCTCAGAAGAAAACAATTCTTTGAAGATGAGTAAGTGTGTGTGGTATTTCAGGAAAGGACTGCAAGGCACTTTTGGGGTGGAGAGAAGGCTCATTTAACCACAGCAGTGGTGGGGCAGGGGCACGCATGTCACCTAACGTGATGCTCGTTGAGTTAAACACGGGTGAGAGGGGCACCAAGGAAATCCTTCCGGGTACCTCACAGCCGCCTCCAAGAAAGCCTCTCCCAGCTGGATTTTAAGGAGCTGTGGTCTGAGTAGAAGTGTCCTCTATTTTACCCACTGTGCCGATTTCTCAGAAGGTTCCCTGTGATCCCTGAGTCTCCTGAAAGTCATGCCCTTGGGTCGTCTCCTCCTTAAAATTTAAGCAAGTTTTAGTGACTTGCTTAAAAACAGAAAACAGCCAAAGTGGTGGGAAGCACTTTCCATGATTAGGTTCCAGAAGGCTGTGACTTCTGTCTTCCTCATACTCTTCCCCCTGACTCTTGTCGTCTGTTCACCCTCAGGAAGCCAGCTGCCATGCTGTAAGCTGCCACATGGAGAGGCCCACATGGCAAAGAACCGAGAGAGGCTTCCAGCCAACAGCCAATGAGGAACAGAGGCCCTCAATCCAACAACCTACAAGGAAGTGAATCCTGACAACGACCATATGAGTGAGTCTGGAAGCACGTCCTCCCCGGCCCCAATTGATCCTGCAGATGAGAATCCAGCCTTAGCTGAAACCTTAATGACATTCGTGTGAGACGCCTTGACACAGAAGGCCCTGTCCTTGGATTCATGACCATGGAAACTGTGAGATAATAAACAGTGTTGTTTAAAGCCACCACGTCTTGAGGTAATTTGTTACACAGCAATAGGTAACCAATATGCCCATTCATGTTCCCAATGCACCAAAGGATTTCATAATGACGTCCTGAAGTCTTCCTCGTACACTAAATTCTTCAAGTTCTCCCTTTCCACAGTAAATAATTTGGAGATTCCATCTCTCCCTCTCTCTGAGACAACTTCCTTGACACTCAGCCCAGAATCCTTTCCTGGTCCTTTATCCTTAGTCTCCCGAAGAGCCAACATCACCTCTCCCTGTGCATCCACAGGACAACACGCTCCTCTGATTTCTCCCGTATCAGTGTCCTGACAGCCAGCTTTTTGGTCTGCCTTGCCTGCTGGACGAGGAGCCCTTGGGAGGTGGACCTATGCGTCGCTCAGAGCCTAGAATGGTGCCAGCCACAGAGGGGGTTCAATCAGTGTTTGCTGAATGGATGAGCCAAGGTCTGAACGAGCATTCACAGGCATCTGCAGGGAGACGGTTGTCAGTTTCCACCCCTCACACCCACCCCAGTGAGCGGGAAGACCACATTGCACCAGTCAGTAATGGGTTCTGTAGAATCCTTGAAGATGGAGGACACGGAGGCTGCTTCTGTCACCTCCGCAGCCTTCTCTTAGTACAGAGCATGTCATCCTCCAGTCTCTACTCCAAATCCATCCACCAGTCATACAATCCTACTCAAATAAAGCAACTGTACTCACGCTTCTCAAATTCTGCCCCAGTTGTAGTTTTACAGACTATAAAGCATATAGAAAACAGACTCTCAACTTTTGACCCTTCTGTTATTAAACTTGCCTCATATAAAGAATAATGCAAATGGGGGTTGTACTTTAAAATTACATGTAAGTCCAGGGTAACGTTTTTGAAAGAGCAAACATGGAAATGATCAATTATAATAATAACTGATTATTTTTTTTAATTCCTTCTAGGTCCTGCTAACCTGTGGCTCCTTACAAAAGGAACAAATAGAAAAGGTAAGACACAGACGACTCTGAAAGCATAATTCTACCTTATAACCTCCAATGCGATGCTCCTGTTTAAATTCCTTTCCGTTTTTCAGCCACCTCATAGTTGGTGTTGGATTTCCCCCAGCTGGACAGCGAAACTTGACAGTGTTGGCTGCAGGCACCGCATGCAGACGTTTTTCCATCTTCTCTGTGTTGGTCCAGTACGGTGCTCCTGTTTTGGAAAACAACATTAGCATGTTGTCAGATGGACAGCTTCGTCTCAAACTCCACCTAGGTAAGATCATTTTATTTTGTATGTGAACGATCTGACGTTTTCAAAATCTCTGAGTAATATTTACATTAGGAAAAAAATTGTGTGAAGTCTCATCCAGCTGGCCCAACAGAAGGTCCCTTGAGATGAACTGCTTGTTCGTTTATGCCTATTAACGGGAGAATAAAGTATCTGAGGAACCTTTTCTCCCTTGTGCCGCAGAGCCAGAATTTCAGTTTACGTTGAAGCATGTTTTAAAATGTTACTTCATACACACTGTGACAACACACACAAGAACAGCTGATCCTCCCAAAATGCATCACCGCACCTATGAAATGATCTATGAAATGATCACATACACACACTAGTAAAAACAAGCTGTGCTCAAAAGCCACAGCAACATATCCATCAGGGCTTTACTTTAAAAGATAATCAATAGCATAACCTAATCCGCCTGGTAGGATAAAATTCACAGAGGCATCATTACTTTCCCAGCACTTTTTATGACAGCCAACAAACCACATCGTTATATGTATTTTAATTTTTAAAATGGAAAAAAGGTTTTTTTTTCCCTCTGCAATGGTGGTTGTAAATGTCATAATTCTACTACCATGTCTAAGCACATAACTTAATTGAAGGCTACCAATGAAATGTCACATAAACTTTTGCCCTCTAAATGGCCCTCAAAGTCATGGGTACAAGTGATTTTTTAAACTCAGAAAGAGCGGTATTTAAATTTGCCAGATAAAGGACATTTTATGTAAATAAGAGCCGCAACACCAATCCAGAACGCTGCTGTAAATCCTTCATGCCTGCAAGTCATGGCCAATGGCCACTATTGATTGAGTGCTCCTTACTTGATAAACACAGCCCTAAAAGCTCTTACACGTTTAACATATTAATCCTGACAACAACCTGACAAGAAAGGCACTATTCCAATCCCTGTTTATAGATGGGGAAACTGAGGCACAGAGATGTGCAGTAATCTACCCAACACTCCGAAGCTAGGAAGAGGGGCAGCCAGGACCTCGGCCAAGGCATTTGATTCCAGAGCCCACTGTCGTCATCCCCGCTCTGGTCCACTGCTAGTTAAGAACCAGCTTCTTCTCCAGGGGGTTGGAACCCATATCTTCAACCACTCTGATGTGTAAGGCTCGAGCCCAGGACAGGCAGTCTGGGTCAAAGGCACACCGCCTCCCTTATTACTATCGGGAACTTCCACTGGACTCTTGTACAGCACTTCACTTTCCACATGTATGTTTCTGTCTTAGCAAACAGGTAGCCAAAAATCCCAAAATTCCCCTAAAAGCAGCCATCACCAGGACCTCGAACGTTCTAGAACATTCTAGAATACTGAAATTCTAGAAGATCGATTCAGAACTGCTTATTTCTGATGAAGATTTTGACTGGGCACCAGCACACACACCCCACAAGCCAGAGGCAAAAGGGGCCCGGGCAGGGGCTTGGTCTCTGATGTGAACCGACTTAGATGTCTCGTCCTCTTTTCTGTGGATGGCACAGCTCGCTCCTGGAGGTTAAACATTTCCCCCCTTCACTTAACAGCCAGACTTTCATGGTGGAATTAGGAATTGGCATAAGTGCGTTCAAAACTCCTACCCCTATGTGCCTCACCCCTGCTCTCAAAACCGCCTGTAAAAGGTGGAGCTGGGATTTCTTAACAAGGGCACGCTGTATCCTCTTTATCCTTCTGCTTATCTAAGCGTCACGGTGGTGGGGTACACGTGGTGTCTACATGATCCAAGACAGAGCCAAGTAAGGCGAAACTGGTCAGTCATGTACCCCAGAAAGGCTGCAGGGAGGCAGGGGGGCTGAGGGAGAAGGGGACGGTACTGCGTTCTCTCCTCTGAACCCAGTTGCCTCTGCAATGAGAAGGCAACTTGGTAGCCATTTGGCTTCAGGTGTCAAATGCCCGTAAACACACATATTCTTTTGAGGGGTTCACCAGGGCATGCTCGATTCCTATTTATCACAAGACTCCCTGAAACAATTTCAATCATCTCTCATGTCAAAAGGTTCTACCTAGAAAAATCCATCCACAGCCACTGAAAAGAAACCATTAAGAGCATAACATAAATAAATAATGAGCTTTGTCGCTACGCAAAGACTTGAACGAATCTGAATCTGACCTAAAAGGAAAGCACACCTCATGCTGTCAGGTGTCTGCACTCTTGTTGTCATTTAAGTAAACACAATAGCCTATTCATACGAATTAGCTAAATATTAACGGAGTAGTGCTTCCAGATAGTATTGGTTACAGCTGAGCTGATCCTGTGGACGGTGTTTTCTTTTTTTACACAAAAGAAATGAACAGGTACATGCTTTTATACCATTAGGTACGATGTTCATGTTCCCCAAAATGTCAAAAAGTAGGATTTAGCTTCAGGCACCAGGAATGTTTGCTCTGCTCCTCTCACTGGGCTGAACAGTAAGGGTGCAACCCACACAGGGATCACTGCAGATGGACCTGGCCTATGGCAACAGCACACTGGCAACCAGCACCTTTGTCTTGGCACCTATAAAGGGACTTAAGGGTGAGGGTGAAAGAATTTTGCTGGAATTTCTGGCAGGTAGCCACTTCCCTGGAGTGAAGTTTCAATCATCACACTTGCACCTATAAGTTCTGCTCATGCAAAACAGCCAGCCAGCCATATGACAGGGTTCAGACACCATGCTTCTCATCGAATGCCCCAGTGATCCAGGTGGGTGGGGCACCAGGAAATCTAATCAACAAGGTAGAAACAGATCACCTACAGCTCGAAACCTGAATTCACACCATTCTCTTTCCCTGATTAACTAACTGTAAGTCATGACTCAGCAGAAAGGGCCTTCAAGCCAAGTTTTCAAGGGTCCCTGTGTGGTTGGTAGTGGTGGGCCACCCCCAACCCTCTGCCCAACCCCACTCTGGGTGAGTGCTAACAGCACAGAGGCACGATGTGCTTTTGTGACTAGGTCTCCTTCAAGATGTCAAGCTCACAAATGTTTTTAATGAGTAGAATGCTGGAGGGAAGGAATTATTTTATTATTTTACAATGGCTCTTCCTTAAATAAACTAGTTTAATGGGAAGCTTGAGGAACCTGGAAGGTCTAGAAAAATAATTACACTGTAGGAATAGCCCTGTTGTTTTTTATCAATGGCCTCATGTCCTCTGCAAACTCTTTTTGTCTTCATTTCTGTGGTGTGGACACATGGAAATGCCAGGTCTCCCCCTATCACCCCCCCCCAAAAAAGAACACTATAGAGCAATGGGTGAAAAACAGCAGCCAGGCTTCTGACCAACTCTACTTACCTAAGGAGGCCTCTTTCCAACCAAGGCTGGTAAACAGCATTAATAACTTGCATCTAGAGAGGAGCTCAGTCAACTAATTAATGATCTGCAAAAGCAAAGATGACCCTTGCACATAGTAGGTGCTCAGTATGGATGTTGACTCAACAACTTCAAAATGAATCTGCAAGCCGAGGCCACGCCATGTTGCTTAAAACATATGTATGAGCACCCACTTTGTAGACCTTCCCTAGCATGACCTCAGGGATGTATGAGGAGTGCGTTGAGAGTCAATCAATGGAGGAGGAATTGTGACATCAACCTCCAATGGCATAAAAATGAATTATACTAAAGCAGGAGTAAACAAGTTGACCTAGATGATAGGGATGGCCCCCTGTCCTCTGACATTCTCGGATCTTCTGATGTATTATAATATGTATTAAAAGAACAATGCTTCTTGCAGTTATTAAATACTAGTCATGAGCAGGTGAAAGGAATAGTAAGATCTGCCAAATAAGTAAGTAAAATCTCATCATCAAAGTACAGTATACCTTACTCGTTATCATTTTCTATACTGAAACAGTTATTGTGTATCAGGAACAATGCTAAAAAAGAATTTTACTTTAATACAGAAGCCTCATAAGATGCGGCTGGTTAAGCAGAGATTTATAACCCCACAGAAACTTCCCTCAAAGTTCCCTCAACACAGCCTTTCTCTACCACCTCTACCTCATAGTAAAAATTCATCGTTCCTTCTCTGGGCCGTCGCTTTGTTATTTATGTGTGTTTCCATCACCAGAGTATTTCCATAGTGAAAAATATTCCTTTCAATGTCTGCTGACCAACAAGAATGTAGCACCTGGAGGATACAGCTTGAGTTGCCTTTAGCCTGCGGAGTAGGCACTCAAGCGTTTGTTGGGTGGGTGGGTGGGTGGGTGGGTGGATGGATGGATGGGCGGATGGATGGATGGATGGATAAATGGATGGATACACAGACGGACCAGACGGACAACTGTTAAAAGCTTGAGCTATGAAATGAGGGAGTTGAACTGAATGTTCTGATCAGGTCCCTCCCAATTCTAACCTTCTTTCCAGGTATCTATATTCTAGGCAGATATTGATTTCTGTCAACAAATGGTAGGGTTAGAGGATTTATTTTGACCCTGCAATTTAAAGTTAATGAAAAAATAGGGGCTGCTGAGCCTGCCCCCAACAAAATCCCTTACATACCCTAATACTGACATCTAAGGTTTATTATGGTCTCCTCCATCTCTCTCTGAAATCAAAAGGAAGAGAATCCAGCCCAGCAGTTTAAAGGAAAACATGGAATCATATTACCACTGTACCAACAGCAAGCTCGGTGACCATCTGGCCCAAAGGCTGATGTGATCGATGTCATCCAGAAAGGTTAAGTGATTTGATCAAGGTCACCCGGCCAGAGGCTGGGCTGAGGCTAGACCCAGTCTCCAGCTCCCTGAGCAGTGCTCTTTCAACCACTCTAGGCTGCCCTTTGAACTCTCCCATGGTAATTAAGCCAAAAGTTCAAGATTTATGTGAGCTGTGGACGCTGATGACTGCCAACTGTATTTTTATTGATGCAAAAATAAAAAAAAAATAAACCCACAGCCTGTTTTGGCTCCTAGATTAAGTCTCACAAACTCCCTAAAGCCCCACTAAGGCCTCTGTCTTAAGTCTATAATTAGGGCCTTTAAAAATATCACTAATCAGGACCTTTGAATGCTTTGAGACCCGGGTGGGGAGTTGTCTCCGCGAGCTCCACCCTCTCTCCATCCCTGCTGTAGACTGCAGTTCGTCTGTGTCGGTTTTTCATAGATTAAGAGAAAAGAAACCTAACAAAACATGGAGATGTGAGTGAGGCTATGGTTCTGATGGGATTTTGCTTTATAAGGAGAAGTCTCAGTAAAACCACGACTTGTTGACCAGCAAAGCTTTCAATAATACATTAGAGCAAACCAGGCTAGTTACCCATGTGTGAAATGCCCGAGTCCACTGGGAGACCACTTGCCCCGTGGGAGTTCCCAGGATCTGCCTTCAAAAGAAAACCCTCCAGTGGTTTCTGATGCTATTTGGCCAGAGGTGAGGCTGAGCACGAAGAGATATTCAATCCAGCCTACTGGATGGAACACCACTGCTGGCCACTGTGATAAAACACTCAACCCAATTTATGATGAGGTTTTCATCACAAAGGAATTTCAAAAAATTTAGGAAACCTGTGCACTTTGGGGTTGTTTGTTTGTTTGTTTTCAATTCTTGGAAAGTTCAACACAACTAAGAAGCCAACATTTACAACTTAGATATAATCTCTACCACGTAAAACTCCAAATTAGAGCAAAGGTGACTACAAACGGTTATTATCAGCAGATTAATCAATGAAAGGAGTTTGGAACCTCAGGCCAAGAACTTTCGTGTTCCACAGTTACTTCCACAAAAAAATTGCCTTTCTCCCTGAGGCTGGTATGGGCATCTGCTGCAGGTCTCAACAGGAATGAAACCAAAACAGAAAATTACCTTGTCGCTCTCTTCACTCGATAGAAAACCACTCCAGCAGCAAGAATCTTCATATAGCTGTCTCACTATCAATTCCCTCTACTTAAGCCGCCATCCCGAACTTTTTGTCAATCGTGGTCTTCCCAAGAACGAAGTCTCGGGCTTTTTGGCAACATTCATCACTTAAACACAAGTTGGAGATTAAAAAAAAAAAAAAAACACTCCCCAAAAATGGACATAAGCATCTACTTATTTGCTACCAGATAACCCATTTAAGATACTTAGTACCTAGGGAAGGCAAGGACTTGTTGTTATGCTTTCCTATGCTAAAGTATAAAATCAGAACCTGTCAAAACCCTCAACCTGGATGCTTTTCAAAAACTGGCATTTGAAATGGCAACTTTCTGTCCAGAGAGTCTGTTTCACGAAAGGGCAATGTGCAACAGCATTATTTCCTGAAAGCCAGGCCTGTAATGACATCACAGGATTGTTCTGCTCAGGGAAATGTCTAGTGCTGTTTAGGAGTGAGGTCGTCAGCGAGTCGGCTGCGAAAATATGACCAAAGAACGCCCTTCACACCTGTGGTGGAAAAACTTAGCTTAAGGGGGTGGGGAAAGTCAGATCAAGTCACAGCAGCCCCTCAAGGGGATTTGCAAAGCACGTGCAACAGGATGTTAATAGATGTTGTCTTTTAAAATGGGTCTCAGGTTCAATCAGTTTGGAAAACCCTAGGAAAAGACAAAATTAAACACGCTTTACTACTGAACATTTCAGAGCTTGTATTATGCCGATGGACACTGTAAGTCTCCAAGAAAGAGTCACAGTGTGAGGTATTTTCCAAATTCATTCCAAAATACAATTCATTTTTTGGCAGAGAATTATTGTGGACTAGGGTTCCAAGGGATATTCTTTGGGAAACACCAGCCTATTCTCTTAATGTAGAGACCAGACCTGAACACTGCTCTGTTTTCCATGAGATCCATAAAAGATGGATGTGAGGGCTATAATTCCACAAAATATTCATTCACCATCCAGGCTGGTCCTCGCCCTCCAGAAGCAATCTACGGCCACAGGTGGGTCTAACCCTGAGATATTATGTGATACTGAACATGCTACAAGAGAACAGAACACAACCACTCAAAATCGAGCCGCTCGATCTGCTCGTGTAGACGAGGAAACCCTCTACAGAGGAGCCCATTTCTGAGCCGCGTCTCATGATGACGGAAGAGTTGAGATCAAGAGCTGTAAAGGCTGCCGAACGTTCCTACAAAAATCCCATCAGAGCTTGATGTCAACGGATACAACTTTCGTGGCGAAACTTCAACAATTTTGTCTTAATTTTTGACGGATATTGTTGCCACTGTATCTGACCACTGGGCTTTCTGTACAGAATCTAAGAACTCTACCACGGAGATAAGCTTGCCTTCCAACAAAAGTGAGTTAACCACCAAAATTATATGAACAAAAATCCAGCATCCCAGCAGAGGGAACAACCCGCAGTAGAGTATTTTTCAAGCCAAGAGCTACAGAATTAACAGATACCAACCCCCACAGAGAAAAAAAAGGTTCAGAAAAGCCGAGCAATGCTGTCAGCACAGGGTCACTGAAGCATCATTTAACTTCACTGAAGAGGAACTTTCCAACACACCCCAGTGGCATTTCCAGACAATCAGAAGGCACCCAAGGAATCAATTTGGACACTGGGGTGTTTTCCAGGTGGCTGAAAATGCAAAGAATTTGGTGCTTCTACAATTTTCCCTATTAATCAGGTCAGGCATTTGACACTTGAGGTGGCAAAAAAATTGTTTTAATGGCAACATCCCTTTCCCCAGCTTGCCAATTACACTGGCCATGGCATTCCTCTGTCCACCCAGGCCACAGCTGCTTAATTTCAGCTGCCCCAGGCTGCACCTGTGAATCAGACCAGCCTAATCACACGAACAGATGGCAGAGGCCGAGTAGCCAGCTAAGAACTGCTATCACTTTAAATCACGTCTAATGTTTCACAGGCACCAAACAGAGGCAGCTCCCGACAGCAGTATCTCTCTGGTACAGCTAACACCAGCCCTTAATCACCACAGAGCACCCATTTCGGGGCAGAGTTGGTGTCATTCGAGAGCTAATTACAAAGAACCCTGGCTGCAAGGTGAAGGCATGGCGACTCATTCAATGAGAACTGGCATTCGTTAAATGGAGCACTCTACTTCCTGGCCCTTCTACCTGGGAACGGGGCAGTCGGGGCTAGTGTTCGGGATGAAAACCTGGAGGTCCATAGCAGCTAATCCTTCTGAATTATGAGACAGAGAGTCAGTTCACTGGGCCTACTTGTTATGTAACCTCTTCCTTGCTGTTACATGTCATTATCTCCCAAGTGTTCATGGTAACATGCTATTAGGCCACCAGGAAAACACAGTTCCCAGGCATGCCAATACAACCGAGCTGATGGAATATGGCGTCCCAATCAGTAACAATGACACCCACATGTGGGTACCACTTTAGAGCTCTAAATAACAGTGCTAGCATCCTCACTCTTCCCCCACCATCTCCCTGGGTATTAGGGGAGGGGCACTGTGATTAACATGCAACAGACCTACAACTGAGTTGCCGCTTTGCCTTTTGTGCACCGATTCATCAATTTCCACTTGACAAAACAGGATTAACTGGAAAAGAAAACTTTAAAAAAAAAAAAAAAATCCAGGAACGACACCCCTCCCTCTTTGGGTTGTTGGGGGCACTGACTGAGCCAGCAGTCATCAAAGAGACTGCCCAAAGCAGGAGCTCATCATCACTGCCAGGGTCACTCATTGCCTCCCCTGCTGGAGCCAACGAACTAATTAGAAGTGAGTGATGTCTTCTGACATACCGGGGTTTTATTATTAAAATATAATAACCTTATTAGAAGGCTGGTACAAGTCACAGTGGAAAAGATTTTCACCCACCTTATTACCCACGGTTTTATGAGCGAGATCTCTAACAGTAAAATTCCTGTTTGAAGCAGATCTGTACACATGAATCCCTAGGCCAGTGGTTCTCACTGTAGCTGTGAGAATCACCCCCAGCGTTTCTAATTCAGTGCGACTGGGGTGGGGCCTGGGAATTTGCATTTCTAGTAAGTTCTCAGAGGACGCTGAGGCTAGTGATCCGGGTCCCAAGCTTTCTCTTGCCAGAAAGTGAAAACTTAGGTAAACCAAAATATTTCGCTTTTTGCCCAAGCTGCTAGGAGACGCAGAGACTAATCGATTCCCCACTTAAGAAACACATTATTCCAGACGCCTGACAAGATCAATTTTCTCTTCTTCCTTGAAAAAGCCCTGGGCCTATTTTAATATCTAACTGCCTTATTATTTAGCCCTTGTTTAAATTTAATAAACTTACTAAAATCCTTTTTAAGAAAATGTAGAGTATAAATCTAAGCAACAAACATCAGTGACTAACATAAAATCACTTTGGGAACATTCCAGCCACCTTATGGGAAAATACAACTAATGCTATGTTTTACCTTCTTTATTGAACAAACCCTCACAAGTATTTTTCCGAGCACTATGCAAATATGAACTCACCTAGCCCTCTTTACAACCCCATCAGGTATTGTTATCATTCCCATTTTACAGTTGAAGAAACTAAGACACAGAAGTTAAATTACTTGCCCAAGTTCACCCAACTCGGGAAGCAGGCTGTGAACCCAGGCTGCCCAGCTCTGAGCAGCCATGTTCTTATTCACCAAGTAAAGGCCTCCTATGTGTCAATGCTCAGTGTTCACTGCCTTTAAATAGGCAAATAGCACTCACTGGTCCCCTTTCCTATTGGCAAAGTAAGGCCCGCTTTCCTTATTTCTGCTCCACATGCAATAATGTTACAAAAGCCATGGTTTCTCAACATTAACTGTCAACGCTTTGGATCAGATCATTCCCCTACATTGTAGGATGTTTTAACCACAACACCTCTGGCCTCTACCCACTTCATGCCACTAGCCTCCCACCCACCCCGCTGAGAAAACCAAACATTGCCCAGTGTTCCCCGCAACAAGGGGAAAGGGGAAGAATCGCCCCCAGTGGAGAACCACTGGGTTAAGCCATGCACCATCGATGGTTATAAAGAAAACCAGGATGTTCTGTGGATCAACTAGCTTTATGTCTCCGAATAGTGAGACACCAACGGATAAAAAGAAAACCAAGGAAATACAAGTCATAACTACTTTCAAAAGACAGTAGCTACTGACACGGTAAGAAAGGACAAACAGTAGAGAAGCGTGTACAGGAACACTGGTTTATTCTCAGATTTGAAAGTCAGGAAAGTAGACACAGCGGAGAAAGGTGGGGGCCGCAGCCACCGCATCGAGAAGAGCCAACAAGAAGACAGGTGAGAGTGGGGACTTGCCCCCGAGCAATCCTCTGTCGGGACGTTCAGAGACGGCTGCTACTTACTCTTGTTGTTACTGTTCTCACTGACAAAATCCTCGGAGCCATCTGTGTCGTCCTCATCATCTCCGGATGAGATGGCATCTGTATTCAAAAGAACATATCCATGGTTGTGTTTTTGCCAAGCAAAAGGCCACAATCATCTACAACTTAGTCCTTCCGGATAGGGAATTCAACAACCCAGGAACCCACGCAAAAAGTCTGAGACCATGTTTAGTTAAGATCGTTTTAATGGCTTAAATTTTCTCTCCATGATGACAGTTGGCCTATATTATGATTCCCAATGTTTTCTGCTTTTATGTTATTTAAACATTTTATAAAATTAGATATACTGAATCTGGATTTTAAGCTTCAAACAGTCTTCATTCCCCAGCAAATTTACTCATTGCATAATATCCAAAGATTCTTTCCAGCACAACCTTTTAGTGTTCAGGGTTCCCTTCAAGAAAGGAATTAGTCTCCAGAAAAACTTAGCCCCTGTGTGGCCTTCCAACCGTTTACTAACATTCTGGAAGCAAAACTGTAAACTTGGCCACCAAGGGGTCTATGCAGTCCCCCCTCACTGCATGGAAGAAAAAATCCAGGAGAGAAACTCAAATTTTAATAAAAGGGCTGAGAAATCTTCAGCATCCAAATTTCAGTCCTATACTCTAAATGCCAAGGACGCCACTGGTATGGGGGTCTGGGGGGCTGGGGGGAATATGTTTTTACTTATATAAAAGCATGCTGTCTTAAAAGAAAAATGTTACTTTGCACATGAGAATCGTGTCCTTTTTAACAACCAGCCTCTCTAATACACCAGGTCCTGTGGAAGAACTTCAGAAGCAGATCGGTAACAAACTATGAAGCTCTGTGCCTGGCATCCAATCAGCAGATCCCACTATGATTTCACTTGTCCAATGAAATTTTACCCAGAAAACGGCTACAGAGAAGAGAGAGAGCAGAGGGGCTCGCAGGCCAACTCACCTGTGACATTCACCATGAAGTAGACAGTTTCACTGTCTACAGTCCTAGCAGCAGTACAAGCATAGAGGCCGGAATCTCTAGGCGTGGCACCTTTTATCTGCAAGTACTCCCCAATAAGCACTGTCCTATTGTTGGGCCCCAAGTGTACCCCATCCTTAGTCCAACTGATCCTGGCGGCATCTCTCAACTGGCAGCGCAACTCTAGCGACTCCCCGGGCGCAGCCACGTAAACTTCTGGTTGGGAGATTTGGTATTTGGTTGGTGGCTCTGTAGAGAGGTGGGAGAGAGAAGATGGAGACAGATGGGAAGGAGCAGAAGGAGAGAACGTCCAACAAAGGTCAATGGAGGCCCCTTTATTCGCAGGACAGCAGTTCTTGTTTTGCAAATGGCCCCGGCAGGCATTGGCCTCTCCCCAAAACCCCAGGAAATGCAACCCCAAGAAAAGGGCCTTCACACACAGAGCTGAGTATCTGAAACATGAACCAGAGGAAGCACCCAGCAGAAGCTGCCCCACTTAGTTATTACCACAAACTATAGGGATTTAAATACAAACCCAAAAGCCAGCATGGATGGATATTGTACAAGAAAACTTTTAAGTCAGTTGGCAATCAGAGCCTGCTTGCAACGGAACCCTCCAGAGAAATCTCATTATTGGGGTGTTTTTTTATGTGGAAGGACGTGCGTTTTATAAAATGTGTCATTCAACATGACTGCATGGCTCTGTGTACACACACACACACACACACACACACACACACCTCTATTTATTTGAGCTGGACGTTGCCTGTTGTCACAAAGCCAAGCTTCTTGAAATGCCTCAAACTCAAGGGAAACCAATGGGTGCTTCTACAAAATGGCCATCTGAATTTTCATGAGCTCTCAGATCAGAACTTTGCAGGTCTGGAGATTTAATTCCGTGCTGGGTGAGCTGAGACAAGCTATTTCTCTTAACATGATAAAAGCCTGCGGGCCTTAACACCAAGAACAAAAAGAGGAAAATGCCCCAGACAGCCCAAAGGTGGTCTCCATGGAGCTCAAACTGATCCTGAAGTGAAACCGCTGGGCACTGCACAGTGAAAGAGAATCCTGCCCTGCCCGCCAGCCCCCACCACACATCCTGGATTCCAGCCTCCTCAGGCCCCTGCCTGTGAATCCTTAGGACTACTCATTCCTTCCCCACTTCCTGCCCCCAAACTCAATTCATCCTTCAAGGCCCAAATCCTGCAGTGCCTGCCTGGACGAGAGACTGTCATCAGTCACCGGACCCGGAGCGAAGTGGATCCACCCTCCTCCTCCACCTGCCCACTTCACCACCCCCTTGATCAACTTGTCCTGTCTCCTGAGGAGACACCAAGATCCTATAGGGAGAGCTCAGGTCTCGTGGCTCCTTGGGCGTCCCTTCCCTCCCCCGGGGCCATAGGTGGCACACACATGGATCGCAGTACCCAAATATGCAGGGCAGGATGGGACCCAAGGGGGCCCAACCCATGCCACCTCTGTGAGCAGAAGTGAGAAGGAACAATGAGCCTGTAAGAACAGCCAGAGCCACTGATGGCACCCACGAGGGTTCATGGGTCAGCTTTCATACCTCACAGGGAGAACTACGAATGGTACCCGGAGTCCCAGGCCCAGAACACACAAAGCTTCCGAGCTCTGGGGCAGCTCCAAATCTGGGCAACATCACAAGGCAACTGTTTTGCCTTCTGAGTGTGGTCTATACAAATCTCCCAAATAAGACTGAAATAAAGGCACTTCATGTTTCAGTCCCATGCTGAAGGAACAGCGAGGGTGGCATGCATCTGGTTCTAAAAATCCTCCTGACCACCTCCAACCACAGCCAACACGGAGGCATACAAGCCAAGAGGGTTGTTGAACAGGACGTGAACATCAAGAGAGAAGCCCAACCAAAGGAAGAAAACAGAAGTCAAATTTGACATGAATGAACACGCCCCAAAACAAGGGCAGAGAGCCCCAACTGACAGACAGGCAGGTTACGTTCCAAACGTTTGTGTTTCTCATTGAACAATTATTTAATGAACACCTTCTATGGGCCACACTTTATTCTGGATGCACAGGGAGCCATAGCCAACAAGACTAGTCCGTGCACTTAAAAGTTGGGGAGCTTTAGTGACAGTGGGGGTGACAGACAATAAACGTAAAATCTACAAAATATATAAAGCATGGAGGTGGTCTTAAGTGCCAGGAAATACACAGCGAGGTGGCACACAGGGCGTTGGTGGGTACGAGCTCCTTCTAGAGCAGGAGTTGGCCAACCCCCACCATTGCCTGCTTCTATAAACAAGTTTTATTGGCACACGATTATGTTCATTTGTTTGCAAAATGAAAATTGTTGTCATTGTCTGGTGCTGTCGTGTTAACATCAGCAGAGTGGTGCAGTTGCTTGCAAGAGAGCCTATGGCCTGCAATGCCTAAAATATTTATAGTTCTGACCTTTACCGGAAGTTTGCCAACCCGAGTGGTACAGGATGGTCAGGGAAAGCGTCTCTAAAGAGAAGTGACGGGGAAAGAGCTGTTGCTGGGAACTCAGTGGGCAAGTCCTCAGGCCACAGCTTCTGAGGCTAATAAGTCCTCATGCAGCAGAACTGAGTCACTAATAGAGATAGTTTGAACTCTGGATCCTAAGCAGAAAAGGGAGAGGGAGAGAAATATGGGATGGAGGGGAAAAAAGGGAGGAAAAAATTTCAGTTTGACCCCAAATCTCAGACCATCTCCCACTTCCAGCGTCCTAGAGTCACAGATTCATGGAACACCAGAAAGGACAGGACGCCAAAGGCCACATGGTCCAAACCTTTTTACACCTGTTCAAAGCAAAGATCAGATGTCATTTGGGTCCCCTGTTTCCAACAACTAATTACAGAAACAGCACCCACATCATTAGAATAAATTTACATTGATTAGCCTGGGTCATAAAATAATATTTACTAAGACCACATTGTGCGATGCGCAAGTCACCGAGAATGTTACGGAATTTGCTTTCCTCTGAGCCAGAACTGGTCATCAAGAGATTACTAAGCAGGGAAGTGGCTGGATAAAAGCAGTAACGCTTCCCTCTCTTAAAGAAGAGACTGGGACCCAGGCAGCCAAACTGCTTCGGTCCTGGCCTTCAGATAAGAAGAAGCTATGTCCCCATTTCATGGAGGCAATGGCATGCTCTAAGACTGTTTAAAAAACAGACACTTGGAATTACGATGCAGAAAAATCTCTCTCCCAACTAGATGGAGTTATGATTTATCCGTTTTCAAAAGAAAGCATTTCACTGAAAATCCTTTCCTTCACCTGAAACAGGTAAACCACACAGTCTTGCTGAAACCAAGGGTGCCTGAAATGCTGGACCAGTGTCACCAAAAGGACACCACCTCCTGTTGGAGGAGGAGGAGCATGGTACGGGGCGCCTCAAGGGCAGGGACGACATCTCCCTGGGGGCTAGACACACCGGAGATGCGCTAGGTAAGTGGGTGCTGCCCTGCATGAAACGTGGAAGCCTTGAGTTCCAACCCCACTCCGCTCCCGCTTCATCTCTCATCCGTTAGTCATCTACTGACAAGCAAGAAAAATGCCCGAATAACACGGTATTATTACTAATAAGGACCCAACCAACCACATGAAACTGATTTTCCAAACTATTACTTGTTGGTTCCACGACAGTCACCATCACTGTCATTCTTCAAGGCTGAAGACGCTCGCCATGACCTCAAGCACCACTATTTTCCGAGGATAATCAGAGAATATTTGGATTTGTACCTCCATAGATACAAAATGATTTTCCTGACGGGCTCCCATCTCAATGGACCAGTAAGATGACTTGAGGTACTAAAAATGATTTTCATTTCCATTTAAACCCATTCAAAACTGTCACCCAGTCTTCTGATTCGGTGATAAGCTTCAAGGATAGTAAAATAACTCTCCAAAATACATCAATAAGAACGATGTTCATGCACACAATTGAGCGCTCCACCTTCAAAGTCTGAAACCAGGAACTGCTGCCGTGGTAAATTCAGAAAGCTATGCTCCTCCCTTCCCTAAGTGACCATTTCACAAAAGGCTCATCTGGGGTCCCCGGCATCCTTGGTGAACCTCAGCAGAAGCCAGCAATATCTCTGCATATGTTAGGACTCCAAGTGCACCACCGGGGGAGGGGCGGAGGGGCCGTTAAAAGCCAGAGAAATCCAGGAAAGGGGAGAGAGGTTGGGGAGAAATAATGCCAAGGACAGGGAGGACAGTGAGTCAGGGGGAGGGCCAGTGGGTCACATGATGGGGCACAATGCCACAATGCTCCCCTCCCATGCCACCCAGCAGCTCCCAGGGGCCACGCTTGCAGGTCCCTGTATCAAAGACATCTCAGGCCAAGGTGCCAAGAACAATGGAACACAGCCTGGAACCCAAACAGCCAGCTCAGTGGAAGCAATTCTGTCCCCACCCCTGCAGTGAGACCACTTGGGGCTTTGGTTTCTCTTCCATGCTTGAGTCCTTCGGGTGACTTCCCTGCAGTGGCATTTACCTCCCATTGCTCTGTGGGAAGCCATGACAATTCGCCAGCTCCCTGACTTCGAGGGTGTCAGCACCCTGCCTCTGCGATACCCTAGCAGCCTCCCTAAGTTCCATCGCCTTCCACCCACACAGGCCAGTGCCTCACTTGACTCCAAGATGCACTACACGACCTGATGGCTGACACAGGGTAAAGTACTCCCTGGGAGATTTAAACAGTACCTCCTAGAGCAATATTAACATTCGCTGGATTTACTGGCGCTGGTGCTATGGCACCTTTAACCTTTCCAAGGCAGAGGTGAGGGGAGAAACCCACACGGGCTCACAGTCCAACATTTCCTTCATCCCTTCTTGCCAAAACACAACAAGGGAAGATTCCAGAAGCCACTGTGCTACACACCAAATGCTCCTTCAGAGGCTTCCACAGACATACAAAAAAGTATGTTTCCACACATCTTTCACGATACAAATTAAAATTTGAAAAGAAGAGAGAAAGGTGGAACAAACACACACTAGTGTTGGCCATTCTTTGTCACTGTTACCTAAAATTGCTAGACAAACAAGGCGAAGAGTTTACCTTCTGGGAGGGCTCAACACACTTGTTTCTACCTGCTACCACCACACGACTAGCAGCCAACAGCTCAACTCTGTAGACGTTTAGTTGCATCCATCTGAACTTGATCCCCAGAAGTTTCAAACATTTGAGAAGCGCCAGCAGCATGTGATCGCACAGCTTCTTTTCCATAAATTGACTACCCTGATATTTAAAAATAGCAGAAAGAGATGGGCACTTCTATACCTAGTCCAAAAAGGAAAGGTGTGAATAACAGCAGACATGGCATAGTCTGTGTGTCATTCCTGCCCTGAGCTCGGTCCCCTTCCCTCCCCTCTAAGAAATTCCTCAGGCCATTATGCCCCCAAAGCCATTGGGAATTTAGAACTGAGGGGCCTTGGGCTGGGAAGAGACGGAACCTGAGGCAGAGGCTACCTGACTCTCCAAGTCCCTTAGCAGATCAGGGTAGAAGAGGTCATGACCTCCTGCCTCAGTGTGACGTCACGCTGAAGTCATGAGCTACAAGCTGCATGAATATACCTGTCGGGCAGTAAGCCCAGGGAAACCAATTCTAGCTGTGTGTGAGTAAAGCCCTAGGAGGAGAAAGCTTGTGAAATCCAGAAAAGGCTGTGGTTTATGTGACTGCACTGTACATGTCCAGCTGAATTCTTCACCAATGTCATCTTAAGACAACTGAAGCACTACCGAGAGTTGGAACAGTAAGTTATTTCAGGTAACACTTTATGTTGCCAAACCAGCGATAGCAGCACTTCAGACTGTCACTTTTTATAATGTTTGCCTATAAACTTTTCCCGTGTGGTTTTTGAAATGGCGCCCAAATGCAAACAGAGAACAGATGGGAAACCCACGTCTTGCCCTGTCCAATCGTTTCATGGGGAACGGACAACAGATTTAAACAGTTAAGGAAGAAAAAAAGCCAATGGGACAACTAACTAGATCACATTTCACAAATTGAGCCTTTTCTGGGGTTTCCTCAGGACGGTGTCTTTTCAAATGTCAAGACTAATCACAGCTAAGAAACAGGAACCCCAGCTTCAAGAATACCATGGGGTCACCCCTAGAATGCATCCCCCTGAGGTTTCTTCCTCTCAGAAAAGTCAGGAGTGTTCAGCCCTGAACACATTCCTCCAGAAAGGGGGAGAATGAGAGAAATCCAGAAAGAGATTCCTCTGGGAGAGAAGGAGGGAAATGAGAGGAGAAGGGGAGGAGAGGGAGAGACAGACAACAGGCAGGTATGTGTCAGACAGCGGAGGCGTGTGCTGTGGAGGCGGGTGTGGGCTGGGGCTGCAGGGATAGACCTGGAGCTCTTGGCACAGCTCGGGGCTCCCACGGGAACTGTAACTGAGCATTTGGGGCAAGACCAGTGAGATGGCCTGGGTTTCCAGGTGCCGTCCAGGTATTCTGCCACCTTGTACAAGCGGAGTAAACATCACTGCTGCATGGGGCTGCCAACGGCTTGGCAGAAGAAACACACAGAATGAAGCGGCAAATGTCACTGCAATGTCACACAGTACACAAAACACAGGCAAATAAGTGGCGGCTGGTCCTGTCTGTTCCAGTTGACCTCAACTCGCCCCTCCGGGTCTTTAAGATGGCCTGTAGTGGACACGCCACGGTCCCGGTGAGACGTTTTAACGGGCCGATACCCGATTTTCTGTCCATTGGAACAGCACCCAGAACCCCCATATACACAGCACCTCTGGCGCCTTTTTTACAAGCTTGAATCAAGGGAGTCTGGACAGACAGACACCTGGCACTCCAGCAGCTTTTCAATGTTGTACGGCACTAGGCACTTTGCTATGGCACAGTGTCAACCTAGTTGGCATCAAAACTTACCAACAGAAAGAGATAAAGGTACTGAGGTCCCCACCATCAAGTCAGAAATGACAGCCCTTGCGTGCCCTGGCATGGGGGCCCTGCTGACACACAGACAATGACGACGGCAGCGGCAGAGCTGGCTGTTTCAGCTCACACATCCTCAAAGCTTCCCCTTCACAAGAACAGACTTGCAGAAGGAAGAACAGCCTGACATCAAACGGAGGCCTTATAAGGCATAGGTACTACTTGTCCTGAAATGGGGGAGGGAGAGACAAATACTCTGCACAATAGAAAACATGAAAATTCTCTTCCTCGAGAAACGCTGCCAGCATAAAGATGGGGCACAGAAAGAAGTCAAGGCTGGTAAGTAAGCAGGGTGAAAGGCTGCAGCTTTCTCTTTCCAGTCAACTGTCAGAATGTCTTGTGGACACACGTCAGGACTTAAAACTCTCCCTGTCAGTATCACGGGGCCGTAACCACCACTAATAGCTACCTCTGCCACAGTAGCTTGCCTGTTCCAGACTGGCTCACATTCCTCGTGATCAGATGGGATAATGGCTAATGTCTCCAATGTGGTAACCATTAAAAATTATATATTTAGGCACACCCCTCGTATAATTTAGGGCTGTGTTTGACAAACACGGTGAACAGCTCTCCGAGTTTGAAAGAGACAAGAAAAATGTAGAAATGGCACCATGCTTAAGAATGTACTCATTTCAGAGGGAGGTGCCAAATATGCAAGCCCTATTTTGTCAGCATCCCCTCTCCTTGTGATTCTGACATTTTAGGCTGTTAATTATCGTGTTCTCCAAAAGGGGGTAAAGAAAAGAGGCGGGAGAGAGAGAGGAGAGGTGGGGCGGGGAGAGAGAGACAGAGACAGAGAGAGAGAGAGAGAGAGAGAGAGAGAGAGAGAGACAAAAGGGGAGGTTTTCTCCCTGGTCACAATACTTGGCATCAAACTCACATTCAAGAGAGCAAAATTCCCACTGGGCCACCAGGATACATGTAAGTCGTAAGCTCATGTCGCCTGCATAAAATCACTAGACAGTGGCAGCTTTTTGAGCGAGAATTTCAAAACTGAACCCTGTGTGCACAAAGCATTTCCCAAACATACAGGCCATCGATGACCCAGTAGTGCCCAGGGAGCAGAACCTGGCACCGCAGGTTATGCCAAAGGGGCTCAACCCTCAGGTCAGATGTACAATGAGGAACCTACGCAGTCGCCCTTCCCCCATTCAGACTCCAAACCTCCTGCCTTCCGGAGACACGCTCGCCAGACATGGTAGAGGAAACTGGCACTTCTTAGGACCTACAGGGCTTCCTAGGGCACACTGTTCTAGGGGACACCACGGCATTGAAACGTTGGCCCTGCCGACCTACAGAGACCACTGGGAAACCTCTCTCAGCTGGAAGGTTCTGTACTCCATGTCATCGAAAGCAGGACGGGAATGATCGGGGGAGGGGAGCCAAGGTGTTTGGCCTCACGAGCAGTTGAAGAAATGAGCGGGATTTGCCTGACCTTTATTGACACAATCTTTAAGGACAAGAGTGGCCCTGCAGAGGTGTCACCTGTACAATAAACACACATCATCTCCGGTTCTGAAAACCTAACCCTCTGCCCTGAGTCCTGATGACAGCACTTGCCCCTGTGGCAGCCCTCTTTATTGTATAAAGGGGCAAGCCACCTTTCTAATCAGGTGCTCCCTCGATTCCCATGGCTATTCCCTGAGCCCTTCGTGGTCCCTGAGCATTAAGGCTCCAGTGTCATTTCTGTCCCCTCCCTGGGGACTCTTCAGAAAAAGCAAGGAGAGGCTGGAGGTGTTAGAAGTACAGACCAGAGTGTAGAACAAACCCAAGTCCCAACTCTGCCACTTACAAATTGTGTGACCTGGGACAAGCCCCTCACCTTTCTAATCATTTCCCATTTCTTCACCTGCAAACCAAGAACAATACGAAATGAGATGGTGCACAGAAAGCCCCTAGCACATGGATCTGCCACCAGGAAGCCTTCCAAAGGAAATCATTATTCCTCAGCTGCAGGAGGCTCAGCAAGGAAGAAGGAAAAGCCACGTGACCAGACCAGGTCTTCTCAACGGGGAAAGATGGGGACGTTAGAAAAGAGGAACCTTCTACTATATTTCTAGAGCCCCAACACACAGTTTAGTGCGTACCTATCTACAGGGCCATTCTGTTTTCTGTGCGTGTGCGTGTGCGTGCGTGCATGCGTGCAGCTTTCTTAAGAACGGGAACGTTCCATGGAGGTCGTCTTGTTTTTCCGGAAACCTCCCTTCCCACTCCTCCCGTACCTGTGGATAATCTCAGAACTCCATCTCTGCAGCTTCCCCACCCCCTCCAAGTTAATGCCACTCAAGTCCCTGCTTGCAGGTTCATATTTCTACGTGCCCGAGGGAACGCATTACCTGGATGTCTACAGAGGGCCTCATCCAAAATAGGCAAGTGACCTTTAACCTCCTCCTCCTTCTCCTCCTCCTCCTCCTCCTTGCTGAATGCAGTCGCCAGGGCACCTCATGCCAAGCTCCCAGTGGGCCCCAAAGCCGCTCTAGTCCCTCTTGCCTCTCAACCCATCAGTCCCCACACCCCATCCCTATTAATTTTGTCCCTGAAACAGCTCTGAAAAGAAAGGGCAAGATTTCACGCCCACAGGTCCACTCCAGACCTCTACCACCTCTCCAAAAGACCTCTGTAAGCCCCCTAACCCATCACCCATGGTCCTACCCACCACGGAGCACCAGAGTGACCTCATGCAAAGCAAATCTAACCTCCACTTTAAAAAGAAAAGAAAAAAGAAACAGACCACTCCACGCTTTGACAGGGGAAAACTCAAGGGACATCACCTGCAAGGCCCTGGCTGCTCCCGGCCCCAGATCCGTCTCCCTCACACCTGAGGCTTGCCTGTCCACACAGGCGCTGTTCCCTCTACCTACATCCCCCGTCCCACAACTCTACCTGGCAAGCTCCTATCCAGCCTGCAAAGCCCATCTCAAATACCTTCCTGGGAAAATTCCTGATTCCCATTCAGACAGACTGCACTGCTCCCATCTCCAACACACCAAGGCCTTTGTTTCTCCACCTGGTATATACACAACAGGTACTTCTTCCCCTACCCACCTACCCACCCATTTCAACTGAGCGCTTCTGAAGGGAGAATCAGCACACAGCTCTCAGACTTTATTTCGCATACAGACCACCTGGACAGTTTGTAAAAACACAGCTTCCTGGGCGCCACTTCCCAAGTTTCTGGGTCAGTAGGAATAGGGTGGGGTCTAAGATTCTGAATGCCCCACAAGTTCCCAAGTGACGCTGATGGTGCTGGTCCAAGGGCCACGCTGTGAGCCAGTCAGCTCCAGTGTCCAAGGACAAGAGTTTGTGATGAACCCTGTCAACCTGGGGGGGCCCTTCCCATCGCCGAGCCTCAACGTCCTGGTTTATAGAACAGGAAGACACCTACGGGCTCGCCTGCTGCCAGTCAGGCACAAGACAAAACCAGAGGCTGCGTGGGGCCGCCTTTATAAACCCTAAAGTGGGGATACATCTGAGAGAAAGCAGCCCTCACCTCGGTGGGGGTCCCCTGGCGGGGGTCCCCCTGCCTGCCTGTGGCTCCACACTGGCCAGGGCAGGCCTGGGTCCCTGTTTGTGGCTTGTGGATTAATACTGACTCATCAGCACAATGTTTTTTTCCAACCACAGGGGAACCTCAATTTGCATTCCTCTGACTTTAAAACAGGGTTTTCTTTCAAATGAACAAATCTGTCACATCAAATATATGTCCGTTACCCAAGTGGGGATTTCTGGAATGTTCCCAAATGGAACTAAACATCCAAGGATCTTGTGAGTCGTCATCAACACCCATGTACCCTGTTTGATCACTTTAGTAAGGGGAGAGGCCTGTGGTTGGTTAAAATACCATCTGCTATTCATTCAGCCAACCAATTTGAGACGCCTGAGAGTGGTGTGTGGCAGTACAGTAACCCCTCACCATTCCCCTGAGAACAGGATCCCAGCAGGGCTCAGAGGTGACTTATCACAGCCCCATAGCATGGGGTGGGGGGTGGGGGGTGGTACCGCGCATAGCTCACGAGCTTGAGAACCTGGGTTACAGCGGGTGGAGTACTCGGTCTGCTTTCGAGTGAGCGTGCCCCGAAGCCAGCAGTCTGACTACATTCCAGAAGCGAGTTTTCAGGGACCGTCACCTTTTCACACTTAGTGTTACCTGTGGCTGCTGAAAGCTGCTGCTGGGCCCTGCTCGCTCCCATGCCCGATACTGACATACACAGTCCATAAATGATGCAGAGTCAGTGGACACATTTGCCCTGTAAGTCTCTGAAAGGTCAGATCGATGTCCAAATCCTGTTTGACATTTTCCCCAAGCCCATGGAACAGGCTCCTCCTCGGTAAGAACTTTCTGAATAAATGAATACTTTTAAAGTGGCCCCGGGGACAAAAGAAAAATTAAAAAGGAAAGTGGGGAGAGGGGGAGTAAAAGTTATTCCACGAGGGCAAGGCTGCCTCATGCTTTTTCAACTGGGAACTTTCGGGTGTATTGTTCAGCAAGTTTACTTAAAGGGCTTGGCCTTTCTTCTCTCAGCAGGACCCCAATTCCAACACTCGTTCAGAGCCTGCAGATGTGTCCCCCAGACTGGTCCCCCCAGCAGCATCCCAGGCATTTGCAAATGAAGGGACAGCAGCTGGATACTGAGAAACAGATGGCCCTCCTCATTTGAATGGGTTTGATCTGGCAGCTCAGGCCAGGACGAGTTCGGGCCTGGCCAGCGCTGCACTCGTGCTCAGGATGAAGGCAGACTCGTAGCCCGAGGGGTCTTTAGCAAGCAGCTGGAATGACCTCTTGGAGAGGCTGCCCTCAGTGGATGTCAGGCGCAGGGGGCACTTTTCCAGCTGGCTCTGCCCGGCAGGACCCAGAAAGGAGGGTCAAAGCCACAGGGATCACTTTTCTCTCGGTGATTTGCAGAGAAAAGAGAAAATTCCCCCTGGGGGAATCCTGTGCCAGAGGACTTGAAACCACATTAATTCAGGAAATTCCAAATTAAGATAGGCGCCACCGTGGTTAACCTTTCTCCCCTGTCCTAAGCCACATATTTGCATAGAGGTAAAAGCTTTGAGAAACAAACAAACTTTGAAGCGTCCCTACCCCACCAGAGTGCCCCTTTCAGAATCCTGGGGAGCATCTGATCTGGAAGGGCTGTGCAAGGCTCCCTAGCACCTTGGCTTCCTGTTTTTAAACCAAGATGGTGACCTCTCTCCAGGGAGAAAGGTGTCCCCAGGAGAGGCCTGTAACAAAAGGGGAGCTGAACGGGTGTTCCCTGCGCAGCCCCGGTGCGCCTGCTCGCCCCGCCAACCCGCGCCCCCTACACACACCGGCAGCCCAGCCTTCGGGCCAGCTCCCGGGCTCCACAGTGGCCTAACAAGAAAACTGCAGCCTCAGGAAAGAGACAGTCAAAGAGCAGGCTGAAATGACCCACACAAGTGTAGGCTGGGGGCTGCCCACGACCACCTCCTCACTTGCCAGACCTATAAGGGTGGACACCACCTGTACCAAGTGACAGTGGACAGCAGAGAGACCAGGCCCTGGACACTTTTCAAACAGAGCAACCTAGCCGGCTCATCTGGCTGGTGCAGAGGAGGGCTGACGCGGGCTGCGTTTGCTGAAGAATCAAGGTGGCTGCCCACCTCCTTGAAGATGAGCCTCAGGAAGCTGCAAAGTTAGATTTTTTTTTCCAGAAAAATCCTTAACATGGAGCATAGGCCCAGCAGCCTAGCCTGGCCTGCTTTTCGCCTCCTCACATGGCGTCTCATCACTCCAGCACCACTGGTGTCACTCCAGCACCCAGGCCTCATTGGGGTTTCCCAAATCCCTTTTGAGACACGCCATGCATTTCCCTCAGAGGACCGTGACCTGGGAATGAAACTGGCCCTCACTTCTGCAGTCATGTGACCAATGCCTGTGTCCCCCACTCAACAGGACTGGAGACAGTTTTTTGCTTGCCATTCTATGCCCACAGAACCTGGCACGTAGTAAGGTGTCAAAAAACTTATCTGGGGGAACAAACTCTTAGAAGTCAGAGCAGTCACCCTGCAACCTGAAAAGCACACTATACCAAGAATTTTGCCGTCTTAGCCAAGATCTGGGAGTTGTCACAGCACCTGGGCTGCAAAGTTAAGAGGGAGAAGTGCCCTTCTCCTTCCAACCAAGCATTCTACACCTTCTCTCCACACCGAACCCCCCTTCTGAACACCGGTGACCCGAGTGTCCTGCACTCACTGTGCCAGTGGCCAGTGTGAAGTTCAGCGAACTAAACCAGCCTCCACTCACCTCCACATCTAGCTAGAACCACTCAAGAGTTCACTTTTTTTTTTCCAACCACCAAACTGGTCTTTGCTTTAAAAATGGGCTCTTGACCCCAGCCCCTTTGCCCCTGGGACACCCTTCCTGACCAAAGCTAAACGTGTAGGTGTTGCTGCTTCTTCTGTCCTTTCATTCTCGGAGTTTTTCCCTTTTCTTTTTTTTCTTTCCTAGTCTGACATTAGAAGGGGCCAGGTAGGGCTTGGCATTTGGCATTTCCAGGACCACAGGTTACAGGAGCCCCAGGTACACGGCAGATGGGCCCTGACCCAATCACAAACCAGAAATGCTGGGAGGAAAAGCTTGACACAATATGAAAGTGACAACCAAAAAGCCTAACTTTTAGTAGGACCCAGGGCAAACTGCCAGAAGCATCTGGAACAAGAAAAAATTGGGAAGGGCCTGCTTCTGCTCCATCGAGGCGGCTTATGAGCAAATGGACAAATACCAGGCCAGCCTCTCCTGTCCTGAACTCCTTCCGTGTGACTTAGCCTGGGTCACTAACTGGGGCTCAGAGCAGTCTTTCCCTGCTTGTCTCCTGGGCAGCAGCAGAGAGGGTTTGCTTCTTACCAATAAGCTACATTCCACTGGAGGCCATTCTAGAAGAATCACAAAGTGGTCATTATTGGAATGTTTTTATTGCCTATGATTTTTTTTCAGGCAAGTAGCTATAGGTGAATAGTGTGAATGTGTGGGGAAGAAGTAGAGATTTAGGAAAGAATGAGAAGGCCATCAGAGTACTGCAGGAAAGATCTTCCTGTACATGAAAAAGAAGTCAACTGGGAAATCGCGCCCCCACACCCCAGACTCTCCTATCAAGTGCTATATCCCAGGGGTATAACATGCAAATGAGTGCCCAGCCCCTCCCCCTCGAGTACTGTAGGTCCCAAAACAATTTCCTTGAACTCCATGAAGACTGGAAGCCCAGCTCCCTGTGTACCTAGGAATGCCCAGCAGGCTGACCAGGCGAAGTCACTACAAGCAAACGTGGCAGGGATGATGGTGACATACTGTGGCGCTCCCCTCACGAGCCAGGACAGATGCAGAGCATGCTACACCCACCTGACCCTCAACCAATCCCATAGCCTTCTCTGCATCAGGCTCCACAGGGCCTAACGACAACCCACTGGAAGCCTCAAACAGAAAAGTCTTTCCTTGCCAAAACACATGGCTCCTCAAGAAGTACATGTCCTGCTATGACTGCATTAGCTGCAACTGACTTTTTTCAACAGGGAAAAAAAATGTCAACCCTGAACCATCTGAACTGCAAGTGGCAAGATGATCGATCACATTTCTTAAGTCCAGACATGCAAACACCCAAGATGATAAAAATGGTTGGACAAACCCAGGGTCTAGAGCTCTTTCTATTTTAATTAATGTAAATGCTTTTGTCAGATTTATCATTTCACTGTAGGGTAAACATCTTTGAAATGTTGGTTTTAATTCTTATATCAGGTTTTTACCTTGGAAAGGAAATGGGGTGGAGTAGAGAGGAAATTATCATTACTGAGCACCTACCACAGGCCAGGAATTACAGTAGCGGCTTCACGTCCCATCTGCATTTAATCTTCATAGTCCCCCTTCAAGATAGATATTATCAGCCCCATTTCAGGTAAAGGGAGGCTCAGAGAGGTTATCTAACTTGTCCAAGGTCACAGCACCAGTAGATAGTGGAGAGACGCAAACCGGACTTAATTAGCTCCAAAGGCCAAGTTCCTTCTGTGAGTTTATGTCCCCAGAAAGCACGTCACATGCCATTCAAAATGTCTGTATTCATTTATATTAAAAAATGTCCGATGCAGAATTTAGGTTAATTTTATAAGGGATTCTTGGTCTTTTAAAGAATTGAGCGGTTTTCAATTTGAAACATTTACGACATTTAAGATACATCTTCAATGGTGCACCCACCTGAGTCAGCTAAGAAAACAACATGTTTTGGTGGAAATCCAGGAGGTTCAATGGACAGGAAGGAGGTGCCTTAAAGAAAGCCACACTTCTTTGGGGCAATCTCACCGTCAACTAACAATCTCAAGTTGAAGGGTTTTCAAAAAGTTTAAACCCCAAACCTGTCACTGCAAAGACCTTCATTTCATAGCACCACCCCACTCCACGCCCCAACACACAAAATTGGCCTTTTCTACGTCTTGATATGTTTTAAAACATTACAGCTGGTCATGTATGGAAAACCTTAACAGTAAACAGTCATGGGTAAAAAGAGGCCACATACAGAAATCTACAAGTTGTAGTGTTAGAAAATATTATCATGACACTCTATACAGAGTTTATAAGGCTCAGAATCGAATTCTTTCTTTCAAGGAAAGGTGCTATATAAATCAAACAAATAAATACATCCCTTGTCCTCATTCCTTAATCTGTCAGTATTTTCCTTATAAGCTATTTTTTGACCTCCTCATAAAACACGTTCGCCATAACCTGAAATTTGATATATGCCTGCATTCCATTCAGACATGACTTGGAATTTACCATTCTTTAGCTGGACGAGGGGTTAAAGGACAGAGTATGCCACGGCTTGGTTCCCTGACTCAGTACAGTCAAAAAAGAATCTGAAATTTTTAATATTCAATTCACATGACGTGGCCAAAGTCCAGAGTGGGGCGTAGTCATTTACGGTATTCCAAAGTGGAATAAATGACAACAGCTCACACCCAATATGTTAAAACTCCGTCATGGTACAAGTTTCCCAGAACCAACATTACGGAAAACCTGAAGTGCGCCTGTGTTCCTTGACTCAAGGACCACTGTGGTCTGCACCCCAATAATTCAGTATCCTTTTGGTAAAAGCCTGAAGTCATAAAGGGAGGCCGCTGAAAGCCTGCAAGCACCACTGATGTGGCTACCATTTTGGATTTTTCTATCATGCCCTCAACAGGGGTTAGTAATGCATCACAGCAAGCAAAAAGAAACAGAAAAACTTGGGGAAAGTGTCCCTTTGTTAATTTCAGAAGGAGACATCTCCAAGACATGCTGGCCACCACAGAGAAGTGGCCAGCAGCACATTTAACCAGACCTTTTTAAAGAACTCAGCCTCAGGATACCTTCCCTACTTCCTCCACCTCTCCTAATCCAAGAAGGCCAGAGCTGCACCGGGCTGGGTCACTCCTGGTCTACCTGGGTAGGCAGGAGGAAGCCAGTTTGTGGAGACTCTGAGGCTGCCAGAGAGCCTTAAGGCTTCCCATAAGGATAAACGTTTTCCCCCAAATGGAACATGAATTATACATAGCTGTAAAAACTCCAGTTCAAGAGCCCCTATCAAGTCAAAGCTGAGTTCTCAGGGGTTTGTTCACCTTGGATATAATGATCAGAAACCTTCAGGTAAGGCCAACGTACAGCCCTTATACATCAAGCTCGATGTTCAGTCACATAGAGCTTTTCACACCATCAGCATCAGTTAAAAGAAACGACGTGAAGAAGAAGATGAGACAGGGAAAAAGACATGGGGTAAGGGTGTGGCCTGGTAAGCACCATCAAGCCTTTCAATGCCTGGAAAGCTGGAAGAGCACAGCCATCTCTAAATCTCACCTGGATATAGCAAAAGGATAAAAAGAATGGGAAACCTGAGGCTTAAGTCATCCCTCAAGGAGAATATAATAATAATACAGACCATGGGTGTTTTTGCACAGCCACGTAAAACCCACTGGACCAGAACCATTTGTGGGACAGCCTGAAAAACTTTCAAAACCTAATTTCTGAATTGCCTACTATAACAAGTCACCTTGCTAAGAATCAACCAGTACAGTAGGAGTAGCACACCAGATATCTGTTTCCTACCTACTCTAACATGCTGGCACCCCCAAATCAATTTCCCACATTTTCCTTTAAAGACTGAAATTAGACAGGTTAAATGGAAATATAAAATTAAGTCAGACTCTGATGAAAGAGGGTGGTAGCCCTTTAGCAATTACCCTGGATAAGTAAACACCCAAACAGACTGGCAAGCTAAAGAGCGACTAGATACGTTTTATTAAGAATGTGAACATTAAACAAAACTTCCTATTTAAACACTACCCCAGTTATTTCATAACCATGTAATTATTCATTAAGTCTAATATTGGAAACATCCCATATTGAACTCTGGTTATCAGTTCTCACCCTCAACAGGGTCGGAAAGATTTGAAAGGAACAAGTCTTCAGTTATGGCCTAGAGGTGGGGCTGGTCACCTAGTAGGTACTCAGTGTTTTAACTGGTTCAAATATACAGGCAACACATACACACACACACACACACACACACACACACACACACACGAATTGGGGTCAGAGGAAGCCAGTGTAGACAGTATACAAATACCAGTTCTCTGGGCTTGCCAAATTTTTGCTCTAGAAGTAATATTAAACACAGCTCTTTGTCTATGAATTGTGAAATACTTTATATACTAATAAAGAATGTGTACTTCATTGTGTATTTAACTGCATAAGCCTGCATTTGGTTTAATTGACCAAGAATAAGTCCCTGTTCCTAAGCTATCAAGTTACAGTCAACTCTTAAATATTAACACTCATACTGAGGAACAAAGATGCAGATAATACAAAACAGAAGATTATTTTAAATCATTCACTCTTGGTATGCGGATATATTCTTTTTTCTTTTCTTTTAACTTGCAATTAAATGCGTATGGCTGATATTATGGCATTTACAATACTTCTAACAAAGACATAAAACCATACTGGAATAATCTGAGTCAAGGAGCACTCCATGCACAACCCTCACTGATCTCTCTGCTATTGAACTGGGGACCAACTCTGGACCAGGACAGCATCACCTCTCAGAAGGTTACCCAGAAATCGGTTTAAAAAAAAAAACAAAAAACATGCAAACTACTTTCTTCCCAAGTTGTTGCTGTTCAGAATCACACTTTGTGGAGGGTGGGAAAGTAATTAAAGGTTTGGGGCTAGAAAAGCCCTTTCATTTTAGCTCCTACTGGGATGGTGTAAACAAAGATGTCTTAATGTCAACACTGACTTAATGAACCCGAGTAGGTGACAAAGTAAGGAAGAACTTGAAAGTAAGAGTTGCCTCCTCTCCAGGGTAATCAAGCTTGACCATACATTAACTCATTAGAATATTAATCAATGGAGCAATACTCAGCATGGAGGACTGCCCTCCACTGTGTCAATTAACTGACCACCCTTCAGCTGGTCCCCTACAGCAATGAACGACCCGTTGAAAATAGCCATTTTTAATCTGGAATATTAACCATTAAAATCTTCTAGAAACTGTTTTCTTCTTAAGTCAGTTGAGTAGACCCAACCCTACTGTTACCACTTCAGAAAATGTCCAGAAGAGAAATGATAGATGCTATGATGACATATGACGTGATATTGCACAAAGCCTAGACGATTGGAAAAGAATCCTCTCGTATCATGGCTCAGGCTCCTTCCCAGAACTGAATCGCATTGTTTTCTGGACACATTTCCCTCTGATCCAGCCCAATAGACATTATCTAAACTAAGCTTCCAAATTAGCCAACCACAAAGTCTTCCAAGATAAGGCATTGTGCAATAGAAGGTCAAGGTTGAACTTATTGTTAACCAAAGCTATAGTTATAGTAACAGAGAAGGACAGGCAGGCACTGACAAACACACACCAAAGGGTGTCTGTCTCCTTCTCTCCCTCTCTCTCAACCCCCACCACACCCCCACCCCCAATCCGGCAGGACTACAACAGCCTAAACTGGAGCTGCCTTAGTCAGTCCGCTTCTGTTGTTAAAAACTCTTTTCTCATCTATTATTACATTTCATTCCTAATAACCTCTGACACCAAAGCAAAACTGCATGCAATGGAAGAACTCGTCTTAGGGCTCCAACCAGTTGCCAGTATTGGGCTAAGAGACAAGCCAAGCTCAGACCCTATAGAAAGCAAACACAGCTGCCTAGAAACACGAAGGGCCTCTCCATCAGAGAGCAACTTTCTTCTCTCGACGGCCTCCAAAAGCCTAGACGTTTCATGACATTGTGGCAACTGATATGGCCAGCCCACTGGAATGGGAAGACACATGTGCCCAGCTCACTGGGAATAATGAGGATAGCATGTCCTGGCTGCCTACTGGACGGTAGGATGGGAGGCCCTGAGCTAACTGCTCTCTCTATGCCCAGGCACATTTAAATCTCCTAGCAACCTTTGGAGGTAATCAGAAGGCTTCTGAGGATATTAATATTCATTTAACATTTAATGAAGAGACCCTAAAGATCATCTTATCAAACCGTCAGATAACAGAAAGAGAACCTGCAGGTGAGGGTCCAGGGGTTTGTATGCTTTTCCAAAGCCACCTGCGTCTTCACAGGGTTTTGCACCTTCCACAAAACCTTTTTTTTTTTTTTTAAACCTCTCACAGCCCTAGACACAAACCTCACAGAAAACTATGAACCCAGAAAAATGCACAGAAGGACATCTGCAAAATATTACTTATAATTTCAGGGAATTCATGGACCTCCCCCCGGATGCATCCTCAGAACCCAGGTTAGGAAGACCTGCTTTCAACTCACACTGTTATTGGATACAAATTTTTACACAAAGAACCGCGGCGGGGGGACTCCCTTCCTGCCCACTGTTTCTCCCTCACCTTTTCTTCCTGCATGTACACACATATTTTAAACTTTCTTCAATAATTAAATACGATAAAAGAAGTCCTCCGGGACCATTTTACACTTTATGTTGAAATAAACTCCCAATAATGCTGCCCTGAAAGTCTAAATGAAAAATGACAGTTTTTTTCCTAACCTGGGCCGGTGCTGGGCTCACACCGTTGGCAGTCCAAGCTCAGTGGCTGCGGTGTGTGCTGAGCCACGAACTCAGGGGAAAACCAGTAATTAGGGAAACATCCATCATAATTATTAGCAAAATTAAAGAAGTACAGGCATGACTTTCAGAAACCCGGAACCTTTTCCCTCACTTTTAAGCCCTTTCAAATGCATCACCACTGCAAATAACATTCGTGCTTGTGTCACAGCACATGTCACAAGGAAGCAGTCCCAAAACCATCACAGCTAGAGCCTCGGACACCAACTCTTACCAGATTCATTTCCTGGGGACATGGCAGTCACTGCGATGTCACCACACCTGTTCATTATGAAACCGCCATACCTCTGTGTTAGAAAAAAGGGCACCGGCCTCACTCTCGCATTTACCTGCCTGCTTCAGGTAGTACCGTAAGTGCCTCCGTTTTAGAAAGCTTTGCCCTACTTATCCTTTTATGACTCATGCACAGGGTCTCATGGAGAGTCCCTCTCTCAGCACACTTATCTCACACGGGAACATAGCCCTCCTTCCCCTATTGTCCTGGACGGGCTTTCTTGTCCTCTTCCAGCTGAGCTGACCCCAGACCACTCAGGACCGTGGCGGGCCCCCGAAGCTAAGCAGGGACCAGGTGGGCTCTCAGCAAACAGGTTCATTAAGCGGCGATGAGTGCTGGGATCTGCCGTTTTATTCTCGGATTACCACTGGAAAAATAAGTCAGCTACCAATATTCCCAACTGATGACAGATTTCAATGCTGCACCAAGTAGAGGCTTGGCTACCCGTCGTCACAGAAGGACCTGGGAAAGAGGTTCCAAATCTGCCCAGCTGAATACTTCAGCCTCGGTTAGTGCTCACAACTGGCCTTTAGGCCTTTAAAATTGAATTTCCCAAGCTGAAACACCAAATGCATGCCCTGTTAGATCTGGAAGTTCTCATAGGTGTGGGAGACGCCCATGTATATTTGCTTTCAAATTTACTAAAATAGAATTTGCCGCTCTGTGATGTAATGCTTAAGTATTATGAATTAGAATGGCTTTAAAGAAAAAAATCTAACACGTCAAGCATCTCGGTGCTGAACTTCAGAAGCTTTTCTCCTTAGACAATGAAAATAAAATGTCAGCATTTCAGATGTAGGCAATTTCCCTTAGTGGCGCCTTTTGTCAGGAAATAGCAATTCTTTACATTGTAAGCAAGACGCTCCCTCCAGTGATACTACTACTGCAGGAAGCTGGAGATGACATTCACCACACGCTCCCCCTTCCAGAGCTCTCCAGGGCGTTGAATAAAGGTGAACTGCCAGCCTCCCTCACCCAGCACAGAGAAATACACACCAAGACACCACCAAACTATACCACTCTGCTGCAGTCTGACAGCAAAAGAACCTTCCCTCATAATCTCTAACTCCACGGGGGGTGGGGGGAACCACTCTCCCTTGTTCTTAGAAGACTCGTATCCAATGCAAGGGCAGCTGATTCTGAAACGGGCCTTGACCTAAGTGCCACTTCCCCAGACAAATCCCAAAACAAACTTGGTACCCTGAAAGTGAAATTAAATAACTTACCTTCCGGCTCTAATGTGGTATCCTTCACTAAATTGGAGGGTCGGGCCAGAGACAAGGTTGCCATGGCGACCACAACCAGGCAGATGAAGCGGCCCCAGCTGACCATGTTTACGGTGCCAATGCGCCGTCCTCTTCCATATCTCCATGTGGACGTTAATCCCATCTGCACACTTCCTCTACGAGCATGGACTGCCAGCAAAGCCTTCAGCCTGCAGTGGGCTCAGGAACCACGGGGCTGCTACAGCCACTGCCGGTCTTGCTGCTGCCTCCGCTGCAGCCTCTAGAGGAAAGAGATTCGGCGAGTCAGTGAAATCCTCCCCAATGCCAATTCATTAAACCCAAGTGGGCTCAGACCGTTGTCAGCTTCTCAACTATTCCGCAAACAGTTCTTTTTAATTATCTGCAAAAGTCTTCCCTTGGCACCTCAGAGTCCCAGGTGTTTCCACCAGACAGGTCCACAAAACGTGTGAGGCTGATCTTTGAAAAAGCATACTTTTAAGAAACAGGTAAAAAGAGTAGCTACAGGACACAGATACGCACGGCCACTTCAGTTAGGCAAAGTGTATGCTCTTCTCCTATCCAAGTGACCTTTACCGCCCTCGAAAAGCAAAAGCCACGTGACCTGAGTTTCAAGGGCAACTAGAAAAGCAAGTTAACAACTCTCAGATTGGCATAACCAGCCTCATTCACTTCTCTTAGGCCAAGTGGGCTTGAGCAAGCTGAACCGTGGAGGCAGCTGCTTCTATGGGGCTGGAGCTGAGCGGAGTGAGTGCTCAGGAAGAAAGGAGGGCAGCAAAATGAAAAGAATCCCAGGAAAGCTACCAAAAATTCCCACCAGTTTACACTTGTCAAGATTCATTTTCAAATGCAGTCTTTCAGCAAGCCGCCACTTACGAAGAATGAACGGAACTGCAATGCATTCAAAGCAGCTGATCCAAAAGAGATTCGAACGCAGACTGAATCCCCTTCCACTGTGACTGATGGCAGCCCAGGCCTAGTCAATGTCTTCGAGCTCCACAGAGTGGGTTAAGAAATGGAGTTGATGTGAACTCTGATGAATAATGCAGGAGTTTCTTAGTGATGATGACATGTCGACAATTGTCATGGTGTGTGATTGGGCCAATAACTTTCAATACGCTAACCTATTGGCTTCAACTTCAGAGTAGACATTTTACAAGGGGGCGCTCAACTTACTATTCTGTTCACCCATTTGATCCAAAGGCAAAGAGAATTTTCCAAGCTTAAAATAATCAAAGGACTTTACATTTGTTCAGTATTCTCAGTTACTAAGTGTACAGCTGAAATGCACAAACGTTAGAGAATTTGATTAAAACAATCACAGAGTCTGTGAATAATATGAACGAACCGCATTTTATAAGATCGGGGGTTGGGGAGTGAGACCTTTAATATAAAAATCTTTTAAACCCTGTGCTTTTTGCTTGCCGACTTGGCGTTTCAAAGTGTGACACAGGATTTCAACACTGCCTGAGCCTCCCCAAAGCTACATCAGAGAAACTGCTCCTTTTAGCCTTGTCTAAGCATTAAAATGGGTAAGGGAAAAGAGGACGCTGCACCATTTCCAGAGGAGGGAAAAAGAAAATCTCTGCTACCAAGACAGCACATGTGAAATGGTGTGATTCACGGCAAAAGCGACCGCATGCATGTGCGTGGTGTGTGTACACACCGTGTTTTCAGAGCGCTTGAAGGATTTTTTTTCCCCAAAACTTTTTTCCTTCCTCTTCAAGTTAAAAGCCGCTAAAGATAATTCCGTATCTATTTCTACATACGTGTGGGAGGAAAGTACACAAACATTCTCATTGATTTACTGAGCATTTCCCGAATGCGTGGGAATTTTCTGCCTCTCACACAACTTCATGAACAATCTTAAATCCTAGCAGGAGATTTCACCCAGGCTGCTTCTGCAGCCACCTCACCCACCTGTCCCGGCCCAGAGCAGCCCCCTCCTGAAATCTCTGGAGGCCTAAGGTGGCAGGTATGCACAAGTCCTCACCAGAGTGGACAAAAGTATGGAGGGACCTCCTAGGCAGGATAATTAGGTCCCGAGGCTCAGTGTTGGGAACACAGGCCCAGCAGGCTGCTGGCGACCACAATCCCGGCTTCCTGCCTTCAATACCATAATCCTTCCTGGAGTCTGAGCCTCAGTGAAAGCCCCAGCGTGTTTATTTTTCCCCTTGAAAGGGAACTCTCTTCTCAGCCTGGCCGTGGGAGGAGTCGTCACCCTCCCTGTGATGGATGGCCCTCCATGACCACCCGCTCCCCTGGTCCATTTTCACCTCCACACAAGCCTGCCCCCGAAAGACAGGCAAAGTGACAAGCGAGAAAGCCTGGCTGAGGAGTAGTCTCTGTGCCAGTTCTATGCTGGGCTTCCCAATTTACCAGAACATCCCCAAACCCCCCATGCTCCAAGAAGGCAAGCCGACACAGTGCCCGCTTTGAACTTCCACCTCTAACCAGTCATCTGTCCAGAGGTGGCTCACCCATGCTAAGCACTTGGGCGCTTTGTTCTTGGGAGAGTTCACATCAGGAAAGTCAACAGTGCCAGGCAAGTGGGGGATGCCCAGGGAACAGACCTATCTCCTGACTCAAAGCCTCCCTGCTGCTCCCCTTTTCCCCAGGGCTGAGCAGGGGCCGCAGCTATTAAGTGGTCAAATCTGGGGTTGGGGGAATTCCTCAACATACTGAAATCTCAAAAAACACAAAATGCAGGCTGACGCAGGACCACAATCCCCTCCCGGCTCACGCTTGCAAACTGAAGAGAACTTGCAGCACATCGGGGTAAACTCTTCACCATCACCAACCCGGTTTCATTGTAGCATTTCTTTCATTTGTTTGCCTGGAATATCCTGTTTTTCTCCCCCTTCTCCGGGCGCTAAAGAGCTCAAAGAAATCTGCATTTTAACTAACATTCCAGGGAAAGGGAGAGGGGCGCCTGATTGCTTTTCTATTCAAACTAAACAGGCTTTTCAGATGAAAATGAGTCGAGGCCAGAGGAAGATTTACAGGGATTTGGGACCAAGGGGACAATAGGGTTTTAAATGTTGATAGCGTTTCACACCAAACACATAATGGGTGCCCAGAGTGTGAAAGCAGGTTTGCCTTTAAGGGCAGGTTTTATTGAATTGGCCGAGCAGAAGGAAGGCCCAGAGAAGAGTTTGCAAGGGAGCCGGCTGCGAGGGGAGCGGCAGAGGCTCGTCCTCGCCCAGGGGCCAGACCCCTGCGCCCCGCCGCCCTGTAGCCGCGTGGGTCGGAGCCACCGCCTCGCCGGGCCTCGGTGGATTCCCCTGCACAGCCGGGTCGCTGAAAGAATGAGCGCGCAAGTTAGCACTCGCCTGCGCTTTCGACATCTCGGAACGGCAGCAGGCAGCGAACAAGAAAAAGTCGGTCCAGTTCGCCCCCTAGCCCCAGGTGTGCTGAGCTCCGTGCAGCGCCGAAGGCGGCTGCGGGCGAGGGGCGCCCGGCACTGAAACTGTAGAACCGAAGCAGCCCCTTACCCAAAGATGCCACCCCGAGCATCGCCAACCCTACGAAGTTGTCGCCCGCCCCATCCCAGCGACTCCCTCCCGGGGAAGGGCCCCCCGCCAGGGCCTGGATGGGACAGGGCGGGCGTTCCCCGGGTCCTGGAATGAGGGACCCCGAAGATGCCCCTCTGAGCCCCAGACCTGCGGGGCTGTGCCACCAGAAAGGCAGCCCCGCCGCTCGCCCGCCGGCTCTGGGGTCGGAGGATCGCGCCCGGTCGGCGGGACAGCGCCGGCCAGAGTTTGACAGGGAGGGGGGCGTCAGCGCCAAGAGGCAGATGTCAGCATCTGGATGGGGGTGGGAGAGGCAGAACTTCTCAAACGCCAGCCGTCAGCACGCACCCTGCTCCCCCATCACTTATGCAGCCAAAGAGGGAGGACAGGGCGCAGCCTCCAGTGCCAGCGCCCCTCTCCTTCCGTTCAGAAGAGCGTACACCCGGCGTCCCAAGCTCCCAAGGCGCCCACTTTCCCCGCTGGCGAGGCTCCCCCAGGCGCCCGACACCGCGATTACCTTGAATGGCAACGCTCCTCCGCGATCGGTTCTGTCCCGCGCCCGGCGTGGGTCGGGATGGAGCCAGCGACGAGCTCCCGGGAAACTCCAAAAAATAAAAGTGGCCTGGGGTCCTCGCCGGTGCCAAAGCTCAGAGGCTTCACACGCACCCCAGGCTGAGGAGGAGCGTGGGCATGACGCCCGCGAGCTGCCCTCGGATTTGGGGAGCGAAAGGAAGAAAGAACTCAGGCTTGGCGTTTCCTACACCAAACTTTGCTCGCAACTTGCGTACGCTCAAAGCGCCCAGGAGAGCTGCGGCCTCGGGGCGCCCGGACCCCGCCAGCCTGGAGAGCAGTCGCCGCGCCGGGCCAGCTACGCCGCACGCAGACCCCCCGGCGCCCCAGCTTTGTGGCGGCCGCGCTCGCTCGCTCGCCCGCCCGCCCGCTCACTCGCTCACTCGCTCGCTCGGCTCTCCGCTGCCGCCGCCCGCGCCGCGGCTGCCGCCGCCCCCTCCCGGCGGGTCACGCCCCCGCTGAAACCCGAGCCGTTTCCTGGACGGCGGCGCCCACTCTGCCAATCAGCGCCGCGCGCGGGGCCGCCCCGACTCCGCGCTGCTCCCGACGCCTGCGAGCCGCCCGAGACACCCGCGGGGAAGGGTAGGGGCCCCGCCACCATCCAGACCGAGAGTTGCAGCAGCATCTTAGCATCCTCTGAGAATCAGGCTGGGTCCCGCGCACCGCCCTCTTCCATCTCTTGGGAGTTAAGACTGACCAACGGTTTGCCAGATGATTGTGCTACGTTGTTTTAATTCAAGTCAGAAAAACAAATGACAGAATGCCTGCCCTACCCCTCAAGAGACTTTAAAGTGCGTCTGAATGATATTGGAAGGAGGAATATAATGCAACTGACACTTAGGGAGGAGAGGAAACAACCTGAAGACGTTTGCAGGACATCGCACTTTTCTGTTCTTCAAAACAATAGCAATGAGAGAAGAAACGAGCCCTACTGTGGCCCTACTGTGGGTAGGGCACATTCTTTTTAATCAGCATAGCCACTCCTGCAGAATAATAGTTCCAGTTTCTGATGAGGAAACTGAAGATGAGAAAGGTTAAGTAATTTGTCCAGAGCCACACAGCTGGTTACTGACAGAGCCTGGCATTGAGTCTGTCGTAGAAAAAGTCAAAAACTGCAACAAAAATCTGTTGTTTAGTAATACATATTTGGATTAATAAAAAGAAATTCGAAAGATTCTAAAGACTCAACTCTGCTATAAATAGCTGTATGACCTTGAGCAAATCAATTTCCCTCTCTGAATCGTAGATTCTTCAACTGTAAAATCAAATTCTTCAGCTGAACGTCAAGCTGTAACTGGTTAAATGTCATATTTTCCATTTACCTTTTTCACTACGCTATGCCTATGGGATAATTTATTTTTTAATATGCTTTTTCTCCCTCCTCACTCATCCAGCTCCTAAGCCATGGTGCTTAAGTTCAAGGCAGTATGGATAAAAACTTTAATTATTTTTCGTTAGAAAAGCTCATTAAATCCAGAAGTGCTTTAGAATGCTTTTGAGGCCTAAAGATAGGTGGAGCAGTGAAAACAAAACTGACCTGGAAAATCAACTTTCCCTGCATTTATAAATACAGTTGCTCATGGGTCACTGACATCACACACTTCATAACATTTACGAAAATATTTCTTTCAAGGTGCCACATCATTAGGAAATCATTTTTCTTCACAATACATCATAGAAAACTTTTGTGTAAATTACACAAAAGTCAGCAATAACAAATCCATTGAAATACTTCAAGCAAATGGCTATGAAATTATATTTTTGAAATTTGACAGCAAAAATGATAGTCTGATCTGCAAGCAGAATTATCAGTCTATATGCTTGGGGAAGGGGTATGTTTTTGGTCAAGTCTTCTAACCTGTGTCAGTCCCAGAACCTTTTAATTAACTGACACCTCAGCCAGGTAACCCTCAGCCATCCACTCCCACCAGGGTTGTTCTGAACAAACCAATACCTTTTCAGGTTCTCGGACCTGGGGTCACAAAAAGAGATGTGACTGTCCCCTGCTCAGAAGAGAGGCTGGCTCTTACATCTTTATATTACCCTCCAATGGGAAAATCTAGTGGCTCAGGACAGATTCCTTTCCCATCCTGTGCCGTATCCATGAGCCATTGAAAATGCTGTTAACACATTCTCACATAAATTACTGGTGCAGAAAGCCATCGTCCCTATCCCCAGTCATCAATAGCTTTATGAACGCTGAACAAAAAGGAAGCCTTCCACTGAAAATGACAAATAAGAACATCTACTTGAACGTCCAGGTGCAGTTGGCAGACTTTATCCTTTATAGGGATGAAACGACACCAACCCATCAAGAGCCCCTCACTCCCTTCAGAGCGTTCATTTTTAAGTGAGCGAAGCCCACAGGCCAACAACAGCAAACTCTTCGGTTTTGAGAAAAGCAAAAGCATGTGTGGAATTTAAAAAAAAAAAAAATTCTGTCATCATATGTAGGCTTCAAGTGACCTCAGAGGGTCTAAGAAAGCTCTCACACTAGCGAGGCATCTGAATGAGAAAATAGTCTCTTCACAGTTTTTTTCTCTACCCTCTTCAAGCGGCTGGAACCCCTTTGTCAATGGCCTCCTGTGAGCGGTGTTGCTAATAAGCCTATTAATGAACTTCCATGGCGGAGTGTGAATAGGTAAATCAGCCCCAATCTGTTGAGGCTCAGGGCCGAGGGCAGAAAAGCCAGCAAGAACTAAAGGTGACAGTTTGAACTGAACTCCGAACACCAGCACCAGGTTTCAGCTGAAAGAACCACCAGATGAGCCACATTCACAAACCCTCCACACCTCCTGGGGGCCCTTTTCGTCACAATGTTCCCCCCTTTACAAAACGTCTTGAGTAGTTACCTTTTTTTTTTTCAAAAGCCCTGAGATGTTCTTCTTTTTTTCACTTGAGTAATGATGCATCAGTGGATGAAAGAAAAATGAGGCCACAAGGAGCCAGTGCCCCCAAGTTTCCAGAAACAAACTGTGTCGCTAGCCCTTTGGCTGTGGGAGAAGAAAGGGGAAAGAGGTGGGGACCCTCGCTGCCATGAGTCCCTCCCCTTTAAAGATTTAGAATTTCTCTTTTTATAACTTGTTTTTTAATGGGTGGCTGTTCCTTCATCCCATAGAGAAGTTAGATGAATAAAGGCTAATTAAGTGCCAAATGAGCCCTCCTCATGTGGTTCTGAGCTTCCTGCAAAACTGAACTTCATTCTTTAAGGTTATCTCAATAATGTCCATAGCATAAAAGAAATATTTGAAAGAATAAATATAGAACAATCCAAGGACATCGGTAAGAGTTGTTACTCTTGGGATGAGGGAAGGGGCGTGATCCCCTGACAGCTCCATCCAGTTTATGCGTTTTAACTGAAGGAAAATCATGGGTCCCAGCACTGAACAGCGTCAATGATTTTAAACACAGAACTGAATCTCAAACGCCAACAGGCAGGCGCCAACAGGCTTTAGTTCCAACAGGCAAGGTGTGGCTCTCTTTACCCAATGGCTATGTGACTTTGGGCAAGTTACTGAAGTTCTCTGAGTCTTCCATTTTCTCAGGTATAAAATGAGGAAAATAATAGTATCTATCTTGTAGCTATTTAACAGGGTCACTAAGAGGATTAAGTGAAAGTGTGACAAGACCTTTTTATTCAGATGTTCCTCGTGGTTCTAGAGAAACCCTTTGGCACATGGGAAATGCAATGTGTTTCCTATGATAATTATTAGCTGTTCTTATTAGTCCCACTCCTGGGACTATTGGAAGGATTGAAGTGTTTCAGTGAAGAGCCTAAAACCCGCTAAGACCACCCAGATATTATTATGGACTTGGTTTTAACAGAGTCTGGGACTTCTGAATTCCCATCCCCCTACCTTTCTGCCCCACCTGAAAGGCCTGGGTGGCTACACAATACCCGCCTGAGATGGCATGTGGCCTGGGCAGGTAGCCTGAGTTGTGCAAATGGCCACCAAATGGAAGGCAATGCAACGTTCATTGGTACCCACCCCAGCCCCTGCAGCAGTCCCTGGGGGCAGCAAAGGAGGCAGGGGGTGACGCCGAGTATAAGGCACTTCTAACACGGGCAAACAGCTTAGCCCCAAAGAAAGAGCTTCTTTAAAAACAGGAGCATCTGAATAAAAATTGCCACTCTGCTCTGCTCTTATAGTTTATTGGATTTCCTTGAGTGACACGGAGACCGGACCCAAAGGTAAGAAAGTGTGTGTTAAACCATCACACTAAGCCCTGTATTTTACAAGGGAGGAAAGTGGGCCATAGAGAGGGGAACCTGATGGGCTCAAGGCCACCCCACGGGTTAATGACAGGGAAACCCAAGGCTGGTCTCCTAATCAGGCTGGGTTCATTCCAATGGCCACCAGAGCAAGTCAACCGCTTTCACCTCTGTGTGCCAGGTGATGGCTCTTTCTAAGTGATTCAACTTAGTGTAGAATTTAAATATTTTGAGTAGAATTCAATGTCTCCCAAAATGTTAAGATTTCCAGAGAAGTTATCCACTCATCATGGGTTTAGTCCACTTCTTTCGCCACGTGCTCCAAGAAGAATTTGTGTTTCCAAGGGCCTTCAAGTTCAGGTACATAAAATTGGTAGACATCTTTTTCGAACACCTGCAGTTTCATTGGCTAAATTTGCCTGTTCTTCAAAATAGGGGAAGAATTAAGGGCCAACATTTGTGGTTCATAAAATGATTTTTTAGTGATATTATAAAAACAAATGGAAAGGGAAAATTCTGGAGAATTGCTAAAGCTTGACAATTTCAGGCTTAAAAATCTGCCACACATGTGCTATTTACAGCTCGGTACCCAGGTCTGTTACTCAAAAAGCAATGGAAGGGCGATTCGGGAATCTTGACTGTATCCTGGTTCAAGAAAAGCAAACGTTGTTATAAAAGACAGCAGGAGGGGCAATAAATCGGGGAAATTTTCCTGTGGCCTCAACATTGTCCCCTTTACCCTCACCCCCCACACAACGCTGCAAGTTCCAGCCCAGCATCGGCCAATCTGAACATGTGAATTCGTCAATTCACTGGGTGGCCAAACCAGCCAGATATGTCTACGATGCCCAAAGTCACAGGGTATTTGAAAAGCAACATTGTGCGGTAGAAACAGCACTAGGATAGGGCACGTTTTCATCCCAACATTGTTAAGAACAAAAAAATGTGATTCTGGGGAAGTCATTCAATATCCCCGCCCCCCCACGTGGGCCTCACCCTCTTTTGCATAATTGAGGTCTCCATCTTCGAGCTTAAAAAATAAATTTGTCTATAACTCCAGCCCCTCTGCACCTTCCCTGCTTCCAGAGAAACGGAGTTGTCACCCATCACCCAAGAGCGACCACATTACAGGAAGTCAACGTCCACTTTAAAGTATTTTGAAACCATAGTCTGGGAAGCCTGCTGTTGACCCCTGTCTACCGGAAAAGTCCTCTAATCCCTGGCCCACGGCAGCTTAAGAGCAATTTACGGCATGTCATTGCTTGGCTCCGTGACTCTGCCTCTCACTTCTCCCAACCTGCACTCAACCACCACAACAATGCCTCCTAGCGGACTGGAGAGAAGACATGCAGGTGGTTTTAGCCGTGGGGGGCAAAGTAGGAAGAGATTAGCAATGATGCCCCCTTGTCACCTTCTGCTCCATCCCCACCCACGCCCACCATCATGCCCTAGAGCTTTGCTGCCACTGTTCAACCAGGCAGCTACTATCCAATGCCATTATTTCAAGTTAAATGAATTACAGTTAAATAAAACAGACTTCAGCTTCTCAGTAGCACCAGCCACATGCTTTCAAGTGCTCAATGCCACATGTGGTTAGGGCCACCAAATTGGGCAGTTCAGGTATTATAGGAAATTGTCACTGTTGCAGAATGCCATATCAGACTTCACTGGAGAGGGCCCCCGCCTTCCCTTTCCTTCCTCCAAGAAGATCAGAGCCAGGGGACTGTCCAGGAACTACTCCTGCCTTTCCCCCACCCCACCCCCATCCATACACTCTCCAACATCTGGTGCCACCAGCAAGGTGTAGGGCCTGGACCTCTACTTCTCGGCATGGGAAGTGCTGAAGATACCCAGGATAGGTCTTTGTTGGACAAACACAATATTATTGTTTACTGAAGGAAAGTGATTTGGTGCTGGTATCACCTCCTGATTCTGGGGCCCGCTTGAAACAGCTCTGGTCTCCATGGGAATGTCTGTAGACCCTAAATTCCCCTCTAGGAGGATTGCAGCCCCTTCAGACCCTCTGGAACTCACAGCCCAGAGGAAGAAAGACGAACTGAACCAAGGTGGCAATCCCTTGAAGAAAGCCCAGCTGAAATTGACCTTGTGGGGGAGAAGGATTCATTGGGGACCACTAAATTATAACACCCAGAAAAGCACAGCATGTTTCTCCCATCTCTGGATTCCAGTGCCTGGCACACAGCCTCGCTAGTCCTGAGCCGTTTATTGAGCTGCCTTTGTGTCTAACAGGCTTTCAGTAGATACTTGTTGACGGATGGTGACTGGAACTTAGCCTCTTTAGGGGTTTCTTAATTAAGGCATCTGGGTACATTTCCATGCGGTTTTGCACCCAGTCGATGAGGTATATTTAGAAGTTCGAGAATAAAAGCCATTTTAGGGCAAGGTTGACCTAACTGAGCAGTGGAAGTTACTTTTCTTTGCAATGACCTGAGTTTCCACGGTGCATTCTTCCCTCTTTTCTCTTGATTTCTGCATTTGGTTTGTCACACTATTTCCTGGGGGGGGGGGGGGGGTGTCTACTTTATCCAAAAGTGAAAAGAAGTTCACTTTAATAAACCAAAGGGGAGAAAAATGATGCTGCCAGAATCCTGATAAATTCGGGGAAGTAGCCAGAGAATACAGAGCAGGACGCATCATAAAACCACAAACCCAGTAACTCTTTTAGAGTCCCAGAGCTCTTATATTTTGTCCCCAGGCTGGGAAGAAAGGCCATCAAGGGTGGGAGGGGGAAGCAATTTCTTTAACAGATTTCTAAGAGCATCGTTGAGCAAAAATTAACTCCTTCGCTGGGGCTGGATTCCGGCGTGGCGCCCGGACTCGGGGCCCAGGGAGCAGGTGGCTCCAGGTAAGGGAGGTCCCCAGGGCTCCCTTTGTTCTCCGGGCTCTGCGCGGGGAGGCGCGCGGCGGACGCCAGCGCCCCCGTGTGGCCACAGGCGTCCCGTGCGCTCACAGAGTGGATGGGTTGGGCAGGCGGTGCCCGGGGCGTAGGAAGGCCCCACAGAATGAAAAAGGGGGGCGACCCGTCCCGCAGGAGGGGCAATCCCACCTGCACCCGGCCTCAGCCCGAAGTCGTTCGAGCTGTGCAGGTGATGACCGATCAGTGTCGAGGCGTATCTGCAGCAGAAATCCTAGGGCTTGCTGAAGCATAGCTGGGAAGGAATGTCTTGCGATGGCTAGGGCTCCATGGCGAATGAGCAGTACGTTTTAGCTGGTATTATTTCCAGAGTAGGGGGTTCAGACCTCCCTCTTTGTAGCCCTGTCCTTACCCTGGCCTTATTTCCTGCTAGTGCACTTCGCTGTGTGACCGTGAGCAAGTTACTCAGCCTTTCTGAACCTCGGTGTCCTAATTTATAGGCTGTGAATATTGGATGTAACCATGCTCGATATTCACCTCTAATAGTTTTGATTCACCTCTAATAGTAGCAGCTCAAGCTGTCTAGGGCAGAGTATTTGCTCGCTGTCTTCTAAAGGGCTTCTCAATATCACATAGAAAGTCATTCCAGTGTTAATTCATCACGATCCGTCAGCAGATTCTTCGTTTTATCCAACTGAGGCAACCTTTTGTCCCATCCTCTGGGGACAAGGAATGGACCCATTCATTTTCTTTGTAAAAATCTGTGTGCATCAAAGCAGGAATCAAGACATTCGTTAGCCATATGTCCTCCAAATAAGACAACACACCACTTCAGAACACCACTGGGTAAGCCAAATTTAGCTAATAAAAATACAGGACACGCAGTAAAATTAGAATTTCAGACAAACAAGAAGTAATTTCTTAGTATGAATATTCCACAGTATTGCATGAACAAATATTGCATGTGACATACTTATATTTAAAAAATTATTTATTGTTTACCTGAAATTCAGTTTGAACTGAGTGCTCTATATTTTATATAGAGCAACCCTGCACTGGGTAGAAACCGTTCCCATAAGCAGGCTGGTTGGCGCAAGTCCAAGAGAGGTGAGCTTCTTTCCAGAGGTCACGGGGGACTAACTTCCTTTTCCTTCTACCTGGAGCTGCACCGGAAAAGCCCCCCGTTAAATCTGAGGAGGGGTAGGCCCGACTGGAGACCGTCATGCTCTCCCCGGGCTTGGTTTCCAGAGTCACTGTAGGGCAGACCGGGCCTATTTCGAAGTGATTGGTTTATGCATTGACAGAGCTTTTGGCTGTTTGGAGGTAATGACAATAATCTCTTATGAAGCCATGTCTCCTCTTGAATGAAGTGGTAACCACGCTGTTGACTCTGTGCTGCTGGGGATGGCATGATGTTTGGTCAAGTGTGTATATGAAGTGTGTGGCCAGGGTCAGTCCCCGGGGTACAGTCTTGCCACAGTGGACGGTCTCCATGAGACCCCAACCATATAAGGCACCAGGTACTGTAGTCACCATGAGCAGGTACTCGGCACCCGGCCTCTGGAGACTGCCCTCAAAAAGACACCATCCATTGCTCAGAGCCCAGTAACCATGTCACTGAGGAACAGTGTCTCATTGGCCTTTCTGGTTCCTGTATTTCCTGCCCAGGATCAGTGTGACCTACGAGGGACTGGCCACAAAGCCTGTGGTGACAGCCTTCTCAGCCACTGTGCCTCCTCACCCGATCTCTACCACCCTGTGGGGAGTTAGGTGATGGACAAAACAGAACTTTGGTCCCAAATGGAGGCAGATAAACCTCCTGCTACAAATGGGACCCCTCACACTCCGTCCATTTTCTAGCTGCTTTCGAGGGCCAGCCCCTCCTCTTCTACCTGACTCCCCTTCCCAGAGTTGGCTTTCCACTCCAGCCTGCGGGGTTTCCAGCAATTTTTCATGACTCCACCAGTGTCAGCCATCTGCTGTCAGTACCACCCATATACCAGCCCGGGAGATCTCGGGTCCCCACCCCTTCTGACCCATCTGCCAGCCTGTTATGTCATGTCACATGACACTCTCCACATCTGGGTTCACTTTATCTATCATCCGCCTTTGCCACAAATTCCTTCAGCTTCACACAGGTAAGTCGTGGACATTGCTTTCAGTCAGACCTGGGTTTCCACATCAGCTTCTCTGCTGAGCAGCTCTCTGAGGTTGGGCAAGGTTACCTAACCTCTCTGTGCCTGAGTCGCTACTTCTGTATCATAGATGGTGTCTTAGTTTCCTACTGCTGATGTAACAAAATACCACAAACTTAGTGTCTTGAAACAACACAGATTTATTATGTCACAGTTCTGTAGTTTGGAAGTCTGGGTGGGCTCAGCTGAAATCAAGGTGTCAGCAAAGCTGTGTTCCTTTCTAGAGACTCTAGGGGAAGAATCTGCTTCCAGGCTCATACAGGTTGTTGGCAGAATTTGGATCCTTGTAGCTGCAGAGCTCAGGTCCTGTTTCCTGGCTGGCCTTCAGCCAGAGCCTCTGTCAGCTCCCTTCCAGCATTTTCAGAGCCAGCAACAACATGTCAAGTCCCACTCACACTCTGAATATCTCTGACTTCTCCCTCTGCTGCATCCCTCCTGCTTGCAGCTGAAGAAGTTTCTCTGCTTTTAAGGGATTATGTGATTAGATTGGGTCCACGCAGGTAATCTCCCTATTTTAATGTCCATAACTTTAATTCTATCTGCAAAGTCCTTTTAACAGATTCTGGGGATTAGAGAATGGACGTCTTTGGGGGTGGGGCTGGGGGGAGGTGTTATTCTGCCTACCGCAGATAGGATAATGATGTTATAGGGTAAAACAAGGTGTATTTGTTTCCTAGGGCTATTGTAATCAAGCGCCACAAGCTAGGTGGTTTAAAACAACAAGAATGTACTGCCTCACCGTTCTGGTGACACAAATCAAGGTGCCAGCAGGGCCATCCCTCTGAGGACAGCCCTTTCTCTCTTCTCCTGGCTCCTAGTGGTGGCTGACAGTCCTTGATGATCCTTCCCTTGAGGCTGCACCCCTCCAATCTTTGCCTCGTCATTATATGGCCTTCTCCCTGTGTATCTGCATCTAATTTTTTTTTTCTTTTCTTATAAGGACACCAGTTATATTGAATGAGGGTCCACCCTAAAGACCTCATCGTAACTGGAGTCCATCTGCAAATATCTCCAAATAAAGGCATACTCATTGATAGCAGGCTTAGGACTTCAACATGCATTTCGGAGGGACAGAATTCCACCCAAAACACACGGTCATGCCAGAAAAGCACCCAGCATGGGGCCTGACGTCTGGCTGGTGCTTAATCAACAGCAGCAGTTGGCATTGCATGAGTCCCTCCCAGGCAGCCTGGGTCCCTGGGGGCATGGACCGGGCTAATAGTGCATGTGTGATTAGAGCTTGAGAAATCATGCCTCCTGCCATCCCGCCTTACTGCCTGTTCCTTTCCCATCTTGGCTCAGCTCCACCTCCAGCCCTTTGCTCAGGCTCCCCCTTTCCTCTGATGCCCTCTCCCTTCTCCGGGGGCTGTCCACATTCACATCTTGGCCACTCTTCAAGCCCCACCTGTTCTAGAGGCTGCCCCTTAGACACTATGTCCATTGGCAGGTTGGGCCCATTGAAGACAGAGAATGGAGACGCTATGCAGCCCTGGAAATCCCGCTGCTCAGCTGGCTTTCAAAAGAGCCTTCCTCTTAGAAAATGCACATGTAAAACAACACTGCCAGGGAGAAACGAAGATAAAACGAGGTGCTGACTCAATGGCTGGAAGGTTCAGAAGAGTAATTTTAGGCAAGAAATTGCACCCTCTCCTATCCTGGTCTGATCATCCATCTTGTAAACCTGACCTGCTCTTTCTAGAAAGAAAAATAATAACATCCAAACACTCTTGCCAAGTTAGCCTTCCAGGGGCCATAATTCTTTTGGGGTCTGTATTATATACAAGGCTCTGGGTACTGGCTGATTACCACCCTTGCATATTTATTATTATTATTATGTTGGCCTGCCTTAAAATGCAAAGGATGAAAGGTTTGACAGATTCCATCAGCAGTCTAGGAATCTCACTCCAGTTTTTCAGTACCTCCCCATTTAATAAATTAGAACACGTGCAAACCCAGAGCAGTCCCCAGCCACAAGCAGAGTTTCGTGGAGAGCGAAGGCTCAGCAGTCATTCTCTGAGACAACGTCCAAACACTGTAGCGCCCTGACCTCTCCTCATTTCTAGAAACATTCTTAAGCTCACTTCCCTCAGCACAGATGGGAACAGAGCTGGGAGGACAAGGGACAGCTGGCACTACCAGGGGGTGGAAGAGATAGGCAGTCTCTTTTGGGGTTGAAAGATACCACAGAAGGAAGGCACCGTTCCCCCTGAACCCTGCCCCACTGCCCCTCGTGGCTGTCACCTTCGGGTGAGGGTCTCCCAGGGGCTGGGCTAATCTCTTTGTATCCTCAGTGTCTAGCACAGGGCCTGGGAAAGATCAACAGTGGTTTGCTCAATGAAGACCTGGGAGTGATTCGAGGCCACCAGACACGATTCTGGAAGCCGCCCCCACTTGCAGTGGAGACTTGGTCTCAGCCCCTGCTGGGTCCCAGGAGGCAGGCTCTCCCCCTCCCACAGGCATCACCCCAAGCCCGGCCAAGGGCAGGGCACACAGGCAGATGCGCCAACGGCCTCTCAGCTGCAGAGCTGCAGTCCTGCAGGTCAGAGCAGAGAGCCACAGCAGCATGGGGTGGGGTGGGGGTGGGGGGGCATTTGCAGCTGTTTATATGATGTATATCTGGTGGATAAATAAACTTCATTTGCCAGGCTGCCGATCTCTAAACAGGCAGAAATACACACTCGCTCAGAAACTTAAATAAAATAAAATAAACAATTATGGTGATGTTTGACTCTCCCTAGCATCAAGGCCCTGAGTCCCAAGCTACTCCCCTTTCAGCTGGTTAATAAACCGAGTTTATGGGTCCCCTCCTATGGGCCTGTGTGTAAAAGTTCCGCTCAGAGGAAACGCTCCCTGTTAGGATGTGGGGGAGGGAGACTCCACACAGCAGATCCTTCCGGTGGGTCTCCCAACAGGCAGGCCCGCAGCACAAGCCAGGTGACTCTGCAAACGGCCCAGGAGGTGGCCACGGAGGCGGGCCTCTGCTCGGCCTAAAGCCAGTGAGGTCAGGTAAGCCAGGTGAGAAGCTACCAGAGACTTTTACGCTGGACCTACCTCTTTGTCGTGACTCTGAGGCACCTTAGACAGGCATGTGCCTCCCTCCCTGCCTCTGTCCTCTCTGCCATGGTGAGGACAGGGCCACCACTGCCTGTGGCAGTAAAGGTGGATGGTGAGGTCTCCCAGCGTCCATTGGACTCTAACATGGAAGAATTCACCAGCCAGGTACAGTTTACATTAGAAGTTTATATCCTGGCCAAACGCTGCACTTTTTAAGAAACAGGGAAAATCTATTCCCAGCCTTCCGAAATCTTGTGAACAAGCCTATCTTTGGGTTTCTGGTATCCGTTGTTGCATAACAAACCGTCCCCAAATACAGCGGCTTTGAACAACTCTCTGGCAGGTTGACGGCACTCAGCTGGTGGGGGTTACTGTGCTCTAAGGCGGTGTCACCGGGGGCTGCACGCACGTGGAGCCTTAAGTGGGCTGGAAGGACCACTCTCTCATCCACTCCCATGGCCAGCAATCTACCAGCTGTCCTCTGGGGGCTCAGGTGGGCTGTCCACAGAAGGCCCACAGGGTCCCTCTGTACGGCCACTGCACAGGATGTTTGTGAGCTTCTGGCAGCACAGCACTGGGTTCCAAGCAGAGCAAGTGAAAACAGAAGCTGCAGAGTAAGGCCAAGCCTTGGAGGTGACACAGCATCACTTCTGTCACATCCTATCCATCAAAGCAAGGCAGGCCAGTCCAAATCCACGGGGAGCAGAAAGAGACTTCAGCCTTTAACGGGACGAGTGGCAGAGAATTTGCAGCCATCTTGAATCCGCCACAGTGACCACCGTCGGGATGGAGAAGACACTCTCCTTTGGCCTAGTTATTAAGGTGCTTGGGACACCAGTCTGTGGGCTGAGGACTCAAGCAGGCTGGGCTGGATCAGTCACACATCTGTCCTGGATTGACATTGAACTGGCAGGGAGTCCAATGGCTGGAGGCACAAAGTCATGAAACGGGGAACATCTCCATCTTTCCTTCAATAGGTGAGAGATGGCGAGGGCAGCATGGCTGTGCTCTGAAGCCCCACTGTCCTGGCCTAGCCACTTTTTCTTTTCTCCTTTAGAGCCTGGACATTCCTGGTGCAAAAAGGAAGCCCTCACAGATGGCAAATGCCTACTTTCGATTTCTGGTGAGATCAGACGACAAAACCCACTTCCTCTCGGCACCTTTCAATCCCAAGCTCCAAACACATTTTCCAACACATGTGTTCTATGTGACAGTGAGCTAAGTAAAGTGGAGCTTAAGCCTAGGGTTTAATTCACCTGTAGTAAATTTAAATCTACCTGGACAGAGAGCACGCAGGAAAGAGACACACGCTTGCTTTTGTTTTTTTCATTCATTTCTCCCATCCCTGCCTGATTTCATGTGTACCAGCATCTCTGAGCTTGACTGGAGGACCGTGCACACTGAAAAGCTCAACCCAATCAGTCCCTGGGAAAAGCAGGGGGGTGGATGTGGGTATCGGAAATAGCTTTAAATGCCTCCCAAAGGAGGAGTGTGAAAACCACACCAGATTTCCAGAAAGCCATTTTCCCATCCACAAGGCAGTTGCAGAGCTTGTGGAGGCAAAGCTACAGACCACAGCCAGTGGTGGTCTACAGCCAGTGTCCACACGTCACCTCTCCCCTGTGACATGTGGTGTACCCCATCAGCTATCTCAACATAGTCTTCCACTTCCTTTCGCAAGGTGTTCCCAAAGCAAATGTAAAATCCAAATGAAACAGAAAAGACGGTGGGTCTCCACATCAAGGCATATCTGGGGTATTTGATAGCAAGGTGTTGTGTGGACAAACATGCACTAAATAACCTAGAAACTCCAGCCTGTGCCACTAAAGTGCAGATTTGTTTATTCAGTCACTCAGTCAACATTTATTGAACGCCTGGGATGCCAGCGATAGCAGCAAAACAAACGTGAGTGAGATGAGCCTGTCAGCTGGGAACGCAGGTGTTCAATAAGTAATTACAAGTGGGAAGAGGGCCATAGACAGCTCCTCACTGCAAAGACTGTTATTTGTTCTGTGTGTCAATAAAAATTTCACAACAATTTTGATTCTGCATCTATAAACCAAAGCTGAAAAAGTCATACATTTTGAACAAACGATTTGAGCACGAAGGCTCTCTGTTGCTGAGTTTTGATTGACACAAAGTCATGAAACGTGATGAAATGCCCCAGCCCCAAATACCACACAAAGGTTTGTCTAAATTTCACATCAGTAAATGGACACTTGACCAGAGAGAAAAATAAGCCTCCCCTTTGTGACTCACCCCTGAGCCCATCATTCTCGTGACTTAGTTCAGGCTCTATAACAAAATACCGTAGACTGGGGCAGTGCCCAGGCCAGCCCCCCGCATGGCCAGGAGGAAGCCCCGGCTCCCATGAGCACCTGGTGGGGGACCTTGGGCTGGGTACAGTGTCCCCTGAGCTAGAACCGCAGGGCAATGAACACCCAGTTACATATGTCATCAAAGTTGGGTTTCTGCATCAGATTTTATTTACAAGTGTTTCCCGGATAAAATAAATGTGCCAACTACAGCACTAGGTGATTGAAGGATCCTCTGCCCACTCTACACCCCTGATAATCACTCTGTGAGCCGTCCCACATTTCTACTACCATGTTTCCCTGAAAATAAGACCTACCCGGAAAATAAGCCCTAACATGATTTTTCAGGATGACATCCCCTGAACATACGCCCTAATGTGTCTTTTGGAGCAAACCTTAATGTAAGACCCGGTCTTATTTTCAGGGAAACACTGTAATGGCAGCTGCGTGAACAATACTTCACAGGGGAGCAAGCTGCCTTCAACAGCTGCCTGAAGGAACTCCAGAGGAGGAGGGCCAACTCATCAGCCCTCCCTGTTTTATCCCCTCTCTCCATAGTCATTTGTTCATTCATTCATGCAACCAACTAGCCAACCTACTAATATTTTTTGCATACCTGCCTTGTGTGGAGCTCTGGGGAAAGGGACTAGGGACCCCCCCACACTGCATAAGACAATACTTTGTTTCCCATAAAATTTACATTCTGGAGACAGACAATAAACATGCAAATAAATCATCAAGACGATTACCGATTGCAACAGAGTGAAAATCAAAATAAAGTGTTGGAAGTCAAGAGTACCTGAGGGCTCCCCCTTGTTGGCCTTGGAAATGCAGCCTCTGCAGTGGGCAGACACGGTCTAGTGTCGGCCTCCGTTCACAGCCAGCAGAGCCTCTCATGCCAGCAGAGCACCTGTGGGTATTGTACAAATGCAGAGTCCGAATCAGAAGTTAGGGGTTGTGGCCTGAGATGCTGCACGTCTGACCGGCTCAGCTGATCCAATGGCATAGAACACGGAGTATTCCCTGCCATCCCGACCAGGTGGTTTGTCCTTTAGTGACCCATCCCCAACATAGAGGTTGTGGGAGAACTCAGGTGTCTTGAGCAGGTACCAGGATCTTTGGGCAACGTAAGCACATACATGTACCTTTGTCTGGAAAAAACTCTGTTCTGGCTGAGTGTGTGGTGTGTGTGGATGGACAGCTGACCGATGGCAAGTGGGTCTGTCCTGAACTGGCTTGTGTGAGCTGAAGTGGCAGACACATCTCTGCCCCCTCAGCCATTTTGCTCCCCTCACACCTGCCTCTTTTCATTCCTGAGTCTCTGATTGCTGCACTCAGTCCCCGCGTGCCCCGGGTGCTGTGGGAAGACCACTACTGTGGATTCAAAGGCACTGAAGCCCCAGCTGTATGTCTAACGAGCATCTAAGCTCTTGGCCCTGGTGGCCCAGCTGTGCAGGGCCCCTAACACCCGTCCTGCTATCCGATCAGAAGAAACAGACATCATTCATAGAACGAGCAGTCAGATGTAGAAGCCTGGAGTTTACCCACCCCTGAAATAGTCAGATGAGGACCCTTAGTTGGGGATTTGAAAGAAGCCGTTGAGCCAGCTGTGGAGTGTAGTTCTGGCCATTCAGCGCGGCAGAAACGAATCTGGAGTTCAAGAGAAAGACAGCAGTTGGGAGTCAGAGAAGCCTGGAGTTAACATCACATAAATCAGTGTCTAGAACAGTGCCTGACACACAGGAGCTCCCGTTAAACGGCCGTGGGTGACCACTGGACCTACTCCCCGCCTTTCACCCTCACCCTCCCCCAGGATCCCTTCCTCTTCTCCTTGATCTCAAAGTCCCGCTGTGGAGCAATCCAGTCACATTGGAAAAGGCTGTGCTATCCCTTTAAGCCCCTAGGAGGGCTACCTGAGTCTCTTTGGCATCAGGGTTGGGCATCTCTGGGAATCTGACCCACATCTGCAGGTGATAAAGAACGATTATCAAGCAGAAACATGCCCTGCGCCAAACACACCCACTTAATTGGTGCTTTACTTAAGCTAATGTTTCACATTATTTTGGCCTACCCAAAGCATCAAGTTAAAAAGGCAGAGCTCATTTACTGCAAGATTCCTTGAGGTTTGGACGTGCCTGGTACACACCACACGTGCACCAAGGCCTCCTGTGTGTGCCGTGGGCACGGGCCTCACTAATGATGCTTTAACTTATTAGCAATAACCAACTTCACATGCAGAGCTTTGTAACTTGTTTCTGGAAACCTCTTCTGAACCACAGGACTAGACTAGAATAACAGGCACACTATAAATATTTGTTGAGTGACTGAACAGCGCTGAGACAGTGAAGCACGGAGGCTCAGAGGAACGGAGTGGCTTCTGGGCCTGAATCGTCCTTCTGCCACTAGTTTCGTGACCCTACATTCTCTAAGCTCAAGTCTACATAAATTTAAACAATTAAATGAAAGTAAAATCATTAAGTGAAATCCTTTGCAAAAGAACATCTGGCAAGTAGTAATTACATGAAAAATGTTACCTATTGAAAAGGACCGTATAGGGGCACTTTGGTAGCAACTATTGCGCTGTAATTAATTACACTAGAAGAGCAGGTGTCGCCCTGCTCAGAAGAGCAGGTAGGGGCCCCTATCTGTGTCTGTTTAATACACATGAAGCTAGTGAGCCCGGGGGAGACTAAGAGTGACCTGAAGTCACGTTGCTTATTAGCAGGGCACAGGTCCAAGGTCACATTGGCTCAGACTCCAGGTTCGGGGTCACACTGCAGGTGATGATAAGCACCTTGCCCTCAACCAACATGAGTTCTACTGAGAGGTGCTGCAAGGAGCTGGCCTCTCTCTGTCACCCGGGTCTGCAAAGGATGACGGTGAAACTCAGAGAAGTTAAGAAACAGGTCCAGGGCCACACAGCAGTCAGTGCAGGTGCTGGGATAGCGGGTGGTCTCCCAGACTCTTTTCCACTGAAGTATAAGATGTCACAGTGGGGTTTCTAACAGCAGGAGTGGTGGTGAGCCTGCTGGAGTGGGCTGTGATACCAACGCTTTCTTTCAGTTCACCCGTCTTCTGTTGGTGTGTTTGTTTCCAGTCTCACCAATTCGTCCTGATTATTGGTGCACGATGCAGACACCTGGTCAGCATTCACTGCCCTTCACCTTGCTCCCATACACATCTCTATCGTCATTGAATTACCTGCTTCTGTGTCTGTTTCTAAAGAGGAAGTCCTGCAGAGAAAGATGCCATGCCCTGCACAAGGGTCACGTACTGCCGCTCAAGTACAAGTTCGCTGACTGTAATTGTTCTCAGTAAGTTACATTGCCGACAATCAATAGGAACTAACAGTGATCTAGCTCTCCCCCCGTCAAGACATGGAAATCTCCCCCCACACCCCCCGATGAAATGTCCTGTCTCCAGTGAGTGACAGCCCTCCTGCTAAATAATGAGCCTTGTTTACACCTAATAGGTTCTTCACCTCTTTTCCTCGTGCACATTTCCATTTCTCTCTCAAATTCTGGAGAAGCACTGTGTATCTTATACATGTGATTGAGCTGGCTCCTCCTAGCTCACAGCTAGCTCACAGGGGCCAAAAGTGTGCACCTCCTGCCACGGCCATGTCCAGGGAGTTCACGTGGATAGCTTGAACTGGACCATGCGAAAGTACTCACACCATGGAAATCGGCAAACACGATATATCTGCAAAGGATGCAAAGCATGCAGGGGCTTCTTTTTCTTCTTGGAGAACTAGTGGTTAAGCATTTACCAGCACACCACTGCGTATGTGGCACAAACCCTGCCCAGTGGCACATGTCATATGCTCCTGATCCACTCAGCCCTGCCAATTTCTACCCATTTTCTCAAGTCTTCTGGCCCTCCCTGGCAGCTGTGCGCAGCTGCCCACCACTGTTACAAAAGGTACAAGTATCGTCTAGAACAGCATCTTTTACAACCAGGTTTCCCCTAAAATGAGTCCATTTAGTATGCTGCTTGTAAAAATGTGTTTACAGAATTTCTTTCAGATCTATGCCTTACACATGGCTTGACTCGCTAAAAAATTATGCAGTTCCCCTCCACCACCACCCCCATGCCCCAAAGTGTGATCATCATCCCTAATTTATTTCCAGCACACCCTGAGTCTTGTCAGGGGCCCACATATGGACTGAATTTCTAAACAGGCTAAAGGTTCTCAGCTCTCAATTCAGTCTTTAAGGATCTGACTAGGGCGAAAGGCACACACCACTTCCAAACGAGGCTGCCAAGAAAAGGCTGGGCAAAGCCCCCCTCCCACCTGCCCACCCCCACAACCCCCTCACCCCCCGAAGCTGAAAACCTCTCATTTTGAGGAATGCTGATTTACAGAATTAAGTTACAGTCTGACTGTTTAAAGGGATGGTCACAGACTGTGGCAAACCCCTGCGGCTGAAATGTGAGCTGCTGTCTTGCAGCATACGTGGTGATTTTCAGCAAGCCTGCCCAAATTGTGAAAGGGTCATCTTAGCGCTGTCTTCATCTTGGTCAGTTTCCATGCGCGAGGGCTCGCTGGGTAATGATACGTAACGGCTGGGCTTCAACAGGCTTCCTCCACGAACCTTTCTTTATGATGCTTTTGAAAAGCAGAGATACAGCTTTTTGGGGTTTTTTTGGGGTTTTTTTTTAACCTTGAAGAGAAGTCTTATATAACTCTATTGCCTTCCTTGCCTATTCCAACTGTTAGAAAAGACTGTTTGGGGTCCTGATTACATTTCCATGAGAAACATATTAAGCCTCTTAAAGCAATGAACTGATCTGTCCTTATTAACTTAGCTGTCATGCAGAGACTGGAAAAGCTTACTAAAAATACTAAGTCACTACACTGGAGTAGTTGGTTTTAAGGCAGTTAGTTATGCAGTGGCCATGCACTCAATCATCTGTAAAGAAAAATGTTTGCTCCTAGTACTAGAAGAAGTCGAGCAAGGGCCTCGCCAATAACTTCCCATTCTAAACTCGCCACGCTGGGCCCGTTAGGGCTGGTTGTTTCTTGCGTCTGATCGAGGAAGTGCTGGGTGGGACTAAGGGAGGTAGAAGCCATATTGTGGCCACCTGGGGATCATCGAGCAGGAAGAATTCAAGCACGTTTTTCCAGTTCTCGGCTGCCTTCAGTGAGGAGGAAAACCTTAACACCTACCCGTTGTCCCCTGCTTGTCACTGAGCAAAAAAGCCCCGAGGAGGGCAGGGAGGTTCTGCTTTCAGGACTTCATGTGTGTGTCATAAATGTGGCACCCAAAGTGCATACACCCATGCAGATGACAAGCATTACCATAGCCCTTCACCACAGAGATGGCTTGTGCTTATTGAGTGCTTGCTGCGTGCCACGGGGTAGCGCTAAGCACTGTATGCACACCCATTCTTTCTTATTGTGGTAACATGTACATGACATAAAACTTACATCGGCGTTAAGCATATGCCACACTGGTGTGCAACCATCCCCACCACCCACATCTAGAACTTTTCCATCTCCCCAAACGCAACTCCATACAAATTAAATGCTAACTTCCCCTGTCCCCTCCCTCTGCCCCTGGCATCCACCGTTCTCCTTTCTGTCTTTATGAATTTGGCTACTCTAGGGACTTCAGATAAGTGGAATTATACAATATTCTTTTGAGCCTGCCTTGTTACACTTAGCATAATGTAAATTTCATATAATTCTTGCAGGTCATAAAATAATATTCTTCTTTTGCCTTTATCAATGATTTAAGAATGTAAAAACCTTCCTTCCCTCACCAGCTATGCAAAAGCTAGATTTGACCCATCAGCCATAGTTTGTCAACCCCTATTCTAAAGAAAGTTTTCATAAATGCAAGTCCAACCCTCTGTTCTTTACAAATGCATAAACTAGGACCTGCCCACGGAAACACAGCTACAAAGTGGCCTTACTCAAATCAGAAGCTGGGAATCGACAACCCCAGTTTGGTTTGGAAACAAAGCAGTCAAGTTTGGATCCCCAAGTTTATCACTGAAAGCGGTTCCATGCTGGGTGACTCCGTTAGATGTTGCATTGCTGCTGGTGAATGCACAGAGGAGGTCTCTACCAGCTTCCCATCCTGCAGATGGATTGGCAACGCATTAGACACTCTACTTTGGAAGAAATGTCAAGTATGCACTTGTCCTCTGACTGTCGTTCAAGTCAAACATACTGGGCCAGACAGTGAATAGTCAGCTTTATTCACTCAAACCCTCCTTTCATTGGAACATGCATTACTTTTATATGCAGTGACTTGCCAGATGCTTAAAAGACACATTTTAAAGAATAACAAACACTCCTCTGTTCCTTTCTGGTGGCCGAGGGGGTCTTGGGTTTACAGTGCAGGCTCTCAGCAAGCCCAGCCTTCTTCTGGTTTCCTTCTCCCCAGTCATCCAGAACTCGCACACTTTTCTTCAGGCCACTACTGTTGGCAGGACCGCAGGCAGGATAACGAGAAGGGGCTCTCTTGAAGGGTGGAGGTCGGCCTTCCCCGTGACTGCACAGCAACGCAACACACGCTAGTCGTTTGAGTTGGGTCATCAATGCAGCCTGACACCCTGCACTTCAAGGTCAGGGCCGGCAAGAAGAGCAAGCAGAGATGATATGCAGGAAATACATAGTTCAGGTTCATATTCAACAGCTGTCCTTCAAAAGCTGGAAACAGAGACCACAGGGCAGGGTCAGAGGCGTTACCATCTGCTGTGTCTTTCAGAAGGTCCCACCACTTCCTTTCACAACCACCCACCCCAGGAGTTGGGACGGCAAGGCTCTAAATGGAGGTCAGATGTGCCCTGGGGCTCGGCGTGGCCTCTGTGGTTTCAGGTAACCTTCCCCCTGTGACATTGTGAAGTGGATCCTTGGAGGAAAGTGTCCCCCAGGCCTCCACTCAAGCCGAACACAGGTTTTCCACTTCCATTTAATTATTGCCTCACTTGTGATCGATAGTCCTGGCTGGTCCAGGGGAAACTGACAAGGAACTGCTGTTGTGCGCTCGTGCCTAGAGTTCTAGCCTCAGGAAAGCCTTCAATAAATACAGTTTTGGGTCAGTTTTTTCATAATTTGTAATCAAGAATCCTTATTTACAACAAACCTCAACTTTGGGGCAAAAGTGAATGGCTGGGAAGACCCTTATTTCTTCAATGACGCTGGTTAATTGTAACTCCCAAACCGGATGAGCTACACGAGCAGCCAGCCTGGGGGGACGAATGCACCATCATCGTTATCGTCGGAAAGAAGAGGAGAAGCAGCAGCTGCTAATTGGACAGCTATAATGTAAATACGGGCAAACAATCCCGCAAGGCATGCATTCTGCAGGGGCGCTCGTGCAAGCCACGCGCTGAGCCTGTCACTCGTGGGGACTCAGAGAGGAGACTAGCCCTCAGAAGGGCTGCAACCAGGAGGGAGATAATATCATACTTGCACATTCATCACCGTAACACAAAGCGGAGCCTAATGAAGGGCAGGCAGGAAAAGTGTGGGCTCAGAGAAGGGAGGAAATTGCCTCAAGCCTGGAGACAGTAAGTCAAGAAAGGTTAAAGCCTGTAGGCATTCAAGTCTGTACTCCTGCTTTCTGGACCTGTATATTGCTTTGTTCCTCGTGACCAAGCTTCCCCAAACCTCACTGTCAGTGGCAGGAACCCCAACCCATTCTCTTGGCCTCCGGCTCTCAGCTGACTCCCCAATTTTCCACAACTGGAGCATCACCTTGCCCCACTCAGGTGTCCCACGGGTGAAGTCCAGACCCAGAGCCACATCCCCTGAGGCCCAGGCCTACACCTGCGGTCTGCAGGGAAGTCGGCAGGCACCCACTCAGGGAAGGGCTGCCTGTGCTGGAGGACTCGTGCTGGAGCCTAGTGGCAGCCTGGCTTAAAGCCTTGGTACCCTGAGAACATGTCTCATCTCTCTGATGGCCCCAGCCAAAGGGCTTGGTGAGTAGCAGGTGCCACAGATAAGAGAACCAGACTGTGGCAGGTCACCAGTGTCCTGGGGAGAGAGGAAAACAAACCCAGTGGAACCAGAGTGATCCGACACCTCACCAGAGAGTAGTGCTGGAGAGGCAGGTTTGTGAGGTCAAGTGCGTGAGCTTTTCCACTTTCACTATGATTAAATAGAAACTTTTGTATACTACACTACATACAACCCTAACGTTTTTAATGAGAATTCTGACAAATTTGGGGACAGAAATAAACAAACAAACAATAAATTTTAAAAAGTCTGCACAAAGAATATCATCATAAAAATTCAATGTCAAACCAGGAAAAAGATTTATAAAATATATATTGGGCGGACCGGTGGCTCAGTTGGTTAGAGCATGAGCTCTGGGCAACGGGGCTGCTGGTTCGATTCCCACATGGGCCAGCGAGCTGCGCCCTCCACGGATAGGATTGAGGGGACAACAACTTGACTTGGAGAAGTCTTGGGGGTACACACTGTTCCCCAATAAAGTCCTGTTCCCCTTCCCCAATAAAATCTTTAAAAAAAATATATATATATATATATTAAAGGGTTACTACTTTCACAACATAAGCAACTATCCCAAAACAAGAATAGATGCCCAATATTTTAAAAATGGCAAAAAATATAAGGAGAGACAGTCCTTAAAGAAGAAATGAAATTACCTATAAGTATTAAAAAAACAACAAGAAAACAAAAAGTAATTAAAGTAACTTTCAGACACTATTTTTCACCTATGAGAAGGTTGATGCCTTTTTAGCAAGGTGTAGGGACAAACGCAGCCATATATTTCTGGTGGGACTGAAATTTGGTCAGTCTTCCTAGATGGCAGTTTTCGATACAGGTCAAAAATCTTTTTAAATGTGTTTCGATTTTGTCCCAGCACCCTTATATGGAAAGAAGTATAAGGGTACACCAACATTTACTTATAAAGCACATTCACTGTGTTATGGATTGTAAGAGTGAAAGACAGGAAACCATCTAAATGGCCAAGAGTGAATTAACTGAAAATAAAGAGCCAAATGATAAAACAGTACATAACCATTAAACTTTAGGGAAAAGTTTAAGGACATGGAAAGAGGATCACAGTAAATTAACTGAAGAAAAGCATATTGGAAAACAGTGTGGTATTGTGACATTTTGTTTAAAAAAAAGTCTCAACTGGTATTCATATAGAAAAGCATCTGGAAATATAATGTACGCCGAGGTGTTAATGGAAGTTGTTTCTGAATAGGTGGAATTGTGTGGTTTTTTCTTTTTTTTTTCTATTTTCTATTATCTGATTTTCTGCAATGCTCATGTATTTTTTTATAAAGAAAAAAGGTTATTTTAATAAAAAAACATATACACAAATAAGACTAGGAATTATATTTGCAGCAAAGAAGAAACATTGAAGATAGCGAAGGTAGAAAAAGCATATACAAACACGTATGAAATGGAAAATTATACAACAGACATTTCAACAAAGATTAATATATTGCTAGTTAACAAAGATATGGAAAAATGTTCAGCATCATTAGAAAGTACTGCAAAATTAATAAATGAAAGGGAATAATTCCTCAATTTCCAATTAATCATTCATGTTTTTAAAACACATACCTTTGTTCATTGAAAACTATTACACATGTGCTTTATAAAAAGAGTTTAATCAACACGAAACATTGAAAGACACATGTCAGTCTCCATCACCCAAAAATCCGTGTTAATATTTGGTGAACATAATTCTGAATTTGCCTAAAGATAGAAGGATAAGCAGAAATAATTTTATAGAATTTTTGCTATCTAGATTATATAGTACAAATGTTATATGTTATATAATTTATATTAATGTATGTTAGTTATAATATCAATGTTAGAAATATATAATTATATATAATATATATATATTAAAATGATATATATTTTATATATATATATATATATATAATTTTGTTCTTTTTTTCTCTGCAGTTTCCTCAGGGTTATTGGATGCCCAGAATAGTGTCTGGTACACAGAAGCTCTAAATAAATATTTGTTGAATAAATGAACTGAATAGTATCATGTCATTTTAAAATAAAAAGAACTTAAATTAATTTTATATTAATTTTATGGAAGGTAAAAAAGCTGAAGGAAGTTCTGAACTTCAAATAAATGTTTGTTGTTCTTTGAATTTCCAAAAGAAATATTAGTTCTTGTAGATTCCTACAAAGTTTTTAAAAATGGTAATTAAAAGTCATGAAGTGATTAGTCATTGAGCTTTTTTCAAATTTTTATGCTTTAATTTTGATTCTTATTCTTAAAAGAAATTGGAACTTTGAACTCATTTCCTCCCACCTCCCAGTTTTTGTTAAGTGCATTATATGTCCAAGTTCTTCATTTTAATTCATCTTTCCTTCATTCTTTTTTTATTAGTCTCAGGTGTACAAAACGACAGAATGATCGGATATTTACACACCTCACAATGTGATCACCCCAACAAGTCTACCATCCATCTGACACCGTACACAGACAGCTATTACAATACCCCTGACTGTGTTCCCTATGCTGTACTTTACATCCTGCGAAAATACATATATGTAAATCCATCTTTCTGATTGGCTGGACTCTGTCCCAGAAGAGCTCACAGGTGCTAGAGATCCCGAATTCTTTCCTGCTCCAGTGTCTGCCTGTTGCTCTTCTACTTAAATGACAACTCCCATCAGTTTAATATTTTTGGATTTTGCTTTCTTTCCTTCGGAACGTTCTAGACATTGCTCCATTGTCTTCTCTTAATGAGTCTGGGACACCTGGCTTTTCCCCTTGTAGGTTTCTTCTGCCTGAATGTCTGAGAAGTCTTTGTTTATCCTCCAAGTTCAATATCTTATCCAGGATACAGCTGAATGTCAGTACTTACATATTTTTTTCCTGATGCCCTTTTGATCTAAAGGTTTGTACTTTATTTCTGATGACTTATCTCTCTGAGTATATTTTTTCCTATTTCATTTGTTGGTTCCCTATTTCATCAGAAACATCAGTTATCATTATATTGGATGGTATCCTCCATTGTGATCATCTCTCCTAATCTAATCTACTCTTTGCCTTTTTCCTGTGTATTTACCAGGAATAATTTCAGCAATTCTTCCTTGTCAGTAATTTGATTTTTTCAGTGGTATCTTATTTCTTACTTCTGATGTATTAAGTCATCAACATTATTTTTTAAATGTAGTGTGTTTTCCTTTGCTCTGAAATCTTTTAAGATCTTATTCTATTCTTTCATATCATCTCACTTTTGAGGTCTTGTTTTACTGAATTCATAGTCTTGTTAAGTTCTTCTGTTATCCCAAATGTTCATAGGTAGTTCCTTGAATAGGTTTTCCTCCAGGACCGGTTCATTATCTATTTTCTTGAACATTTTCTCTCTTTCGTTTGCTGTGGTTGCTTGCTATAATGTATTCGCACGGTTGCCGTACCATGTCTTACCTTATCCAAGTCTATTGAGTGCAGCTCTGTACACATCTACTCTGAACAGTGGGAGAATTTTCCTTGACCCTCCCTTTTCACGTTATCTGGGGCTCATTGTCTTGCAGGCAACAGTGTGGCGGTGGGTTTTACTCAACTCTCTTCTCATCTACAGTTTAGGGACACAGAGATGGGTAAGGGGCCGGTCATGCCTTGTCATGGAAGCCTAGGCTTTGTTCTTTCTTTTGGGATGCCACTAAATGCCATAAATCAAGGTCCCTTCCATCCAGCCAAGGCTGTATCACACTTCTGTGGTTTTTGGCTTCCTGCACAATGGCAAGCCTTGGCAACTCCTCCTCTCCCCCGAGGTTTCAAGGTGACATTTAGGGCCTTCCAACTTCAACGGATCTTTTTCACATGGCTACCTACTCTTGTCTTTTCTTCTGGAGATCCTGTTTCTCTCTAAATTGAAGAGTATTAGAAAAATGCTGAATTTCATCAACCCTTTCTTTTTTTGGAAAGAAAAGTTTGGACTCAGGAGCTGTACTACGTCAGAATTTTCTGATGCTTCACAATGTCATGACTCTTCCAGACACAAAGGCAATTCCTCATTTGGTTACTATTTATGCTTTTAGTTCTTTCACTTTTAAAATTGGTTTATTTACCAATTTATTTCATTAGGCATTAGGGAAGATATACATATATCCTTCCTTCTTTAGCCAGAAATCCCTTCCTACCTTCTTAAGCAGAACACACAGAGCACGACTTTTCTGATGGTTAGGGACATCCCTGAGATCATAACCACTGAAGTGTTTCTCACCTGTGGCAGCACTCCAGGTGTTGATGAAGTTGCTGTGGGAGGTAAGGAGTGAGGATCCTCTGACAGAATCGAATCTTTGATGCTGGGAGCTTCCTACTCCTGCCTCATAAAGGTGAGATTAGCCTGCAAAGCACATGCCACTCTGACTCGTGGGGAAAAGCGTACTTTTCATAAAACCAAATGCACTAGAAGTCAAGAGGAAGAAACCTCCTTCCGAGGTGTTTTCTCATTGTCCCAACTCATCATCTTCACTCCTGCACTCAGGGTCATTGGATGCGTCGCCACTACTGAAGAGTGATCAGTGCTGCTGGCATTCCTAGGACGGATGACAAAAGCACTTCCCTGTCAGCTTGCCCACTCTCCTTCCTGCCACAGCACGACCAGGCAAGTCCCACCATTTTGAGACTATGATGGAGGTTCTATCAGTCCGGGTTTCTTGGTGGGGGGCGACTCTGGCTAAACTGAGCAGAAAAGAATTCATGTAGAATTATGGGGCAGCTCACATAGTCAAAGAAAGACTATTCAAACCCAGAAAAGAGGGGACCAAAGCAGTTCCAGGGCACTGAGAGGGAGGACGCAGAGAACAGTTCCTTCTCGGCACTGCTGTTGAAATAAATAAGTTCCAACCATCTTCATCCCCAAGTCACTCCATTCAAAACTTAAATTCTCGAAGAGAGAGAGGGTCTGGTTGGCCCACCCCTTGACTAAGTGAGAGCAGAGCACCTCAGGGAGACAGTAGAAACTTGGTGTTGCTTTGGAGAATAAGAGAAGGGGGCTGGAGCAGGCCAGGCAGAGTCCTCAGCTGTTTATACAAATTTAGCAGCAGAAGATGATGTTTCTCCTTCTGGTACACCACCAGGCCATTGTTCCCTTAGAAAAACATTTGACATGATGAAACGTGAGACACACACACGCACAGACACACACACACAGACACACACACAAAATTGCACCATCAGTGTGATGTTATGTGATGGGTCCATTTTTCTCTGAAAATTCTAAGCCATGATAACGTTGTATAGTCTAAATGATGCACTCTGGAGCTTAGGTTAAAGCAGGGAGGTGACTCAGAAGGGAGAGAGAAGTTTAAAAACCACTGCCCTTGCCTTTGTAAAAGGAAATGCAAAACCACTGTTTAGCATTAGAGTAGGTGGTCCCTGTTTCGGCAAGCCAATAATTCTGTAGAGGAAAGAATCAGTCAGAAAAATTTAACAGGAGGCGAACAGGTGATGCCCTGGCTTTACTACTCAGACCAGAAGCATCCTCGGACCAGCAGCATCTCCGTCAATGGGGAACTATTACAAATGCGGAATCTCAGGTCCCACCCCGGAACGACCGAGTCAGGAATCTGTGTTTTAATAAGACCCTCTGGTGATTTCCACACACGTGAAAATTTGAGAAGCACAGATGCAGAGCACAAATTCTTAAGTCAAACTGCCCGTGTTAGCAAGTATAGGAGGTGAGAAGACTCTTCAGAGAGGAAGCTCCACTAATCAATACAGATGGTAATGACAGGATTAGAAAAGCATCATTTTGCTATCCCGTATGCTGTAACAGACCTTGACAGCGCTCATTGCTGATCCACGGCTGCCAAGGCAGATGAAAGGCTGGTGGGGAGCTATTGATTGGCCAGGCTGACACCACCTGAATCCCCAGAACAATCTTCACAACATTAAAACTGAATCACTAGGGGTGGCCTGTTGGCTTAGGTAGTTAGAGAATGGTGCTAATAACACCAAGGTTGCCGGTTTGATCCCTGCATGGGCCACTGTGAGCTGTGCCCTTCTTAACAAGTAAATAAATAAAAATAAAATAAAATAAAATCACTACACAGCCCGCATGATAGAGGGAGGAATGGCATCCATAAAAGATTCTAGAAAATTAAACCTCAATGGAACCCCACCTCTAGTTCTAACTCCCAGTTTAGAGGAAATATAAGGGACAGAGAAGCATGTTAAATGACACCACAAAGACTTAAAGAGCAAAATCCAGAATATTTTACAAATAAATAGCATGGGAAAAATAAAAAATAAGTGGGAAACTGTTCTAGGTCAGAAGAGATTAAAAAACATCAACTGAATGTCATATTGGGTGGCTTCACTCGGATTCAACGGCGAAAGGACATTTTAGGGGCAATCAGGGAAAACTGAACATGGACCAAGTATTAGATGATATAAAGGAATCATTTTGGGGGTGGGATAATAGTATTATGGTCATATAAAAAAGGAAAAGTCCTTATCTGTTACATAAACTTATTAACGTATTTACAGGTGAAATGATACGATACCCAGGATTAAAATATTCCAGAAAACTATATCACATGTGGGGAAGGCAGATAAACAAGATGGCACAATGGATAAATAAACAAGATGGATCATTATTGAAAGTGGATGTCAACAAACAGAGGTTCATTGTGCTATTCTCTCTACTTCTGTATATATTTGACATTTTCCAAAGTAAAGAGTTTAAAGGAGAAAACAAACCTGTCTGTGTTCATATCTTGGCTACAACACTCCCTCCCTGGCTGTGTGATGGAGGGAAAGTTACTGAACCTCTGTGTGCCTCAATGTCCTCATCTATAAATAAGAATAGTAAAGTACCTGCCTCAGAGGCTTGTTGGGGGGATTCAGGAGGCAATACATGTAAAGCATATTCAAACATAGCTGGCACACAGTAAACACTCACTACACCTCTGCTGATTCAGTATTTAGGCACTAGCTCGGGTTCTGTACAGTAACAAACCAAGACCAGGCATCTGTGAACCCCCTGCATCAATAAAATTCTCTGAAGACAAGGGTCTTACCTTATGGGAATGTTAGCACATACAAGAACTGTCACCTTATCCTGATTCTGCTTGAATCACCATCCACTATCGATTAGAAGAGAATAAGCACTAAACATGCTAATTCCATCCAGTCGTAAAATTTTCTGGCCCTTCATCCATGCTCAGAAATTAGTCACCTGAAGAATCCACAGAATGCTTCTAGGTCACCTCGTGCTATTTTTCTCTGTTGAGCTTTCATAGATCTTATGTCTCAGTCAAAATGGTCCTTTCTGAAAAGGGGCCACCACCACACAACCCCAGATGCGTGGCTCTAACCACAGTGTGCCTCAGAATCGCCTGGAAGTCTTGGTAAAATGCACATGGCTTACTGCTTACATTCCTGGGGCTTCAAATGACTGTATCCCTAAAGGAGCCTCAGTTTTTGCATCTGTAAAATGGGCATGAAAACATTCCCCTTGACTGATCCTTGGAGGAGTAACTGAGTTAATACGCCTACAAAGCACTCACTCCAGGAAAGATTCTTGGTGACAGCTAGGTCCTTTTCAGTGGTGACTTCTCCCATTTCTCAGCCTTTCCCTGCCCTGACCTCCTGTTCTCAGAAGAAACTCTTCATTTCATTCCCATCGGCCTTTACTCTGGTGCCTCCTTTTCTATTTCCCACTAAGCAAGGAGGCACCTGTGGGGCCAGTGTCCCACCCCAGCACCTCTGCTCAGCTGTGTCCCCAAATTCTCATACACCCCTACCTGCCTGGGCAGCCCCAGGCCCCTCTGCCCTGAGTTTGAAGAATAGGAGCTTTTTAAGATGCTTCCAACTGGTCACTCCTACCACTGACCACTTGCCCGTCCACTCACACTTTAAAATCTCCAGTTGAAGCTCTGTCTCATCTCACCCTGCAAGGTGAGTCTAAGACTCATGAAAGCCAAATAGGGACACACTTTTGACTCCTTCTCTGGGAACACTCCCGTTGCCTTTGATGGACAGGGAAAGAACAAAATCTATGATTTCCGGCTTTCCACCCCACTTCCTGGAGGAAACTCTTGCCCCATAAATTATGAGGAAAACACTAAGGCCCCAAGGCCTGGTGGCCGCCGAAGGCCCTGAGGGGGTATGACAGGGAGCAGAAGGCCAGTGACAAGTGCTCATGCCCTACATTCTCTCGGGATTGGGGTGTGCGTTCTCTTCTACTTTTAGAATATTCCAGATGCCTTAGTGCACTCCATAGTCTCATGAACCTGACTGCCCTCCAGGAGACACTGAAGCACCAGCTGGGGGACCAGATGGTGTGGGGTCTGGTCCAGGTGGCCCCAGGGGGGGAATCAGCCCCTGCTTCTGCCCCCTGCAGCACAGTGCAGCCCAGGTGGCAGTAATGTGACACCCAAAGTCACACCAACAGTTGACATGACTGAGAGCAGAGCGTAAGGCAGGGTAAGAAGGTCCAACTCCCACCCTCTCCACCCCCGCCCTGAACTGTGCACGTGATGCCCACGCCAGTGGGCTGCCTGCCCAAGGCTGGCTGTGCTCACCCGGCAAGGGAGGCAGCCTCAGGCGCAGACCAGCAGACTCAGGAGACCACGATCACACGTTCTGCTCCAGGTCACTGGCCACCAGCATGGCAAGGCCCCAGCTCCTCTTGTCAGCCAGGCTGGTCCCAGCTGCCGGGACTCCTTCTAATGTCACCCCGGAGCATGGCTTTTATAGCAAAGGAGAGGTGGAGAAGCCCTGTGAGAGATTTTCTGGACGCTCCTACAAAGGCTGCGCACACAGCCCAGGCAAGGGCAGAAAGCTGTGCGCTACCCGTGGGGGGGGGGAGCCACCCTGCTGCACCTGGGAGCTTGTTACAAGAGCAGAGGCTCAGGCTCTGCCCAGATTTGACAAACTGGCCTCCACATCTACAAGGTCGGCAGGTGGTTTGCAAGAACACTCAAGTTCAAGACACACTAATTTATGAAGCTTGTTGCGTTTCAGCCCAACTTGCCAAGGTAGCAATCAGCTCCTGGTGGGATACCATTTGAGAAGCTGGCTCTCTCCTCAAAGCCACTGGGAACAGGATGTGGGGGGGTGGGGTGAGGGGGGCTCCCGAGGAAGTGCTGGCTCTGGTTTGAATCCCCTTAAATATGGACAACACACTGGGGTGCACAGCCCTTGTCTGGCTGACAAGGAGGTGGGGAGCGCTGTGGCTCATGGCCAGGTAATCACAGGTGGTGATGCTTAGTTCCATGCAACATAGGCCCACGGTTCCCATCTCAAACCCACGGAGGGAAATCGGGCAGTTCACCCGGCAGACAAGACAAGCCAGCTACATTTTTGTACTGCTTTTACCAATGCACCAAATTATAATATTAATTATTGTTATTATTATTGTAGTATTCACAGCTATACTTACCAAAAACTTACCATGAGGCAGGAAAGGTGGCAGAAAGGCCACGAGCTTGGCTTCTGAGCTCACTGTGTAACCTTGGGCAAGGCATTTAATGTCCCTAAGCCTCAGTTTCCCTTTCTATAGAATGGGAGTAGTATGTAGTTAGTTCCATCTCCTTTACAGGGAATTGTAAGGAACAAATGGAATAGTGACTGGGAAAGCCATCCAAACACTATGTACAACTGTCAACCTTCCATTAGACAAAGAACTGGAAGCAATCCTCTTAATGACTGTAGGAGAAAACCCACATGAGGTAGATCCCCAGCACTACTGGGGACCCTAAGAAACCAGTCCAACCCCCAGCCTCCTGGAATGAACGGCCTTGCCAGGCTATGGGGCTCTGACACATTCACTTCTTCAAAAAGTGTTTTGGGGATGCCAAGTCTGGGCCAAGCACTTTGGAGGTGCTGCAGAAATACGAGTAGAACAAAATGGAGAAAAATCTCCATTTTGGAACGCCCTCGTGGAATGTACCTTCTGATCCCAGGAGAAGCAGTGGTGCAGGTACAAACACATGGCTCCATCATTCAGTGTACTCTCACTCACACCTTCATCTAGCAAACACGCAGGACTGACCACTCTATGCTAATTCAAGAAGACAGGCCCCACTGTGTGATTGTCCCCACAAACACAGGGTGATTGTCTGGGGATGCACAAAATCTCATCTGAGCAAGAAGGCCACCCGATCCACCTGCCCATCTCGCCAAAATGCCACTCTTTGGAGACCAGACTGGTCTGTCCGTCTGTCTAATTTAAAACACAGAGGTTCCACGAAGCCAGAGCCAGAGCCTTGGTGTGAACTAATTTATCAGACAACTGGTCAAGCTGACAAAGCGGGAAGGTGATGGTACATAAGAAGCAGGTGCACAAAGAGGGAGAGCAGAGAACAGGTGGCTGGAGCCAGATAATGTCCATCCCTGGCCATGCGCTCAAGGAGGCAGAGCACCTGCTGGGTCCCTAGGAGAGCAAGAGCACTCAGCCTGAGGAGGAGGTGGGGCAGACCCAAAGCTGTAGGACTTCTCTCTCTAAACCTGAAGCCACCGGATCAGGGTGAGAAAGAGCCCTGACAATGCCAACATGACATGAGAAGGAGGAGACGTTAAGTCAGTGACTGCAGTGGATGCATCGGCCCAAATGAGGTCAGATCAACCAGATAACTGAGTTCAGGAAACAGGTCCTTGGGCCAAGCACCCAGCCACCCATGCACCCAGCAGGGGGGTGAGGGCTCTGGGACTCAGGACAGGGACATTTTGATAGAGGGAAGGTAGCGGAAGGGGAAGCAGACTAGGCAAGGGCTGATCTGAAGACAAGGGGTGCAAGGTGCTAGGGTGGGGGTACTGGCCAGAGAGGCGCTGGCAGGACGGGAAGCAGTAGATGCCTGCTGTACATGCTGGAAAGTTGCAAATAATAGTGGAAGGGAAGTGGGAGAAGGTGAAGAGAGAGAACAAGACAGAAGAAGAGAGGGAATGGAAAGAAAGGAAGACGTGACTGCCGCACAGAAAAGTCGATGAGCGGCCGTGGACCCCAGAGCAGCCGGCGCCGGCCCCGTGCTGTCCCGCTTGCTCCCGCCCACAGGCCATCAATGCTGCGTCTGTGACCCGGGTACAAGCCGCAGCCCCTCCTCAGCCGCCACTGGAGAGCGGAGGCCTCGCATCCCCTGGTACCCCACGCGGCGGGGTGTAGGGCGAGGAGGCAGCCTCTCTCACTGGCACCAGAAGCTGCAAACAACCAACATATCACTGCCCCTTTGTGTGGGAACAATGGGGCCCCCAGGAGCCCCACCGGCCAGGGAGAGGAAGTCTCAGGACAATGAGCTCCCTTCCCCCATTTCCTAGTCTGCCTGGAAATGTGGAGAAGGAAGCCTAGCGCTGCAAGTTCTCCCTTGCATGTTCTCATCGCCTTTGAAACCGCATGTGCTGGGCCACCGCCTTACCCCACATGTGTCCCGTTTCCCAGCCCCGCCGACTATACATCCCCAGCAGTTCCCGGTCTCCGTGCCTCCTGCCTCGTCTCCGGTCCTTCCATCTATGGTCACAGGAAGGACCCTTCCACAGCCTCCCAACCATGCATTTGTACCCCTCTTGCTTTCCCCGTCTCCCATCTTGCTCCACCTCAGGCTGCTCTCCAGCAGCAGCCAGCATGGCCGTGTCTATCAGTCACCTTTGGCTGCCACAGCAAGCGCCACAGATGAGGCGTGGGGTGGGGCTGGGGGTAAATGTCTTAAACAATAGACATTTATCCTCTCAGAGTCCTGGTGGCCAGAAGGCCGAGATCCCGGTGTCGGCAGGTGTGGTTTCTCCTGAGGCATCTCTCCTGGGCTTGCAGATGGCCGGCTTTGTGCTGTGTCCTCTGCGTGAGCACAGCCCGGGGTCTTCCTCTCCTTTCAGGGACTCCCATCCTCCTGGCACTGTCCTTACGCACTCCTTTAAGCTTAATTATCTTTTAAAGGCCCCGTCTGAAATACAGTCACACTGAGGGTTAGAGCATTAACATATGCATTTTGGGGAGACACCATTCGGTCGTAACATCTCTCTGCATCACCAGCAACTCCTGTCACCGCCCCAGGGCCTCTGAGTACGGCCTACAGAGCCCCCACACCACAGCCCTATGGGACACACACGTCAGCCTTACCTCCCGTTCTGTTTTCCTCAGAACTACTCACTGCCGGACACTACAGCATATACTTATTTGTTGTCGGACTCTCTACTGAAACACAAGCTCATAGGAAACAGAGAGTTTGTCTGGTTCAGCAGAGAATCCCCAGCCCTTGGAACAAGAAAGGCCTGGTACTTAGTAGGTGCTCAATAAATATTTATGGAAAGAAGAAATCTCCCGCTACTTCCCACACTGCACTTTGCTCTCCCTTCTCCCCTTAGAAACTCCGAGCTCCGCTCATGCTGTTCCCTGGGTCTAGAACACTGGGCCCAGTACCCGGGCGCAGGCCATCAGATTTGCAGTTCTGTGTGGAACTTACCTGCTTATGCCCGAATGTTTCATCCAACTGGGCTGGAACCTCCACGCGGGCAGGGCTGTGTCTTTCCCATCTTGCTCTCTCCGGCACCTAGCATGGAGCCTAGCCCTCCAAAGCAGCATAAGTCTTTTGCGATGTGCGCTACACCTAGCTATCACGCTGCATCTGTTCTAAACCTCTGTCTTCTCATTCGTTTGTTTCGACATCAAGTAATTATTGAGCAACTACTGCAGAGTGTCTTCACCACGGGTCTGTGAATTCAGGGAGTCTGTGAACCTACATGGAAAGCAATGCCATCTTTAATCTTACTAACCTCCAATTAATATTCAGCATTTCCATCAGCAATGACCACAGGCACCAAACCACAGCACTATTACTAGTACCTGTAGCTTCTGTCACCAACAGAAATCTCAGGTCGTTTCATATCATATTGTAACTATTGCAGACATTGTGATCATTACTTTATCCACATCATTTATTTAAAATGTAGTGGTGACAGTGGTTATTACACCCATATTGAATTTCATTATTTAATGTATTAAAAGAAGCATAAACATTACTACGTGTACTGTACATTTTTAATATTTTGACAACCACTTCTATTATATTTCAATATGCTTGGTTTCCTTTGTAATCTTATGTATTTTATTATGTGATTTACAAACAGGATTCTGAGAAGGTCACCAGGTGGTAAGGAGACCCTGAGTCCCCAGGCAGCACTCACTGAGGTTCTGGGTCTCTGATAACGAACAAGACCAAGGAAATCCGTGCCCCACAGAGCTGTGCTCCTGCAGGTGAGACAGAGAATAAACACGTGCACACATGAACAAATGATATAACCACACATCGTGACAACTCCCGTGCAGAAGCTGTAACAGGGCAGAGGGTACAGAATGCCTGGGTGGGGGAGGACGGGCTGTTTCCACAGTGTGGTCAGGAGGGCAGGGTATCTGAAGAGACCTGCGTGATAAAACGTGAGCAGTGCAAAGAGCTGGGGGACCAGTGGCCTGGGAAGAGGCTTTGGCCCTGAGGTGGGTCTGGGGAGGCATGTGCTCTGTGACAGGAGGCCAGGTGGGCGACAAGGATGGAGAATGACTGGCTGGGCCCATCCTGCAGGACTCTGAACGCTGGGGAAGGAGCTAGGGTCTCATCCCACGTGTAATGGGGACTACTACTAGAGCCATGACAGCAGAAAAGCAGAGACGCTTCCTAATCTAATTTACAGTTGAAAGGATCACATCAGCTGCCATGGGGAGATGAAAACAGGGACTAGTGAAGAGAAGCCATTGTTCTCACCCAGCCAAGAAACAATGGAGCCTTGGACCAGCATGGGAGCTGGAGAGGGGATGAAAAGTGGTTGGATTTGGAATATATTTTGAAAACAGAGATGACAAGATTTTCGATGGGCTGTAAGGGAGTAGGCAGGGAAGAGGGCTGAAAACGTGGAATCGAGGTAACTCTCTGGCTTGAGGCCTTAGCAACTGTGTGGATGGCGGTGCCAAGATGGAGGAGTCAGGGAGGGAGCAAGTGGGGGCAGAGCGGGTCCCTGGAGCTCTGCTCCCGACTGCACCCAGGCAAAAGCTCGAATCTCGTCACCTGGCTGTAAATCCCCCACCACCTGGGCCTAACCTGCATACTCGTCCTCATCCTGCTCCATACCTTAAGGCAAATAAAATACTCTGCACCAGCCAAATCTGTCTGCTTACTGTACCCCTTGTAAGCACCCACTCTCCCCGCTCCACTCTCATCCCGACTCCCCCAGTCTTCCAACTCCCACATCAGCGCCCAGATAAAACCCCACCTCTTCCGTGCTGAAACCCTGCACTATCTGGGTCCTCTCCCATGGTGCTCAGCACGTCCTGCCTGCTTTGCTGGTCACTTTTCTTCTATCTTCCCTCCAAGGGGTGTCAGTCCTTCAGGCCCCGGCCCAGTGCACCAGGAAGGCGTCCCAGGCTTAGTCTTCACACATCTCCGATGCTGATCTACAGTTAATCTATGAGTGTCTTTGGCTCCGCCAATAGCTGGAGCCACTGATTTTGAAATCTTTGCTTGAACAGTTGGTTAAAAACGACTCATTGAGTTATTATGAAATGTGACATTCATAATGAAACTCACAGTATCTGTGAGTTTCACAAATTCTTCTAAGGACATTCCAGAGCCATTTTAACCAGAAAACTCATGATGGAGGTCCACTAGTGGCACAGATGGATGCAAAACCAACATACAGCTTGGTTGGAATTTCTAACTCGTTTTCCAGTTACACTGGCAAGGCAAAATGGGGAGTTTCCTTTTAAAGCCATGGCCCCCACGCGTATGGTCTCCTCGTGGTAAGGAGAGGGATGGCTGGCTCTCCATGTCTTTGGAATGTTGCTTTTGTTTCCTCTACTCAGCTACAGTACATGATTCTGGCAATCAGTTCTGTGCAGCACTATTTCATCACAAGCGTGTCTCAGTTTCCCATAAACATTGCGTGTGCTCTGCTCCCTCAGCATGGATATTTCCGGTTGCCTGCCAGATTAGAAATGTGTGCCTGGCTCTCAACATCTCACTACTGTTTTCCTGGTAAAATACAACCCTAAGAATTGCAACACCTTTAGGAGAGGCTGTAAGTTCAAAGCTGCATTCTGATTATACAGCAAAAACTCCCATCCATCCCAAGCGTTCACCAAGCCTCCGATTCACCCCGGAAATCAAGCCCCTTCCGAGAATTAAAGATGGGATGGCGTCACAGCAGCTCCACAGTTGTGGTAACCTGAGGGATGTGCTCACCTGATCTGAGCTACCTGGTGTTTTGGAGTGGGGCAGCTGTAGAAATCACTGATTTGCTCCCCTCTTCAATTTACTCAAACTCTAGTCCAGGGGATGAGAGAAATCCACCAACCCCTGCTTCCATGCGCCATGTGGAGGTATAGAGAGTTGCCAGCCTCTCGTCAAGCGATGGACAAGGGTTTCAGGGAGAACATGGACACGAGAAAGGATCCCGGGGACAGGACAGAGGCCATGTTTCTCACTTACCTCAGTGGTTCTGATTGGCTTTTTAGATTTTCTGCTTCTGGAAAGTGAAATCGGCACCAGCTTCCGGAGAAGACAGAATCAAACTCGAATCCCAGCCAAGGCACTCAGCCACTTTTTGACTTGGGCACGTTTATTATCTCTCTGACCTTCAGTTTCCTCATTTGTGAAACAGGGTTAATATCTGAAAAAGAGAAAAAAGGAGAAGAAATGGTTTTAAAGTTCGGAGAACCATGCCTGGCGCAATTGCTCAATAAATGGTAGCTGTTGATATTGTCGAAGAAGACTCACTGGTATTTAGAAGACATTCAATATTGCAGGGCCACATTGAAGGGGCGAGGGAAGGCAGGGTATCACTGAGGGCAGCCACGGACACAAGCGACTTGACAACTCTTCCCCACCAGAGGCATCTATTCAATCTTTTCTGCCACTCACGCCTGGGATCATTTCACAGGCCCCGTGCCTGCCGCTGTGCGCTGACCGGCTCCCAGGCCTGTGTTGGGCCCGCCCGGGGCGGAGGGAAGTGCGAATGACGGCGAGAGAGAGGCATTGATGAATGTGAAAGAGACCAAGGAAGATTTTACAGGCCAGAGAGGTTTTTGCAGCCTATTGATTTTGGAAGCCCATTTGCAGAACTCATTTGAGGGCTCGTTCAGGAGGCCTGTGCACAGAGCGGCGCCTGGAAAAATGAAGCAGAACTCTTGTTAATTCCTCCTGTGACTCTGCGGCCATCAGGCCGTGCCAGCCCCTGCTCCATTGACTCTGGAGCTCGCTTGTTCCATACCTCTGATCCTCCAGCTCTCCGAGGAACCTAAGTGGGCAGCCAAAATCCTGCTTGTTACAGAAACAGCGAGTATATGAACAGACAAGGGAGGCGGCTGACCAGCTGCACATGTTATAAGTTACACTTCATTCCATTCTTTTTATCTGCATTTTTCTCTCTGCAAAAAAAAAAAAAAAGTTTCTTAATATTGAGAGGCAAACAGGACAGTGAGCCTGATAAATTTTATCAACACTTTAGCCCTCCAACATATGTGACAATTACAGCTCCAGGTAGAAGAGTGACCTACTTGGCCATTCGTGCTGCAGTTACCCACAATCTAGACCTGAGTTCTTACGATCTGCTCTAGATGAAGCAGGCGCATATGAAGGGCAGTCAGAGCCATGAGGTCCACTCCAGGTTTTACCTGCACACACACTGTCAGTTAGAACATCAACTTGCCATCTTTAACGAGACATCTTTTTTTTGGTTTTTCAGCTAACCAGACCTAGGGTTGAACTTGAACCCTGCCATCTACTAACTGCTTGATGTCAAGCAACAAAATCTCTGTCACCACCCGGGAATGTTACCTACTTCCTAGGATTGCTGTAAAGTTTGTTTCATTGACTCTAAGGTGCGTCATTAAGGAATTTGCTCCCACAGCTATGGAGAGAGGCAAGTCTAACGTCTGCAGAGAGGGCCATCAGGCAGGAGACCAAGGGGAAAACTGATATTGCAGTTCAAGTCTGAAGTTCAAGTCTGCTGGCAGAATTCTCCCTGCCTGCCCTGGGGAGGGCAGTCTTTTGCGCTAGTCAGACCTTTGACTGATTGGATGAGGTCCACCCACATCATGGAGGGCAATTGGTTTTATCCCAAGGCCACCAATTTAAATATAAATCTCATCCAAAACAACAACAGTCTCATAGAAATAGCCAAAATAACGACTCTCATCGTGTTGTGGGAACTTCCCTGAAGGCAGGACCTAGGAGAATTTTCACTTTGTTGCTCTGGTAATTATGGCTGAATATACGTTAATTGAAAGCAATGACTGAGAAGGAGCATGTGGTGCATGGCAGACCAGGGCTTCAGGCATCTGCTTCCAGGTTCAAGAGCAGGGAGCAGTCCCTACCGGAAGCTATCTTTACACAGGAGGAGGACCGGCCCTGGGTTTTGAAGAGGCATTAGGATTTGGTATGGTAGAAAGCGTCCATCCTCGTTCGAAGGAATGTGTGCACCCAACGGCTATTTACTGGGTGCCCACCATGTGCTGGGTGCCATGCACTCAGCACCTGTGGGGAGGCTGTCAGGCAGAGCGGTGGGAGACATGAGCACAGGGGCAGAGACCAGTTTCTGGAAGGTCTTCGTGTAGGCTGGAAAAAGTGCCCAGGTTTTATAAACAGAATCCTGTGCAAAGCTCTAGGATTGGTTACCCTAGCCCCAGCTTTTCAGAAGCTCGGGGTGGCCAATTAGTTGGGTGGACCTCCAGGAGATGGTCTCACTGACTCTCGGGTGGTTCCTATCTGGAGGCAGGATTAGGAGCCTGGATGAGGAGCATGTGGGTACCCACGCCCCCTGCAGCAGCCTCTGGGGCAGCAAAGGGAAAGGGCTGGCTGGGGAAGGAGGGCTTCCTGAGCAGGAAGGTGCTGCGCTGGGAGGCCCGGCCGGCAGCCAGCCTGCTTGGTGGGATGAAGCAGCCCAGAATTTCCGCCGGGAGAGCCAAATGTGGAAGCAGCTCTCAAAGCATCTTTTCCAACTGTTTGGGCAGCCAGGGAGCAAGGTGCCAGGTGCAACACTGTTGGTGTGACCCAGAGGAGCATCGGAACCGACACGCGGCCTGGGGGGCCTGGCCACCGGTCAGCAACAACCCGGCGGAAGCGATAGCAGGAAGGGAACACCGGGGTTCCGGACGGGAGAGGGAAAACCCACATCCGCTGGGCCCACGCACTGTGCAGCTTGTACAGGCCGAGAGACGGAGGCGCCAGTTCCTTTTCCAGAGAACACAGCATCTTTGTACCACTTCCAGAGTCACGCTGTCTGTCAGGGAGCACAGGCGCTAATCTTCGCCTGCTGTGGGGCGGGGAGGAGAGTGGGGAGCTTATTTTCAAGGGAAGAGTTGTTCTAGGGTACAGAATGCTACACCTGTTGGTCTAATTCAATTCAGAAGTGACTGCTTTCTCCTGTAGCAGCATTACAACTCGCCTGTGACGGACCTGCTAGTTCAGGTCTGTCTGCCTAAGGCAAAGGCAACCTGAAGACCCCGGAGCCAGCCCACCCACGTGTGTGCAGCGTCCTGGTCCTGGGAAGCCCCAGAGCCCAGCTCAGCAGAGGAAAGAGGGGGTGGGGTGCTTTGAAAACCACGCCCTCTAGAAATTCACAGAGCTCTTCTTTGGCCTCATGAAACCTCCTCCCAAACTAGTTCCTCTTCCTGATTGCCAGACTCTGTTAATTCAATTCAACTTAACCAATATTTATTTATTGAGCACCTACTATGTGCCATGCACTGTCATGGGCTTGGGGGATGTGTCAGTGAACAAAGTAGAAAAACATCCTTGCTCTAATGGAGCTTGCATTCCTGCTGGGGCGGGGGGAGTGGGGAGACAGAAAATAAACTAAGCGCAATAAATAAGTGATTTATTTAGCGTGTTAAAAGATGATAGGTGCTATGGGGGCACAAAGTAGAGCCAGGATGAGGGGCATGGAAAAGGACAGGTTGTAGTAGTAAATAGGGTAGGCAGGCATCACACTGTGAAAATGCATGTCTCAGGACAGGGCTCTAAAACCCACCTGACTTCAGGACAATTTCCTCCATTGGCTCAGAGGGTGGCCAGGATTCAGGCAGACCCTTCCTGGGAGACACTGCTCCTCTGACAGACAACTCTGGCCAAGGACTCCCCCACGGCTGCTGAGCTTTCTCAGAGCTGCCCTGCAGTTTAGGACACCCCCACCCAGCTTGCCTGCCTGCCCTCTGTCCTCTACCAGGGTCAAAGCCCCACTGTGGTCTGCAGCCTCTCCCAGCTTCTCCCTGCTCCCACCTCAGTTTCTCTCATTGGAGCTGTAACAAATCTCTCACCGGCGAATCCCATCTTGGCATCTGCTTCTTAGAGGACCTGAAGAACACAGATTGGGCCCCACAGAGAAGGTGAGATTGGAGATTTGAGCCACGTGTGGGGGAGGGGGATTAGCCATGTTAGTGGTGCCACATTCTCCCAGCCTTGAACCTCGGAGTTTGTTGATTATGAACATTTGTGTACATATGATTGCATGCCTTGATTTGCTTTGATGGCAGAAATCATGCATTTTGGCTCTGCTCTTAGCACTTAGTACAGTGTATGTAACAAAGTGGGCCCTCAGAAAACTAGGACTGAATGAATGAACAAATGCACAGCTGATTTGTGGGAGGGATGGATAAATGGGTGGGGGCGTAAATGGATGGATGAATGGATTAGTTTATGGATAGATGGATGATTGGACGGATGGATGGATGGGTGGGTGGATGGGTGTGTGATTGAATGGGTATATGTACTTATGAATAGATGGATGCATAGGTGGTGGCTGGCTGGGGGACGGATGTCAGGATGGATGGATGATGGATGCATGGTCAATCTCTGATCTTTCCTAAACAGCAGATCAAGGGAAGGGCAGTGACAGGTGCTGTCAGTCCTAGGAGGAGTCCTGAGGTAGCTGTGTGACTAACCAAAGTCCTCAGAGGACGTCAGCAGCAGAGCTGGAAAGAGAACCTAATATTTTTGACTCCTAGAATCATCCCTTCCAACCTAAAGTCTGACGCTCCCCTCTGGACTTGTACAGAACCTCCTGCTGGAATTCCTGGAGGACTTCCCTGCCTCTGTATCCATGACGAGCCTGTCCTTTTTGGTTCAGCCCAAACACCGCCTCCTCTATGAAGCCGTAGGTGATCACCCCTCCTCTTCTGGCCACCACAGTAGCATTTGGGTCTGTAGCATTCCTTTTCTGAACTTCCGCTTAGCATACACGACTTTGTCACCTGTATTCTAGCTCCCTGCACCTATGTCTTATTTCCTCAACTAAACAAGGGCTATGTTTTCTGTTCCTGTAACACCTCCCCAGGACTCTACTGCGTACCCTGTTGCCACTCGGTAAATCTCTGTGATTGTGCTGCAGAGCCACGAAATTGGGTCATGGACAATTAATCTTTCCAAGTTTCCACGAGGAACCTTCCTACACGCCTAAGAATTACAGCACTTTAAAAACATATATATTTCTCATTAGCCATCCCTGCTGTCTCAGCTTTCAGCAAAAACTTAGAGCATAAAAGCCAGTTTACCACATGCTCCCAAACGATTCACAGATTCAAAACAGCAACAAAGACTATGAACTGACCACATGCAAAAAAAAGAAAAAAGAAAAAAATGACAAAAAAGATTAATTGCCTTTGGAAATAAAAGATGATCACCGAGAGCACAGTGATAGCATGTGCCAGTGGGAAAGCATTTGCAGAAATACCACATTAGTGTTGGCAGAGAACTGGATTGAAGCTCCCACTGTGACATCAAGGGGCCGAGTCACGTGCTTAGTAACTGGGATGGTGGGGAAGGCCTAATAATAGTTCCGTTCTTGCTAGCTCTGCACATTTTGGCATTAAAGTGTCCCCACCAGGGGTTGCCCCTGGGAAGGCTGGCAAAGAGCCAGGTGACTCTCACCTGGAGACTGGCTCAGTTTGTGGGGCATCTCAAGGACTGGGGAGGGCCCCCAAACCTGCAGGGAAGGGGCTGGTCAGTGGATTTACATCTGACCCAGAGAGAGAGAGCAAGAGAAAGCAAAGGAGAGCGCGTGAGAGGGAGCACACTCCAAAATCTCTCCCCGTCGCTCCCAGATCTCTGGGCCAGGTGCCCCGAGCCTCCCGTGGGGACTGGCAGTCGGCTCTCCAAGGAGCAAGCAGGACAGGAAATGGCAGCAGGTCCACAGCTGGGTGCTGGAAAGTTGGCCCACAGGAGGCTGAGGAGGGGAGGAAATTTGTTTTGGATGTGGGACCCAGATGGGGTAAGGGGAGCGGGGGGGGGGGGGGGGGGGGGAGAGGAGACTGAGGCAAGATAAGAAGATGCTGTGATTTAACTAGAAAGGGAGGGACGGGGAGCGTTCGGGGCTGCGTGTTAGATCTCTCTCCTCGCAGCTGCAGAAGCCACCTTTCCTTCTGCCTGCACAATGTGCATATGCTCTGCAGGCCAGCTCACTCAGCAACGGCATGACTCAGTTGGTCTGTGGCCTGTAACTACCTTATTCAACACGGCAGCCACGAGCCACATGTGGCGATCGGGCGCTGGAGATGGGGCGCGTCCAAATTGAGATGTACCGTCCGTGTGGAATGCACACCAGATTTCGAAGAGCGAGTATGAAAAAACTAGAATGTATAATATCTCACAATTTTTGTATTGATTACATATGGAAACAATGCCATTTGCATGCATGGATTAAATAGAGAAACATTACTTTTACTGTTTCTTTTTACCTTTTTAAACGTGGTAGCTAGAAAAATCACACAAGCGGCGCATATTTGTGGCTCCCCTTATATTTCCATTGGTCAGGGCTGGTCTCTAACCTTCTTCAGCACCTCCACCTCCAATTTCCAATAATTCTGTTTAATAAATGCCGGAGGTGTAGGCTACCAGTGAGGACATAAAGATGTTCTCAAAACACTGCTGCAAATTAGAATCACCTGCTCAGCTCCTAACACTCCCCGTCTTGGCTACACCCAGACTATGTCAGAATCTCTGGGCATGGGACCCCCAGGCATTAGTGTTCTTTTAAAGTTCCTCAGGGGGTTCCAATAGGCACTCAGATCGAGAACCATCCAGGCAGAGAGGATGCCACGGACCAATCTGGAGGCCGAAGACCCCCTGGCAGAGGGACAGCTGGGAGGACAGAGAGTTTCTGGGTCAGCTGGAGTTCCAGGAGGAGGTGAGGCTTGTGGGGAGATAACCATTGGAAAGGCAGGTAGAGCCAGAGGCTACGGGTCCTTGGAAACCAGGATTCAGGACTGGGGAGCCCTGGAGAGGCTCTGAGTCGTGTGATCCAACTGTGATTTAGAAGTGGCTGATCTGACGACAGATTTGTTAAGAAGAGGAGAGGGGAGGGATGGAAGAGGCACAGACAGCATCTGCTCCTCTGCAGCAGCCTGGCTCTCCTTCTGGAAGGTCACCCCCTGAGGGTGGCCCTGCCCTAGCCCAGTTCTAGGTAGGCCCATGGCAAGTATTTGTTAAATGAACCAAATGGTCAGAGCATCTGAGAAACTACTTGTAGTCTGCTCCCCGTTGGCCGCCAGAGGAGCAGAGGAAGGAGGCAAGAGCATTACCCTCAGTTTGCCCAAAGTGCCAGGCCTTTCCCTCCATGCAGCAGCACTTGAAACCTCTGCTGTTTCCTGACCTGGGGCAGTCACCGAAGGGCCCACCGCGATTCTAGAAGCAGGCGTTACAAGGGCCCCCTCACCCTCCAAGCTGTGGTCTCTGCTCTCTGGGCTCGACCCTGCTGGAGAGCCTCGATTTCTACTTCCAGGACTTTGCTGCTCTCCCACAGGTGGCAAACTTGGGCCTGCCCACACTCTCCCCCAAATTTGGGTGTCCTTGCTAACTGACATGTAACAACACCTCATCCTGCCATAAAATAGCCCATGAGAGTCTCTTGTGCATGACTTTTACAGCAGTCAAGGCATGGAGCAGCTGAAGGAAGCCCTCTGCTTCAGGTTGTCCAAATATTTAGAAACGCATCTTCCAAGAAAAGGCAGCAGTGAGTTTCTACATGCTGCTGTCCCTCCCCTGCAAATGGACCAGAGGCTGCTGGGTCTGCCTCAGCATCCAGCAGCTGACGGCTCTGGGCTGGCCCGAATAAGGAAGTGCCAAGTATCTAGGTAAATAGGATCTTTAATGAAAGCTTGTTCCTGTAACCCATGGGCTGGGTTCAAAGAAATATCTATTAATTGTGACTCTTTTGCTAAAACAACCACACCCCTCTGCAGCAGGCTTTCTGCCAAAGAGGCATTTATCATTTTCTTGAATTCCCCTGGGAACACCTGGTTTTCTTTCAGAAGGAAGCTGAGCCTTTCCCTCCGAAGCCAGCCTCTCTGCCAAGCTGACTGTGATCTGTCTGCTTTCCTGGGTCTCCAGTGCCTGAGCAGAAACCAGCTCGGGGCATTAAGTCCTCGGGGATGCTAACAGAAGCCTTGCTGAGGATGCTACGACTGCCTGCCTCTCCTGGTTTCAGCGTGCTGGGCCTCTGGCTTCCCTTTCTTCTTCTCTATCCCTTTAATGTATGGTTGCTGCAGCAAAGAAAGCTCAGGCTGCAGGGGAGAAACTGAACAGATACAGCTGATGCTTATTCTCACTCTATAGATGGAGAAACAGCTTGGAGAGTTTTAAGTGGTTAACTGCACTCACACAACACAAGTAGCCCCTGGCCACCCAAATCAACACATATTTGCCAAGAGACATGAGCAAAATTGTTCCTTCAGTTGCGATTCCCTCACGTGTCCTTTTTCCTGTTCCATCAGTCCAGCCTATATCTACGGAACATCACTTATGCTCATGGCTGCAGGGTACTGTGTCTGGAAGACAGGAGTTGCTCAAGAAATATTTTTGAAGGAATGGGAGAGAAGACCTCGGGGGATTCACAGACCAGTGAGGAAGGGGCATATAAAGAAAGCATGGCAACATGGCATGGAGAGTGCAAGAGTGGGTGAGGGCAGCAACCTCCAAGAGAAGATAGGATAGGCTCTCCAGAGGAGATGACAGGAGCTGGCTGTTGAAGGTGCCGTATTTAAACCTCCAGAGCCTTCCGCCATCTTATTTAACGTTTTGTATTCTTTTTCTCAGCGGTCTTCCACACTGTAAAAGCCTCAGGCCTCAGGGATCTGTCCCACAAAAACGGGTCCCAGGCAGGCAGGGCTGCCTCCGAGCCCTCATGTGGGTTCCTTTCCTTCTTCTGCTATGGACGATCATGGCCATCTTTAGTCCATTACTTCGATCATTAGAGTTGCCACATCATGATTCTGTCCCCATTTAAACAGTTTCCCCCAAAGCCCTACCCAAGCTTGTGTTTATACCTTATGGTCAAAACTGGGACACACGGCTTCCTCTAGCTGCAAGGGAGCTGGGGGCTATAATTTATTAGTTAGGTTTGTGGCCTCCCGGAACAAAACAGGACGATTTGTCACGTCTGCCACAGCTCTTTGCATCTGTGGTGTCTGATTTGTCCCCTACCTATTTCCCATTCAGATTTGCTCATTCCCTGAGCAATGTGGGAGCTGTCCTAGAGGGAGAGGTGGCTGGTGGCTGGGACCTGAAACATGGATCATGTGGGAACATCCAGAAACAAAGGGAAGGACATCCAGGATGAGGAAATATAACAAGCAAAGACATGGCGGTGGGAAAGAACGGGTCAGGGAGGCGGCCTGGTAAAGGGATCAGTGTGGTTCCAGCACACGGGACGGAAACAGAAGATTGGGACAAATCAGGAGGGCCTTGGCCTTCTTCTATCACCAGAAATAGAAACAGCGAGCTGGGGGTCTCCAGAGCCGGCTCGACCTGGACTCTGATTCCACAGTTTGCTGAAAAACTACCTTTTGCCTCATGACTGAGCCTGCCAACTTGTTCACTCTCTTAGTTATTCACTGTATATGCTGAATGGGAACATACCCTGACTTCATTCACTATAAAATTCCTCCTGAACATATTTTGGAGAAAGAAAACATTCTATGGGAATATTGAGTTTATTACCCTCCACCCTTCCTTCCCTCTCTCTCTCTCTCTACACACACACACACACACACACACACACACACACACGCACGTGAGCACACACGCATGCACGCATTTTGGATGACGTTGAGAGCAGAGGGGCCGTTACCAGCCCGGATGTGATGGCCTGCCGACTGACAGCCCACTCCTGCCAGCTTTCTTGAGGCTGAGCCAGCTGCAGTAATTTATTACAGACATTGTGGTAAGTTAAGATAGACGCAGAACGCAGCCAGCAGGGCAGGAGAGGGGCGCTGTTCCCCTCCTGTGGGGAACAGACTCCTGACGCCACGGCCTCATCCCAGCTCAGGGTGGGCCGGAGCAGGGTGCGTGCTGAGCCAGGCAGTGTCAGGAGAGCGTGAGATGAAAGCTTCTGGTAATCTCCTCCCTGTGGCTCACACCAGCCTGAGGTGAGCAGGTGAGGTAAGACACATGTGAAAGAGAGAGAAGTGATGCCAGAAGCAGACATAGCTGTGCTGGAGGCACGCACCTAACGTCTCTTGTGCTCGCGCACCTAGGCTGTCCCAGCATTCCAGGAGCCCGTGGCAGAAGCAGCCCCTCAGCCCAAGGATGTGCCCCACGGTGGGCTGAGTGAAGCCTTGAGTCATCATGCAACTTGGGTGGAGTCAGAATGCCTCCCAGGACGTGACCAAAGGCAGAGGCAGGTGCAGGGGGCCCCCTCCCTCCTCCCTGAGAGCTGTGAGCTTCCCTTCCCAAGCGGGCTCCAGGAGAAGCTAGGAATTCATATGCTGCTTTGGAAGGACACCAGGACGCCGGAGGGATTGAAGGTTGAAAACAACCCCCCTTTACAGGGACTTCTTAACTTTTATAGGACAGCCAAGCTCCTAGCCTGCTCCTGCAAAAACAGGTCTTAGGGAGTGGAGGAATCTGAGCCCTGAGCAAACAGGCTTCTCACCATCCTTACTTCAACAGTTTTGCAGTCACGGAGCAATGTAAAAGTGCCCCTTTGAGTAACATCACTGACAACGGTGACCATGGCCATGGAGAAATCATGATGTTCTTCCTCGCTGAGTTCAAGATACCCACATCCCAGGGTCAAGGTTACTCTTACGCTTATCAGCCTGCAAAGCACTTAAATACCCACGGGGAAAGCTGTACGACACGAAAATAACAGCCGGGGTTCAAACCCTGACCACTGCTGTGTGACCACAGACTGCTTAGTTGACCTCTCTGTGCCTTGGTTGCCTCATCTGTAAAACGGGACCAACAACAGCACTGACCTCACAGGATATTGTGTGGATCGAAGGAAATAATGCTTTCAACATGCTTAGCATACTGCCTGCCACAAGGTAGATCCTCAAAAAAACTGGCTGCTATTTTTGTTAATATTATGTGAGGGAACTTGAGAGGTGCCCAGGCTAATGGAAATCATTTTCTTCCAGGGAACACAGGCTGCCAATTTTACAATCCTGCCAGGGGTCGTCCCTCCCTGCTCCTCCTGGAACTCAGAAGGGTCCTGCCAACCCTCTGGCAAACCCTCATTAACACATACCTTGCGCAGCAAGTCTGCAGTGTTAGGAACTGTGAGGTCTTATGGGTGTTTCCTTAACACGGAGAGCAAAAAGCCGACAGCAAAGACTTAACCAGCAAATGCACAGAAAACTACACACAAGTGACTTTACTTAAATGCAAAGAGATGCTCATGAAAGAAAGGAAATCAACAACAACAAAAAGAGCGGCATGCTTTCAATCCTGTTCGCTATCACTTCCACCTTCCAGTGTAGCAAGACACAAAAAGACTGGAGACAACCTAAAGGTCCATTCTTAGGAGGCTGGTTGGGTTTATTATGGGTCCAGTGCGGCTGGCCACAGAGGAAGTCTGCATTTCACAGCCTCCCTTCCACCTGGATAACCTCAAAATAAGATGCAGATGGAAGCACTGAAGACTGAGTCTGAATTCCACACCACTGTTGGCCGACTTCTCTGAGCCTCGGTTTCTGCACCCATAAAATGGGTATAGAAACACCTCCCCCCAGAAGAGTGAGAGTTAAACAGGATGATGTATTTCAAAGCACAGTGCTTGGCACTTAATAAGGGCTTGGCAGATATTTGATTATTATTAAATGATTAATGGCTGCAGAGTGGTTAAGAGTGAGGCCTTTGGAGCGAAATAATGTAGGTTCAAATCGCCTAGTGGTTCAATCCCGGTTTTCACCTCTCTGTGCCTCAGTTTCCACATCTGTAAAATAGGGTTCTGGTGAGGATTAAACGAGCTGCTATGTGACAAACATTCAGAACAGGATCGGTGCATGAGTGCTACCTAACTGTTAGGTAGTATTACTAAACTCAGCACTACTACTGCTACTGAAGGAGATCAGACGGGGTCCCAGCAAGAAGACGACAGACACATTTATCTGTGATTTATCTGTGTTGTCACCTCTCGCCACCTCAACAAAAAAAATATAGCGTGGCGTCTTCCTTCTTTCTCTCGTCACTGCTTAAGTGAAGCTGAACTGGTTGAATAAAGGCCCTGCTTTTCCTCCCCTTCAGATTCCTGGGGCCACAGGGCTTCTATAAACACCCGAGTGTCTCCTGGTGCCAGTGGGGGGGTAGCAAGCCCACCAGTGGCCTGTGTCCGTAGGACTCAGATGGCCTTTTAGAACAAGGCCTGTGGTGACTGGCTAAGGGAAGCCCGGGATGCAGGCCCTGACGGGCACCCTGCCATCAGGTGGATCCTGTGGTCCCTGCACTCGGGGGGCCTTATGGCCCGAGATAAGAGCCTCCTGCGTGGGGGGGCGGGGAGCCGAATCTTTATCCTCCAACAGCCATGCCATGTGAGAATCAGGCAGCTCAGAGTGGAGGCCCAAACTCAGAAACACAGCCTGTGAAGAGCTGCCCCGCCATCTGTGGGGATGGAATCACAAAAACGAGAATAGGCTGGAGATGGGAGTGAAGGGTCCTCATTATCAACTGATCCAAGAACTGAGAGAAGATAAAGATGGGGAACAGGCTCCAGGGGAGAAGGAGGTGGGGCCGCTGGCAGGGATCCACCCGCCGGGAGGGCTCCAAGCACTCGAGTTCCTTTTGGAGAGTTATCCTGACCACTCAGGACAACAGGGGATGCAGTCGCGGGAACCTGGGGTGTCGTGTTGGTTTTCCAAAACAACAGCAAACCCTGAAGTCCGAGATGGAGAGAGGGAACTCCCCAGGATGTGAGCGCAGCGGCTCCTAATCCCCGCCTGCTCTGGAATTCCAGGCTCGTCTTCTTGACCTCTGGGGTGGGGGCCCTCATCCAGAAGTGACTGACAAATCGCTTAGAAACCACAAGGCACCCTAGCCTCTGCTAATCCACGCGGGATTTCTGTTCTGCAGGTTTAGGTGTTACAATGTGCAGTCGTCTTTTCCTGCCCCTTAAAGGGGCCCAACGCCAAACACCAGGACTTTGAGGGGAGAGAAAAAAATGAGGAGCTGGAGTCCTGGATAGTTAAAGGCTGTAAGACTAGGATGGTAAATACACCCCCTGCAGGCTGGCCACATAAAGAGGAGACGATATCCCACGGGCTTCTCAGAACCTGCAGGAAATGACAGCTCCCCGTGTTTAGAGCTTGAAGAAGGACAACGGGCTGTTTCACCTGAGAATTTCACTTCCATATTTACCATGAGGCTGCTGGTAGACCGCCTCCACTACACCTCTGCCCTCTGCAGGAGCGGCCGACCTCACTGCACCTCAAGCCTTTTCTGTGTGGGTCTCCAGAGGGTCCGCTGTTCACACCGGACCACACGGTCCCACTGGTGTGCCTTCTCTTCCACAGTTCCCTCCATCTGGGGTGTCCCCTCCCCTCCCCCATGGACACCCACTCTTCCCCAGTCAACATCCTTCCTTAGTGTTGAGAGAACTGAACGAACTAGTGCATGTAAAACGCCCAACAGGGGACTATCATGCAGATTCACAAGAACGTGGGGGTGGGGGGCGCAGCAGGCTTAGTGCAGGCGGTGGGGGTGGGAGTCTCAGGACTGAAGGCGCCTGAGGGTCACGGAAAAGTACAGCCCAAAGAACAGGCTTAAAATGTCCCAGCTCCAGGCAGAAAAGAGAACCCTCAATCTAGGGAAAAGGGGGACTGGAGCCAAAAGGGGGCTCAGCCTCTGAAAGAGACAAGCAGAGCCCTGAAACTGATGCTAGGTTCCTCCCGTGGAAGTCAGCTGCCCGTAGTGAGCTCAGAGGCGCAGAGAAACACACCGCGAGGACCTACACCTCCCTGGCTTCTTGAACAATAGCATTTAAAAAACAACTTTACATTTTGAAATAATTATAGATACACAGGAAGTTGCAAAAATAGTGCAGAGAGGGCCCTCACCCAGAGGCCCCACAATACCACCTCCCGTCACTGAAGTACAACATCAAAACCAGGAAACTGACGTTGGGACAATCCACAGACCTGACTCAGATGTAAACAATGGCATTTCTGTCACCTCCTGAAATGGCTCTTGAATACTACATTACCAGGAATGTCAGCACTGCTCTTAGCAATGATTTGACAGTCGTGTTTATGGTACCAACCCTGTGGCTGTTTAGAAAGCTCTCGCCTCCCCTCAGCCGTCTATCTATTCCTGAGGAGAGGCCTCTAAGCCAAGTGGAAGGGAGAGCAGCTCCACCCTCTTTCCCTCAGTTTCACGCCAGCCAAGGAACGCAGATTGACAAGGGGATGAGGGGAAATTTTAGACAGAGCCAGGCAGCAGACCTGTTCCTGCCTGTCCTGTAATGGACCATCCTGGGCCTTGTACGGATACATGAACAGGAAGAATGGGAGCTGAACCTCACCGACAGTGGGTTTTTGGTCTGCTCCCTGCCCCGTTAGGAAACATCCTTGCAGTCTGTGCCATCACCTTTAGGGTGATCTGTGCCTCAGTTTTCTCATCTGTAAAATGGAGGTAATAACGGCCCACCTCATAGGGTAATTAGGAGGACTCGATACAGCACTATTTGTCAAGAGCTTACAGCTTGCCACATAATAAATCTACATGTGTGTTTAATAAATTAGTAATAAAGATGAAAATAAATAAAATATCTGTAAATGACTTTTCAGGAGAGCCAAGCTAGTACTAACTTTCCAAAACAGCCTGGAATGCATGAGGCTTTGGGGAAGCCCAGAAGTCTTTGATAGAGCATTTAATTTATATGGGGATGCTTTTTGCGTGTAAAATCGATTTGACATGCAAATAAACTGGAGTAGACTGAGGATTATTGACCACATGCTCTGAAGAGAGGTTATCTGAGAACAGCCATCAGCGCTCCCTCAGGCCGTGTTGACCAGGAGTGTTTTCACCCCAGTCCAGGGCCCTGCCCTCCTCTCTGGTGGGATTAGGGAGACCTGACAATGCCAGGTCTAGGGGGTCACCACAGGGGTGTGCACACGGCTGGGGTGAGCCTGCATGTTTATTCAATACTTTCTTGTTTCCTTCTTAGAAGTTCCACAGGGCCCGGGAAGGACACAGGCAGAATGTGCTTGGGAATTTCTAACAATGAAATGAGGACCCCTTGAGTGGCCTTCCCAGGACAATCAGCCAGAACTCTAATCCCAGGATGGGAGGTGCCCTGGGGCCCCCTGTGCAGATTGAGTCTGCTGAGGCAGGGGCTGAGCTCTCTGCCAGGGGCCCTTCGGAGAAAGCCGGAAAAGCCAGAAATCCTTTTCTCCCCAGACCACAGCAGCTGGGGCAGGAAAACAGGAGGTTAAATAGCTTAAGTGTTCAACAGCGGGGAGCTCCAAATAGACCTTATTCAAAGGGGACCTAAGACTCAGGATTCCGCAACAGATTCTGGCACACTCACACCTCTTTATTTTATTCCAGAGGTTGTAAAGGAAAGCTGAGGTTTGTGGGGTTTTTTCATTGTGGTAAAATATACGTAATATAAAGTTTACTATTTTAAACATTTTTAAATGTACAGCTCAGTGGCATTAGGTACATACACAATGTCGCGCAAACATCACTATTTATTTCCAAAATGTTTGCATCACTGCAAATAGAAACCCTGTACCCATTACGCAATAACTCTCCATTCCAGCCCCGGGGAAACTCTAGACTACTTTCTCTCTCTATGGGAGTACCTCCTCTGGATATCTCACATAGGTGAAAACATACGGTATTTGTCCTTTTGTGTCTGGTTTATTTCACTTAGCATAGCAGTTCCAAGATTCGTCCATTTTGTACCATGTATCAGGGCTTCCTTTCAAGACTGAATAATATTCCATCCCACAGATAGACCACATTTTGTTATCCATTCATGTGTCTATGGAGACTGGGTGGTTTCCACCCTTTGCCTACTGTGAATAATGCTGCAGTATGAACACAGGTGTACATGTGTTTTCAGGTCCTTTGGGCCTGTACCTGGGAGTGGAATTGCTGGGTCACGTAGTAAGGAGAGCTACAGTTTTGCTTCAAAGCTTTGCTTTCTCGGCTAAGGCCTGTCCTAGCCCACCAGGCAGGAGCCACGTGGGCCACGTGTCATGTGGGCCACGTGTCATATGGGCCACGCTGCTGGAGCTCAAGCACATGAATTAACTTGTGCCTCTGTTACAGGGAATGGCACAGGCGACTGCAGAGTGACAGAAAAGTGAACTGAGTGAGGCAGGAAGTGAAGATGTCTACCTTCCGCATGGGAAGACTCAGCACGGACGGTCTAGCCCTCAGGGTAAAGCACAAAGATGGGGACAGAAGGGCGTGCTCTGCCAGGGACTGAAAGCCCAGCTCAGGGTGGAGACCTATTTCCTCTGAAGGGACTAGTCGTTGTTTTCAAATAATTATTATCCTACAAGCACCATCTGACACGTTTTTATTCCCAATGAGTTTAGGACAGCCTTTATCACCCACTCATGCGCCCTCCATGAGTTAGGCTGACAGGGTCAATCTCTGTCTGTCACTGAGCAGAGACACTCTGGCACTTTCTGGAAAGGCAGTTCCTCCAGGGTTTGGGGGATGATCACACTGCCCTTGTTTGTAAAGTGAAAATTCAATGAGTTGATTAATTAGAAGCACCTAGGACAGTACCTGCAGGTAAGTGCTTGAAGAATATTCTCATTCCAGGAATGAAAATGATTCAAGGGGTACGAAGAGAAAGCTTTTGGGGTTGCTGGACAGATTACAGGGGAACAAGATAGAAGGAATCAAATTCCGATGGGTCAGGACGTCAGAAGGTCTTGAACTAGAGTGAAGGTGGGAGTAGGCACAGAAATTCAAGGGAAAAGAAAATAACTTCAACCCCAAAACACAGAATAATGATTCAGCCATTAAATTGTGATACAGGCCACAACATGGAAAACTCTCAGAAACATCATGCTAAGTGAAAGGAGCCAGACATAAAGGCACACATGGTCTGATTCCATTTACATGAAGTATCCAGAATAGGGAAATTCGTACAGACAGAAAGCTGATTGGTGCTCGCCAGGGGTTGGGGGAGAGGATTGGGAGTGACTGGATGGGTACGAGGCTTTTTTCAGGTGTGATAAAAATGTTCTGGAAGTAGACAGCGGTGATGGTCGCACAACCTTGTAAATGTACTAAATGCTACTGAACTGTTCAGTTTTAAATTGTTCAGATGAGAAATTTTATAGCATATGTATTTTACCACAATAGCATTTAAAAAGGTAGCTGAGCATATATTCACGTGGATCCATTTTAATGAGTAAAAGGTGACTTTTCCGCCATTTCAGCATGGAACATGCAGTCGGTGGTCCCAACCAAACAGTGTCACAGTGTATTTTAAATATACTATTTTGAAAGTAGTTGTACAGCACCTCTGCAAGGGACTTCTGCAAAAAAAAAAAAAATCAAGAGAAATCGAGCCCCCCAAGGTGTAACAGGTACGTTGAGATGCATACCTACAACCTCTCCCAGCACACACAAAGGTGTCTAAAGGGAGGTCCAGCATCGAAGTCGTTTGGTTCACTGTCTTGTTTGTACTGGCGGGAGAGAGCAGGAGGTGGAAGGAATAACGGCAGAGTATGGGGCCTTCTGAGCCAAGCCAGGGCTCTGGTTTGCAGCAAAGTGGAGGCCTGGGCAAAGGAGGCCAGCCCACAAGCCTCCGGGATGTGGCTTTCAGAGCTGAGCCTTGCCACCACCCGTAAGTCTCAGGGGCTATGTTCCCTCTCCTTTGAAGGGAGCAAAGCAGCAGGATCCATCCCAAACCAAGATGCAAGACTGAGGAAACCAAGCGAACAGCCTGGCCAACTCTCATGGCAGATGACCAACTGCCCATGGAGCCAAGACAAACAGTCAGGGGCTTTCACAGCAATCTCTACCTGCCCTGTGCACCCAGCACCCAGTTCCCAGAGGTATGCGAATTCGACCCACCACCTGCGTAGACGCCACTCCCCGCCACCCCGCATTCCCAGAGGTGGGCTTCTTAGGAAGGAAGACGGTCAGAAACATGAGTTTAGCTGCTGGTCCTGAGGGGCGAGAATGCCGAAAGCTCTGGTGGGGAGAAAGGATTGGTGTTTTCTTTTTCTTTCCCCACTGTAGGTTACAAGCTCTGATGAAAAGGTGGACTTTGATTCTGTTCTCACTCAGCTGTCCCCAGGAAAGGAAAAGCCACGGAGAGCCAGCAAAGCCAGAAACCTGCCATGAATGGTGCAGAGTCAGCAGGAAGCAGTCTCCCTAGATGTGGAAAGAAATTGTTGCTTGGGCTTACTGAGCCTTTTCAGAAGGTTACAGTTTAAGAATCACCATGCCTCAATGTTCTGCTTTGGTTCCAGAAACCCAGAGAAATCCTGGCTGTGCATTCTTTTCAGAGGTTCTCAAGCACTCCTGAAATGACTTGGTTTAATCCAAATCCACTCATTCATTCATCCAGTGTTCGCTAAGTATGTTCTCTGTGTGTAGAACTGGCCCAGGTGTAGTGGGGGCCCAAACACAGCAGCCAGGCTCAGTGCCCATGAATAGAAGACACCGAATTAATGTCTGCTGAACAAATGAATGAACAAATGAATGAATAAATGAATGAAACTTCGTCTTTGAGAAATTCACAATCTAGTTTGGATGGCAAAACATTCATGAAAGGTTAATTCTATGAAAGAACATTGTGAGAGGGAGTTTGGGATTAAAAGTCAAACGTGCACAGGCGGTACAGGCTTGTGGACAGTATAGAAGGAAGACTTAATGGGAAACTTTCACTTCAGAGGACTTGAAAAATAAGAATGTGGGGGAGGGGTGGGAGAAGGCATGTGAGGGTGCAAATAAGCACAGCACATGGGGAGATAATATGTAGACTAGACTGGAGGAACAGGGGCAGAGAAGAACCTTGGGAGATGGAATTAGGAAGGGTACTGCACAAGAGTACATTACCGTGCAGGTTAAGGGGACTCATGGCAGGCTTTGGCTTGTGGTACAAGACATGAAAATTAGGTTGTAGATAGATTCCGCTAACGTAATATAAAAGGTGAGCTGGAAAGACAAGGAAATTGGAGGTAGGAGACCAGTAGTAGTTAGTGCGACAGTGATGAACTTTTGGAGGGGCTCAGACCCCTCTGAGAATCCGTTGAGAACTATTAGCCTTCTCCCCACCAAGAGAAATCTCTGCACATACGAAATCGTGCATTTGGTCTCAAAAGGTGTTTACAACCCTAAAACCCACGTGTGCACTTTCTAGGGTCCAGGGACCCCAGGTTAAGTATTCCTGTTAGGGGAACTGACCTTTCCTGAATGCCTGTATGGGCCACGCCGGATTAGAGGGTTTTGAGAATGATTTTACATGAGGGTAGAAAGAGGAGGAGCAGACGCTTTGCGCTGAGAGCTTAGGGAACAGCCCACGGCAGAGGTGCCAGCTGCAGCACTGGCCCAAACCATCCCTATGTGCTGGCCAGGGGGTGGCACAAACAGAAAGGTCATGACTCGCAGCTGAAAACGCTGAAGGACCTTTGCCTTACGACCTTGCATGTCACCTGCAACACAGAACTGTGGGGAACTGAGTAAAAGCGTGGTACTTTAGTCTCAACAGCAAGACGTGATGAGAGTCATGCAAAAAAAAAAAAAAAAAAAAACTGAACACATTTTCTTTTTATTAAATCAATACAACTCTAGGTATATACTTTGTCTCAAATGTAATATGTATTTTGAGGGAGTTGTTTTGTTTCTCTGAAGAGCCAAAAAGTCTGTATGGACCTTTGGGTATTACATAATGTGCACCCCCAGGTCATTGATGTCATTGGGGAACTAGTGTGCCCAGATACTAATTAGTGCGCAAGGATTCTTTCTAAAAAGAAGAGTGAAAGAATTTAAAGTGACAGGTTCATATATAAGCCCACAAATTGTGATAAGAGAAGACCAATAAACCAGAATCACACACACACACACACACACACACACACACACACACGAAATCAAATGATTTCCATCTTTGATTTTCCCTTTCTTTCTGTTTTAGAGGCTTGGTGCACATCATCTCCTAGGGAATGAAAAACTTCTACAGAGTTTCAATCCATCAGCAAGAATCTATTTTGGTTTCATTTACCATGAAAGCCTGTGGTGGTCTTGCCCTGCCCTGATGGCTGAAGAAGGAAGCGGGTTGTTAGGACATACCTGGGAGTCACAGCAAATGAGCGCGCAAGATAACTTCAGGTCCTCCGAACTTTAAGAAGAGGAGGCCATCAGCACGTCTCATCGTGTCACAGGCAACCAGGACAACAGCTCAAAGGGAAGATTTAAAGACAGTTTTTAAGAGAAAGTCGCCTCTGATAGAGTATGCACAAAATGTGTTCTAACAGCTGGTTTCATGGAAGCCCCAGCTGCTTTTTTATCGAGTGATTCAGCCAGCAGAGCACTGCGTGGAGAAGGCACAAGAGGTCTTTGAAGTTGGCTGTGTTTCTCTGGGCGGCTTAGATGTTCCTGGATGACTGATTTTCACATATCCATCTTCTGGTTCTAACTTGGCCTCCACCATGCCAGCAACATGGGCTCTACCTGGTTGCTCATTAACTACGAGGAATGCACATGGGGCTTTTAGGGGCTTTCAAGAACTTTGCCATTGTAACCGAGCTGATTTATGGTCCTGCTTTACAGCTCTGACTTGGTTCAATTTGCCCAAAGAAGCAGAGGTCGTGCTTACATACGAGGCGCCGATTACTCATGGATCCCACATGAAGCACAAAGAAAGGGGAGATTCAGCTGCCAACAGGCCTCCTCCTTTCCCACCCAGCTCGAGAGTCCTGGATAAAACATGGACAACAGCCTGGCTTCTGTGGAGGCAGAAACCCCAGGACAGTCTTTTTCCTTCATGCAAATGTTTGCCCAGGCTGCAGGCTGAAGACTGTGGGCAGTAATACAAATGCGACCCCCTACGTGGGCGCATGTCTGAACGAGTCTAGGGAAAAGCCACGGGTGAGAATCTAGAATTCCACACTCTACGGCAATTGAGTAATACAATCAACACGTAGATAGCATTTAGTTATTATGAGGGTCGTGAAAATTTGATACATTCTTCAAGAAAAACTGAAACGTGCTTCTCCCCCACAGGGGCTGGTCACTTTACACTTGATCATCAATACTTTCTTCTCATACTGCCTGGTACCCAATACTTAATCTGTTAAATTTCTTAACTAATATTTACAATGGGAGAAATAAGCATGACTTGCGTCTGAGTGAGGGGCAAGTCTTCTCATTATGTGTACAGGTTTCTTCTGGGTAGAAAGTAAAAAGTCAAACGTAGAAACCAAGTAAGAATCAAGCTTGAAAGATACCCTGCTGCTACGTGAGGAGGTTGGCGGGGGTTGCAAAGGAGGGGTCTGTGCCAGACCCGTCTTACTTCCCACTCTGCTCACGTGAGTCATCCCATAACTAAAAGGACTTTGAATTTTTCAAAGGCATTTTAAGGAGTCCTGCTTACTCCTTTATTCCAACCAAGGGAGCTGAGAAGACAATGCCTTCTTCTACCACTTAATACGACTACTTACTATTAATATTGTCTTCTACTGCTTCTTCTTCTTCTGAAACATCTAGATTTTAAATCTTTGCATTTATAAGGGAATGTGCCGTTTCCTAGCTGTATTTGTTGGCATTACTAGACATGGCCTGCTCCTCTTCTGCTTTTTCATTTTTACTTTTAATTTTAAAAAATTGTTTAATGAAAAAAATTTCTTTTCAAGCCCAGCATCAATCCCTACCTGTGGCCGTGAAGGAAAAGCACGTAGGACCAAATCTGCCAGAATCACCCCTCCCCTTCCTATGGTAGCATATCAGGAACAGCACTGTTTATTATTATCCTCACCTCCAGGTATGAAAACCTTCAACAACTGCTCTTGTAGGCGAGTCTGAAAACTGCCTGAGCTTGCCACGTGTGGAAGGGGAAGCCAACCTGCTGCCAGGTTTCTCCTGGAGGGTATTACACGGCAGAGACGGGCACAAAGGAGGCTTTGCTCAGCACGCACACGCCAGTTCACGTACGTTCCGGCACATGCTGTGGACCCCTGACTATTTCAGATTTTTAAAAGTAAATAGCCCTGAGGGAGAAGCTGGCTTTTCATCAACACACAGAAATTTAATTTTAACTTCCATGAATACGACTATTAACCAGCGGTCCCTTTCGGGTATGAAGGGCTCCTACCAGCAGGGTCCCTGGCTATTACTCGAGCTCATGTGTTTCCTGAACGGTCCACCGTGTGCGTCTGACAGTGTGAGTGTTTTAAGGAGCGAAAATAACACTGCACACACAACAAAAGTACCTTTTACTTCTCTCGTGCGCGCTCATTCAAAAAATTCTTTCCAGATCCTATCATCTTAAATAAGGGAACTACTGAAGGGGAAACTTCCAGGGCTCCAAATGGAAACGCATATGGCTACCAACTTTGTGGAGGACGGTCCCAGACCACTGCATTGAGCGCAGAGCTCTGATTCGGAGGTGGCCAGTTCTAAAAGCAGGATCTAAAAGCAGGTTGCAAAAAGATGGTGAGGAAAGCGGCTCTGTGCATGGAGCCCCTCCGCAGAGTACCGGCAAGGAGCTTATCCAATGAAACAGTCACGGAGGGAAGGGTGGGTAGAAACGCCGATAATCAGGCTGAGATGACGGGATCTAGCAGCAGTAATAGTGTGTCTGTTAGACGGGGCTCACGGCATTTTTAAGGAAACCTGCACAGTGGAGAGAGTCTTCCTCAACTATTATTTTCCTGCAACACACCCTTACTTGCAATTTAAAAAAAAAAATCTCCTGAGCAGCTAAAAGGAAATTTCCCCGTAATCTCTACAATTCTTTGGCATTTTGTCAAAAGACTGTTTTTCCAGAAAAAGCTGATTTCTTGTACTGTGTCCCCGATATTGCTGTCTCCCCTCACAGCCGTTTTAAGAAATGGCTAAGGGAGCTGTGTCTACTTCCACAATCAAAAGTCTTAGGTCTTTTGATTATGCACCTTGAATAGGTTTGAAACTTGGCTTAAGCAACAAAAGTATTGGCTACAGAATACCCGGATGTGATAAACACAGTGCCCGACGGGGCAGAAGAGGCCCCCTGGTTCATACAATGCACGCCAACCACCTTTCTTTCCTTAACACCAACTGGGACAGGCAGAAAGACTCGGTTAAGCCAAGGACATACCGTGTTTCCCCGAAAATAAGACCTAGCCGAACAATCAGCTCTAATGCGTCTTCTGGAGCAAAAATTAATATAAGACACACTACTATATTATATATTATATTATATATTATACATAGTCTTATATTATAGTAAAATAAGACCGGGTCTTATATTAACTTTTGCTCCAAAAGACGCATTAGAGCTGATTGTCCGGCTAGGTCTTATTTTTGGGGAAACACGGCAGGAACCTCACAACTTTCATTCTCATTTAGGGTCTTTATTTATGAGCTTGAACAACTTAATTGACATCATTGGGTCCTGACTTAATGTCTTTGTAAAATGGAAGCTTTAGATGGTTCAGTCACAGAATGAAATTATTATAATGCAAACATAAAACTTCTTTGTGAATCACGGTCAAGTGTAGGAGCTCGTGAGAATTACCGGTTTGTTTACAAAAGTAGCCAGCTCCAACCTGCCTCCCCCTCCTCCTGCTTAGCAGGAGCCCAAATCCTGCCTCTAAGGCCCAGAATGGGCCTCCTGTTCCCTTCTTCCCTTCTGCCTTCATCCTTCGGACCTGGGGACAATTCCAAACGGCCCTGCCCTTGGCATGGCCATGTCCCGACTGTAAGAAATGATTATCTAAGCTACACTGCTTATCACAAACATCTTCTGCCTCAGTTTCCCCCTTTGTAAGGATGTGTGTAATGACCCCATTTTTTTGTGCATCAAGATGCAGCCATTTCTTCATTGGTTCTGAATTCCTTAGATGCTTGGCTCTCATTTATTTTTTAATTCCTTATTACACGCATCGTTTCGGAAGAGGAGTAGGAGGAATGAGAACAATACAGGTTGGGGGTGAGATCGTAAGGAAAATGATAGCAATTACTACATATCCAGATCACAGCTCTGAGAAAGTAGCAGAGGACAAGAATTAAGATGATGAAGCTTTTTAAGTCTCCTAAGTACAACTCTTTGAAACGCACTATCTTTCAAAAACATCATAATGATCTCGCAATCATGACTTCAAACAGTCTTAATGAAACCCACAGAGAAAGGCATGTACAGCTTCTCCAGGGTGACGGGGGGAGAGGACTCCTTTAGAAAATTAATAGAAAGTAGACGAGTCATTACATGTTAGCTATCCTGTTGCTACAATAAATTATTACATTGTTGAAGGCTTTTATAAAATTAGATATCTCAGTAGCAAGAAAAAAAATGAAACCGTTTCGTTTATCAGAAGGATCACTGGCAACTGAAATAACTCTATCCTGGGAAAGGATTAAATTCTAACCTTTCCAAAAAAATGTCATTGAAACGAAAAAGCCCATCTAAAATGGTGCTTCGTGCTGGAGCCTGAGCCTGCGTAGCAGATGCGTGCTGCAGATTGGCGCCCTGGTGCCTGTTCCTGCAGGTCCTAACGAGATGTCTTTCTTATCCACCTGCTTGTCTTACATCCAGGCTGGATGACAGCTAATAGCCAGCAGCTCAGTGCAAGGAGCAGCCTAGCTGGTTTGAACTGGTTGAAAATGACACATGTAGCTTCCCTATCACACATTTTGATAGGTTCACGGCTCCCCTTACAGATAACTGGGGGGAGAAGTATCTGGTATAATTTTAAATGCTCAGCTCCTTCCTTAAGGAGCATATCAACCATCCTTCTCTAATTAAATTCCCAAGAAAACGTCTATTCTGATGGTCTCCCCAGACCACTGATCATCGGGTAACACTAGCTCCCCGGAATTCGGTTTATATGTTGGTCTTGTCTAGACTAGAGGAACTGTGCCTTCTAAAATTCGTTGATGACTGATGTTCCTTCTTGCTCAAAAGAGCCTTTGCTTGGGCATCTGCCCTTCACATCTATTGCAAGCAGTATGCACTTGACAATGAGGCCCACAAAACAGCCCGAGAATGAACTGAGGATTCCTTCATTAACGCATGTGTGTCATTTCTCATGAAGCATCAGGAAGCCTTCTGCTTCTTCATTGCCCTTCTGGTGAGAAGGTGCAGGAGAGAAGGCCCAAGTCCAGAAACCGCAGCCACCAAAGAGCCGCGCTTTCCTGGGAAAATCAGCTGGAAGGGACCTTAGAGGCAAGGGAAGCAGGCCTCTCGTTTTGTGAACAAAAACTGGAGGTACAGAGAGGTTTTGCAATTGCCTGATCAGAGTGACTCACTGTCCTCCCTGGACTCCAGTGGTTTTCCTTCCCTCCTGACACTCACCTTGGAATGCTCCCTCCCCAACTGCGGCCACCACTCCTTAGGGGCCCGACCGAGCTGCGAGGAAAGCCCATGTGGAGGAGACTAAGGACCTGGCCAGCAGCCCCAGCTGAGCTGATAGCCAGCAACAGCTTTCCAGGCAAGGCAGTGAGCCAGCTGATGCCATGTGGAAAAAAGGTGAGCTGTCCCCACCAACCTCTGCCCAAACTTCATAATCCTGAGATGCAAATGGTGGTTTTAAGCCACTCTGTTTTGGGGTGGTTTGCTACAGAGCAATGGATAACCAACCACTGCATGAAATGATCTTGTTCATGTATTTGTTTGCTTTCCATGATCTGCCTCCTCCTTCCTCCCAGTCCTTCCATTAGGACATAAGCTCCATGAACTTGTCCATCTTGTTCATCACAGGATCCCCAAGACTCAGGAGGAGGTCTGGCCCCCAATATGCACTCAGAAAATGTTTGCTGAATGAATGAATGGATGGATGAACGAATGAATGAGAGAAGTCATACAAGTTTTGGCTGGTGAGGACCCAAAGCCCAGTGTCCTGCTAGTTAGTCTTCGTCCTGCTCCGTGACCCCAGGCACCACCATTATGCTACTTCCTCTCTCATACAGCATCCTCTTTGATCCTTAGTAAGGACTCAAGTCCTAAATCTGCCTGATTTACTTAAGCATATGTCCTTCCTTCCTAAGGAAACATGCTCAAGGCTACCCATATCTCCAGGTAATCAATCAGAGATTGATTTGCTATGGATACCAGAATAATGTAACGAGTATTTCAGGGAGTGCACCTGTGGACCAAGCACTGCATTCAGCCCTTTATCTGTATCAGCTCATTCACCCTCTTTGCAATCTTATGAAACGGGTATGGTTACTTTTACAGACTAGGACACAAGAGGGAGTCAATGACCTGCCCAAGGTCACTTAGCTGGTGACTGGCAAAGCTGGGCAGTGTGGGGACGGTGTGCTCGGCTGGGACTGAGGGGGATAAGAACCCTCCTCCAGCCTTGGACACTCAGCTGGCCCTCCACTGGTCACATCAATAGTGAGCATGGTCACCCATCTCTCCTGGTCTTGCTCGTTCAAGACCTGAGTTTGGGCTGGTGGACGATGCTCTCATGGGACTCGTAGAGTGGGGATGGTCCTTTCATCAAAGGCTGGGAAGGGAATGGACCAGGTAGCCCATCTTCTGAAGCCAAAAGTTTTCAGCAGAAATCCAGCCCAACTGTTAAGGTCTGGTTGCCCTAGAAGCTGGCGTCTAGGTGGAGAGGGAGATGTCTACAGTTCCACAGACAAACTCTCACAGTTTGAGAGAGAGATTCAGCCCGGATGAGAGCTGCACAGCTCTCCTCCGTGGGCGTGGCCTGCTACCAACCACTGGGCCGTCAGTTCCGTGCGGCACACATCTGCCAGGCCCCCAGTGTGACCTGGGCACTGTGCAGGGAAAGCCCCTTCTCTCTGATTGTCAGAAAAGTAGGGTCTAAGAATAGGTGGTGACCAGAAGGAAGGGGTGCTGAAATGTCCTTGGAGCCTGGATAACTTTAATTCCAAAGTGTATCTGAAAAAGCTGTGAGGTCCCATACCCAGAAAGCAAAGAGAAATTCTTTTTCTTTGTCTTGTTTTCCTGTATCCAGGCAGAAACCCAGCAGAGATGACCCTTCGCAGGAGCCCCGTGGGCTTTGGGGCTTAGCATCTTTGAACAGAGGTGGAATAAGCACCCATCTTGCTGGGCACAAGCAAAATGAGCTGCTGCTTCCCAGGCGTGCTCGTGCCAACTTGGGTGCCTTTTATCTGCCCCCCGGCCACTGCCCTGGGGCCCGCATTCTCTCTGCAGCCAGCTTCCTGAGACTGGTAGGAATTGCGTGCCCGGACAGAGAATGGGAGTGGGGAGAAATGCTTCCCTCTGGGGCTTCAGGTCACAGCAACACACCGATGATCAAAGGAAGACAGATGTCTTGATATGTTCTGAGTCGGAGAACCAGCACCATGTCAAGAATGAATCCGCCCCAATGCCTGCACATAAGGGCAGAGGACAAGAAAGCAGGCTGGGTAGATGGGCTGTTCACATATGCCCTGGCACAGTGGCCATCCAGCGGGTCATGAGAAAACCGGCATTCTCTGATTAATGTGAGGAAACAGCCAGTGGAGCCGCAAAACATGGTTGCACCAGGCACAGGTTCTCTTTAAAAATGGTTAGGAATCCTAAATTAGTATTTTAAAGCATTTAAATCTTAAATTAGTATTTTAAAGAGAAGCAGTAATTATTCTTATTTAGTCCCCAATGTCAAATTTATAAACACACCATCCTGAGCCATTCACCGGTACTGCCATATGCCCCAGAGGACGCTGAGACTTTGTTCTTGATCACCTCCAAGTTGAGCTGAGAAAATTGTGCACGTTTTGACATCTTTTACAGGTTTGGAAAGTGAGAGGAGACTTTTCACCCAAGTTTCTCATTTTTGGCTCAGCAAAGAGCTTCCAATCTCGGGCTCCAGAAATCATCAGAACTAGGCTGAGGTCCTGACAGCCACTGCCCAGCTGGGTGACCCTCTCTCACCTGCAGGTTCTTTTTCCATCAAACAAAGACCATGATGTGGATTACGTGGGGGTGGGGTGGGGGGGTGCTTCCCACAGGGCCTGCACGGATATTCTGACGTTTGTTATTATCATCGGTTCTGCACACATTAGGTTGAGGGAGACGTAAAGACTCAGAGAACAGTCACGTTTGCCAAGTTCCCTCGAGTGCGCTCAAAATTTCACCTTTGAGGTTGGCATTACTGTGAACTTGTTACTCAAGGGGAAACTGAGCCTCAAACAGCATGGAGGGTCGCCCAAGGCCACAGTGCAAGAGAGGGGCTACAGGGGGAGATGTGGATATAGGTGCCTTTTGATTGCTGTTGAGGCAAGTCTGCCAAGGAGGAGTGGAGGGCAAGCGCAGAGAGCAGCCATTTCTGAGGATACATTTCCAATCCTCAAAGTTATTCCCTCTGAATAAGGACAAATGGGTAAATCACTGATATTGGTGTCAACTTCAAATTTCCATGAAATAAACTCTAGTATGGTTATAACTTACAGGCACATTTCAAGAAAGCATTTCTTTCTCCTTAAGAATGGGTATCCAGACTACCTTTGCGCCTCTTTTTAATAATGGAACTTCTCACTTTTAGCTGGGCATGAGGTTACTCTGAATGGAAACTCTCTCCCCCAATTCCCTTGCAACCAGGTACAGCTCTTAAGTTAACTTCTGGCAAATGGGATATTAGAGAGAGTGTAGTGTGCAGCTTTTCCCCTTTTCCAGCTGATTGGTAGGTTGATTGGTAATGTGATGGCTGGACCTTAAGCAGCCCTTTTGGACCATGAGGCACAAGCTAAGGTTGGCAGACAAACAAGACACAAGGAGCCAAGATGATCATGAGGCCAGTGTCTCGGCCTAGGCTTTCTATCCGTGGACCTTTATATGAGAAAGAAAGAAACTCTCTCAGTAAGTAAGCCCATATTACTTTGGCTTTTCTGTCACTCACAGCCAAATCTAATCCTGCCCCATCTTTCCAGATATGCCCGACAAAATTGTTTTTAAGCACCCTTACCCGTTTTCCTCTATGTGACTGGTGAACTCTCTTTCTGACTTTTTCTTTTAAATCTCACTGATTACATGCCTTTATTTCGAGATGTCAAACTCTGTAAACAGTATATAAATGGTAAACCCACATAGCGGTAATATAATCCCCTTATCCTGAGTGCACCACAGGAAACTCCTTCAGAGATTTTTGTGGCTTTAAAAGAAAGTAGCACTGGAGATACCTAAATGAACAGGCAAGTGGAGTCCATTTACTATGACTCTTGGGTACAAGAGCTTAAGCCTTCTTAGCTCAGTGGTTTGCAGGGTCCCTCCAGAATAAGTGACTAGAGGAGAGCCTATTAAGAATGATCCCTGTGTCGCTAACCAGAACCGAATTGCCTCAGCCAAGAAGTTTCAGACACCTGGACTCAGTATTTGCACTTTAAAGACCCCCCAATGAGTTGAATGGGGAAATCTTGATGTTTGTCAAATTTCTTAAAAACATTTTAATCTTTCGTCTAGATTTTATAAACCCCACAGAAAACACTCACTTGCTGTGCATGCTACAGAATGAAAGAAGATTGACACGTCGGGTAATTTTACTGGTGGTACTGAAATCCTCAACTTTCTCCCAGTCTCACCCTTCCCGAGGCATCTTACAAACAGCACCGTGTAGCAACGTACCTGCAAAAGGCACAAAACTATCCTCATGCCCCTCTGATGTTGGACTACTGAAAAAATTTCAGTACTTCTAAAAGTTCATGCAAACATCAAAGGCATCTTGTTTAGCGAATAATTTTACCCCTCCCCCACCTCACCCCCAAAACCCACACTGACCTCACTGTCTCATTCACAGGGACTGGCTGGTTGCTTTGCCCTCACCCTGACATATGCCTAGATTTTTCCTCTAAAGTATTGCCAAGGAGGTGCTTGCAATTTTCCAAAATGCAACCCTGACAGGAACGACCAAAAGACATTCACCAAAGCAAAGTAAATAAAAAATAAAATGCAGAGCTTAAAACATTCCAAGTGCCGTGACCATTTATCACGAGCTGACTGTCCTCAGAAGAAACAGCACATAAATAGCTCCCTGTGTCTACACAATCTCTCCACCACCTTTAAATACCCATGTGTGTGTGTTCACAGGCTGCTGTCTTTCCTTTGTTGACACCAATTTGGAAGAGAGCTTTAAAAAAAAAAAAAAAATCTTTCCTGGGAACTATTACAAGTTCTGCCTTGGACCCAACATTATTTTAGAGTTCAGTCCTTAAGCTCACACTTCCTCCTCTGGTGACTGTTTATCCCTCAGAGAGTGGAGTCTTTGAAACCTCTCGGAGAAAATGACGAGGCTGATAAAAGGGCAAGAAAACAAGTCATTAGAAGAAGGGCTGAAGGTATGCTGGACTCATCTAGACGGTAGAAGACAGAGTGGAGAAAAGCTGCATGACAACCTGCAGGCTTTTGAGAACTCTTGCACAGATAGAGTCTTGTCCCTTCTCCACCTTGAGAGAAGATGTGCGCAACAAAAGATTTGGAGCAAGAATGAAGGATTAAGCTGACAATGAAGGCCTAATTTCCTAACCAATGGAATTATTAGTCCAGACAGAGGCCAGTGGGCAAGGCAGCCACAGCTCCTTCTCTTCACGTCTTCTGCAGAACGGAGGCCCCCACCTGGGCACAGAGCTGGGGGTCTTGTAAGACGTCTCTGCTTGTGGGGTGGCAATGGAAAACCAGCTGACCTCCCGGCCCAAGATTTCATGTCCTGCATCTCCTCAGAGTGGCTGGCTTCTTTTTGAGGTGACATTTGTGACGTCTGAAAGCATGGGGACATGTTGAATGAGCACCAAGAATTATTCGCAGTCTGTGAAGTCCCAGTTCATCCAAGCCCACGGCGTCCCACTACAAGCTATGTGGTGCTGTCAACAACCCAAGGGATGGTGGTACAGCCCTTGCCTGAGAACATTTATTTTAGTGGGAAACAAATCGTGTTTGATAAATGCAGCAAAATGCTACGTTGAGGGGGAAAAATTCCATTTATTCCAGTATCTTTCGGAAAATAGACATAAGCCTGAGAGATCCAGAGCAGTTTCAGGGCCCCGGAAAGGTAGCTTCTGTCCCCTTTATTCCAGTTACAAATAGTTTGGGTTCCGAGTGTAAACCGGGCCACTAATGCACAGTAACAGCTGATGCTGTTACAAATGCCTGAAAGTGAGGAAACGCAAAGTTATGATTCCCATTGCCACAGTAACTCAACCACATCACGCAGTCTGTTTGTAGCGTGTACTACCGAATGTCGTGTTAACTTTTATGGTCTCTGTTACATATGTGTGATGTGAAAAGGTTATAGCAGGACAGGGAGTCATAATTCTGAATTTTCTGATAGTTATGACTTGAAAGTGAGTTTAAAATGCTACTCTTTTTCTTTTTTTTCTTTCTTTTTTTGTTGTTTTTCTGGTCAAGTCTGTTTTTCATTGTATCTTGGCTTCTCAGAATTATTTGGTGATTCTTTATTTCAATACAAAGATTGATTATTTACTTCTGTTCAAAAAATACCCTTTAAGTGCCTATGATGGGAAGAGGGGCTGCAGGAGATACACGGTGACTAAATACTTTTCCTCTTCTCAATTTCCCCATCTAGTTAGGAGGTACTATGCATATAAATAATCTTAGCACATAGTAGGGCCATGACAGCCACATGAAGGTAAGAAGTGAATACTTGATGGAAGGCAAGAAAAGGCAGGGAATTAAAATGTATTAACCTTCTACTGCATAGCAATGTACTAAACATACATAGCTATATGTTATCCCCCACATTTAATAAGAAAGACATTATCCCATTTTACAGGTGTGTATACTGAGGCTCACACAGCTAATATTAACTCCTGGGAGTAGAAGCAGGGTCTTAACTTAAATTTGAAAAGCTCATACTCTTTTCTACCATCCTAAGCAGAATTTTCTAGGATCTCAAGCTAGGTCTTGAAGAATATGTAGGTTCTATTTTTGAAATCCTTTTTTGTTCCCCATCCCCTTATTAAAGAAAAATATATTTGACATCAAAAATTCAGGAAAGGCACAAGGAAGAAAAAAATGCATGCATGACCCCATTACCCAGAAACCACCACTCTGAATAAACTGAGTGTCTTTTCCACAAACTATTTTTCTGAATGGGAGCTTTTGTTTGTTTATTGTTTATCACACAAGTGTTGTTCTTTTACACGAGTGTGTTCATGACTTTCTTTCTCATTGATTGTCAACTGTTCCAGGCAAGGAGAGCACAACAGATGAGTGGGAGGTGGGAGGAAAAGTGTGCGGGGTGGCACACAGTCCTGGACACCCAGCACACCACAGAGCTTGACCGAAGCATCTGTGATCCAGGTGGGCTCCAGCCCTGGGGCCGGTGAGCAGTTTGCTCGGTAAGCCGCATACATACACACTGTCTAGCATACCGATGGCAGCAGGTAATGTTACATACACCTACATGGGAAGATGCTGAAAGCTTCTGATAGAGGAGTGACATAACTGCAATTGTGCTTTAGGACCATGATTTGCACAGCAGTGCCAGGTGGGGTGACAGAGGGCATATAGGTTCCTACCGCGTCCTCCAGGGAAGAGAAGAGGAATCTGAGGGAAGGCAGGTGCGGGGTGTGGGCGGTAGAAGGAAGCACAGGGATGAGTGACACACATTCTCACGGAGCTGTACAAAGAGTGTGACCCCAAACTCTAAAGCAGGAGGCCAGCGAAAGCGTTGGGTTGTCAGGGCCCTAGACAAAATCGAACCATTTCCTGTTTGGCTTTTAGATTCTCTTCTGAGACCAATTTCAGGTAAGAAAAACTTACATTACCATCCTGAGACAAATGTGCAATATTTTTCATTAACTTTGCATGTTTCTATCACCTCTAACGTATGGGGTAAGTATCTATATGACCACGTCTTGACACAGAATTCTCTTTTCTTCCTCCCTGAAGCTGGGAGCACGTGATCCTGACACTGAGACTGGACTTCACAAGTGGTGGGTGTGAGAGTACAATGAACCGTCGTCCTGGGAGTCTGTGCCTGACAAACAGCCCCACGTGGGTGTGTGAACTTCTATCCTGTTCATATCACCTGTGTTATAATTATTTATTTCCAAACCTCACTCTTCTCATAGGTTGGGAACTTCTTTAGAGCAGAAATCATGTATTCTCTTTGTATTCTAAGCAACTTGCAAACAGCAAACAGGGCAAGCACTCGATAAATGGTTCTCGAATGAAGGCATCCACTGCAGGAAATTATATATGTGTGTGTGTGTGTGATTTTATATATATGCACACCTACATGTGTAAGTGTGTGGCTATATCTATCAATCTCTCAATGAAGATATGTAGACGTGTATATATATTCACGTGTGTCTATATATTCATCCATTAAGACGTCCTTTCCTCCAGTCTGGCTGTACTGCCCATTCCCCACCATAAGCGGCTTAAGGAAGAGATCTCGTTCCCCACTATTGTGTTGTCTTACTAAACAGGTGGGACTTGCTCCATGCAAACATCCTGAAAGACATTCCTACAAATCAGATTTTTCTGATTGGAATCCAATTCTAAACGGACCAAAGAAGTCTGCTATTTGATGGATACTTCACATATACTTTTGCAAAGTGCACTTTATAGAAATGTAAATCGTCAACCTTCAATTTATATGTTTTCAAGCCCAAGCGTGATACATCAGGTCTGCTTAACATTGGCCATGCCTACGCCCTTCCCCTTCCAACTGCCCATACTCCGAGGCAGAGGGAGCAAGGATTCCCCTTGCTGAGTGGAATGTAGCAAAGGACCCAGGGCCTTCAGCCTGGCGGTCTGAGGAGGCACAGGGAGAATGCGTATCATTTTGATCGTGTACAGCACAGAAGTTTTACAAAATAATGCATATAACTCAACGTCTGCTCCATTAAACCTGCCAATAACATGTATCATTGAAGAGGGATATTAATACCAGTACAGGGGATGACGGTGGGCTACTAGAAGGGACTTGACAGACGTGTGGGCTAAATTTGCTTTAATAGCTGGGTCTTTGGTTTGGGATGGCAACATCTGTTGAGACAGAAGTTGAGAGAGAGAGAGAGAGAGAGAGAGAGAGAGAGAGAGAGAGAGAGAGAGAGAGAGAGATTGATTTTGGCCTGTGATCTAGGTTGTCTTTACAGGATCATTGTACCTACTTCTTCTGATACCTGGTTGTCAACATCTCTAGGAGAGATGGAAAATAGTTTGGGGGATGCATAGTTCGCTAGGGCTGTTATAACAAAATGCCACAGACTCGGTGGTTTAAACAACAGAAATGCATTTTCTGACAGCCCTACAAGCTGGAAGTCTAAATCAGGGTGTGCGGGTTTGTGTTCTTCTGCCATCCCTCAACTTGGCTCACTGGTGGCGCCTTTGTGCCGTGTCCTCACGGCATCTTATCCCTTGGGCCGGGCACCTGTGGCATCTCTTCGTGTGTCCATCCTCTTCTTACAAGGACATGGGTCAGATTGGACGAGGGCCCGCCCTCACAGCCTCATTTGAACCTAATCACCTCTTTACAGGCCCTGTGTCCAAATACAGTCTCATGCTGACGTGCTGGTAGTTAGGGCTTCAACATAGAGATTTGGGGCGGGGTGGGGGTGGGGGGACACATTTCAGCCCATAACAGGGGAAATACTCTCCACTGCATCCTATCGACTCATATGGGGATTGAGGCCCAGGAGACAGAAACACCTGCCTCCCAGTTCTTTCTTCCCTGATAATAGCCCAACTGGTCAGAAAAAAGATCTGCTCTTTGCGGGGTCCTCACCCCAGGATCAGGGCTGTGAGCCTGAAACCAGTCTCTAAGATACAGAGCGTCCACCCAGGGATAGCAAAGCATCTCCCCTCACGCCGTGTAATTAATTCTCCACGCTGAAGCCCATTGCTGGTGCACGTTCCCACTGGCTTCTCCCTCCACCCATCCCTGGCCCTCAGCGGGCACAGTCAAAAGCACGTTGGTGCTGACAGGCGATTATGCAGGCCCATGAATTCATAACTCAAAATGAACCCGTCAAAACACTTGCTCCTACTTTTAACCCCATTGATCCCTGAGTGGAAATGCTAAGACGCAACAGCAGAAGAGATAAATATGGCAGACAAAAGTTTTCCCATAGCCTTTAGCCCCTTAAACATTCTAATCCCATTGAGGATATTGATGCCTGGCCAAACACTGCCGCTGGGGGCTGGGCTCCTGCCGGCTGCCCCCTCGCAGCGCCCAGCCGGCTTTGTAGAGACCAGCTGCCTGTTGCTATGGTGATTTGGTTACGGAAGGGCAACGCAGGGCACCTCACCCAAGCGCTTTTTAACCAAACCAAATGCTTATTAAAAGAAAGGAGAAAGTTTCCATTAAAATATCTGGGCTGATTACATTTGGAAACTTAATAACATGTCTTGACTCAAATAACTCCCATTGAACTGAACCCCAGCAGGGCTTAAGAGTTCACCAGGGGAACAAATATTGCTGATGAAACTTGGCATCTTAACCCCGTTTAACATTTTAATTAAGAAGGGAAAATTCGGTGTCATTTGCTTTTCTTTGGTCTCCAGGAGCGGCGGGGGACAGGCTTGAGAATTCCTCCAAGAGTTCCGCGGAAAGAAATACATTAGCTAATTAGGGATGAAGCAAAACATCTATATACAAGATATATACGCCACTTCTTTGTTTCATGAGCCAACTTTTCTACTGCCCTTTTCTTTCCAGATTTCTCAGGAGAGGATGCATGAGTGTACCTTCTTCTTCTCTCTCTCTCCTTTTTTTTTTTTTTAAAGAAAAAATACTATTAATTGAGAGTTCAGCTGTTGCTTGAGTCTTTTGCTCCACACAGCTAGAGAAAGGCACAAACTACCGCTCCACTTTTGAGAAATGCCCAGAATTTAGTAACTAGAGAACTCTTTCCTAAACCCTCATTTCACAACCATCAAGCACTCAACATTTTTATTAGCATTTCCCTTTTCTAGCCAGGCAAGCACCCTGGGGAAAGTTTCTTAGGATGGCCCAGTTAAGTTGAAAATATTATCTTCACTGTTTTGCAAATCGGCTTGTGAAAGGGAGTGTAAAAGAGCAGCCAGGCAGAGAGATCAAGCCTGGGGAACCCAGAGCGAGGGGCAGCGGTCCTGTCTACGCACACTTGGCTGGGCAACCGCTGTGTCCAAATAAGAAATAGTAGCAAAATCAGTTTCATCAGAGGATGTGTAGAGATTTTCAGTATATTTCCAAATTCAAAGAGAGGTGGCAGAGACTTTTTCTTTGTTTTATTTTGTTTTGCTTTTCTTTGAAACAATGAACCCTCGCCCTGAGTTTTCGGTTAATTTTTAAGCCGGTTCCTCCTTCTGATGTCGCTTAATCTACGACCCAGTCCTGTGTTGCCGACTGGGAACCGCCCTGCTCTGCATGGCCTACGATCTCCTGCGGGCCCCCAGGGAAAGCAATACCCAACAGCCCCCTCCATTTCGGGACCCAAAAGGGATGGGGAACAACTGAACTATGTGTTAATTGCGTTAAGGCGCTTTCTCTAATGAAATAGTGGCTTTCTCCATAGCAACAGTGATTAAAAGATGCAGAATGGCGGGTCCTCCAGGACCTGTCTGTCTGGGAAGTGATTGCCACTTTACAGAACAATTCAGTGCAGATAGAAGTTTATTGTGCACATTTCGCCTAAGCTGACTGCTCAGGTCACACTCCCCAAAGCTGCTTTCTCTCCCTCTGAGCACTATTTTCAGGCTGATATGAGATGGGGGAGGGGGTCACGGGATGTTTGCTGCCTAGTTGGGGGGTGGTAGATGAGAACTGTTTGGAGCTGGGGGTGAGGGAGAGAAAGCACAGAGATCAGCTTCAGCTCGGCTCAGGGAATGGGGGAGGAAAAATACCCATAGTTTTCAGCTTGCATGTAAGTGGGCTCTAAAGAAGCCCCATGCTTCATTAAGCACCTTTAAAAGTGCTCATTGAGATGCCCAGAGGGAGTAAGGTAAATTCCCTTTCCATTTTTGCACATCTTTCTAAAGCACACAGCATTCCTATTTTAGTCACTGTAGGGTAAGTGATTTTCGAAGCTGGAGGGCGGGGGAAATAAACAGTATCCGGATTAAAACATGCAGAATGGACTGAGATAATAGTCCTGACAGACTGCACGATCTGAGACTGATGGATGGGAGGTATCCATTTGTCCATGCTTCTCTGTCTTCATTCATGCCCAGTCCCTTTTCTCCTCTCCTCCCGGTAGGTCAACCAAGAATATAAAGACTTAGATCCCTCACAAATATGGTGCTGAGACAGACGCACAGCTTGCACACAGCTGCACACCTTTGATGCACGTATAAGGAGGTGTAATAACGACTACTCTTCAGAGAGCACGAGCCCAAAGTTGCCAGGAGGCAACCGCAGTGGGTAAAGACACATTTTGGAGAAGGAAAAGAAACTAAATACCACTGTGATTTAAAACTCCAGACTCAAGTCTGAACATCTCCCCACATATGTTCTCACCCAACAACAGAGTCAGGTTTAAATGTAACCTATTTAAGGGTGTAGCTCTGGAGGCCCAGGCCTGGGTTGGTGTCCTGGCTCTGCAGCTCTGCTGTATGACCTCGGGGAAACTAGTGACGCTCTTGGGTCCTCAGTGTCTCCATTTGTGACAAGGAGATGAGAATTCCCTAGCACATGGCCAATGCTCAACAATTATAACAACTATTAATATTGTTGTTATCATCATACAGAGTAAGGCTCCATGACATTTGTAGAATACTCTATGATTCACGAAGGGGGGTTACCTTCCCTCTTGTAATCTTCCTAATGAACCCCAGCTATTCTGATAAGCCGTGCTTGTGCTTCCCTGGAGGGAGATCAAAGCCCCTGCACCAGGCACCGCCAGGTCAAGCAGAAAAGGTCAGTTGCTGGGGACAAACAAACCGAGAAATCCAAACTTCAAACTCTTGCCCTGGGGACAGGGAAAGCTCTAGGGTAAGGGATACAGGGGTGAACAAAAACCTGAAGGTCCTGCCGTCCTGGGGCTGACAGAGCAGGGTCTCTTGGGAAGGTGGGAGGCACTGAGGGAGTGGCTTACCCAGGCCCCAGGTGGCAAGGAAAGCTTCCCAGGAATGTTTGCTTCTAGATTTTATTAAGACAATTGAAAAGATAATGTACTTAAAGGGCCCTGAAGTGCTTAGATTTCTCTAGGAAATAAAAATGTTATTTATACTGGCATAAAGCATAATTATTCACACTTTCAAAAGTGTTTGAAGAAAATTGGGTGAAGGCCACAGATCTAAATATTTATAGTGCCAAGAAATCTGCATGATACTGTGATTTGTTTTCTACTTAGAAAATAACTCATTTTTATATTATTATGCTAGTAATACTATTACTCAAACTTTCTCATCCTACGGGAAAACTCCAAATTTTAAACAAAAGCTAATATACAAATTACTGTGGGCAAAGAGCCTTTTAATTACACTTTGTACACTGGCCCATTTCTGGGTATTTAATATGAATACGAAATATTCTCCAAAGGTATTTACCCAAATAGCTGGAGGAGCAGCAGTGATAGACAGATGAAGATGATATCCGCTGCAAGACCAGGCTGCCCTGGAAGCAGATAGTCCATCTTACATGGTCATTTGCACCCTTGAAGTGTGGTACTTAAGTGTGTTCCAAGAAACAACAGCATCCATTTCACCTGAGAGCTCGGTGGAAATGCAAAATTTCAACACCCCCACCGACTCATACCTCATACGCCCTCTGAACCAGAATCTTCATTTTAACAAGATCCCCAGGTGATATATATGCATATTAAATTGGAGAATTGATGATCTACACAGAGTTTGCACATAGCAGAATGAAAAGGTACATGGTCACCCACTTAAAGAAATAGTCGTGGGTGGCCAGTTAGCTCAGTTGGTTAGAGTGCGGTGCTGATAACACCAAGGTTGCCGATTTGATCCCCACATGGGCCAGTGAGCTGTGCCCTCCTTAAAACAAAATCAAAAACAAAAAAGAAATAGTAGTTACACTTCCCAGCCTCCCTTGCAGCTAGGTGTGGCCGTACAACTATGTTCTGGCCATTGGTAGGTGATCACAAGTGGTATGTACAACTTCCAGGTGCTGACCTTAAAGGGCAGGGTCCTGCCTTGTCCGTCCCTTTCCCCTTTTCTCACCGGCTGGATATAAGAATTGTGACAGGAGATGGAGCCCCCATCTTAGATCACAAAATGGAATCCCCATGCTAAGGATGGCGGAGCAAAGAAGAGGCCTAGATACCTGATTATTATGCAGCTTATACTAGCTTTACCTCCAAATGACTACAGCACATCTTTATGTCTATGTCTTTTAGGATACCACCTTCTGTTGCAATCTGTAAGTATGTTATTTTTCATTAAAGACTGTGAGCTTTTTGACAGGAACCATATCTTATTTATTTTTACACTCTTCACATTGTCTAGTTCTATGTCTTGCCTATAATAGGTGCACAAAACTCTCAGTTAAATGAATGAATGAATATCAAAAAGTATTCTCTAACCTTCTTAGAGGCCAAAGATGGTCCTCTAGGAGCTTCAATAAGGATAATAATTCCAATGGATTAAAATTCATTGAATATGTTCAAAATGTTTAAATCCATTAGTTTACAACTACTACTTCTACTACTACTCTACACACACATACACACAGACACACAGACACACACACACACACAACTCTAATTTGGTCATCTTCAGAGAATTATAAATACAGAGGAGGCCAAAAAATGTATAAACATTTTAAGAAAGGAAAACTGTATTAAAATTGTAATACTCAATATATATCAATAACAGAAGATGAACACAAGTCACGTTTGACTTCTGCAATTACAAGAGGTGCTCAAAGTGGTTACCATCAGCGTCCAGACACTTCTGATTATGGCGAGCTACTGCTTGAGCAACGTTGACGAAAGTGTCCACTTGTATACATTTTTTTGGCACCCCTGATACACACATACACACACACACACACACACACACACACACACACACACACACGTATATATACACCTAATTGGTCACCTTCAAGCATAAGGAGCCAATTTATTATCATGAAAACCTCTACAGAAAAAAAAGGACCAAACATCTATCCTTCATTTCCTATATGACCTGTGCCACAAGGGCAACCAAACATTAGATGAAGAGAAGCATTTCCTTATAATATTATTCTAGTTAATAAATATTATAATTAGAATATCAGCGTTGTGCAAACCCTCCCCTAATGAATTAACGTCCCCAGGAACAAAGCATTAAGGGCTGCTAAGATGACAGAAGCAGAAACGAGGAGATATGTGTCTCCTGGGACTGAACCTGCACCTGAGTCACACGAAGCCCCTGGATCCAGCTGCCAGGCTGTAGGAACACAGGGCACAGAGCGACAGGTTGCATTGCACCATGTGTCTGACGGGCAAAAATCCTGAAGGGGGAAACACTACTGGCTGTCAAACAAGTGACGTTCTTCAACAGACAAATTGTAAGAAAAAGAAAGAAAGGAGGGGGAAATCGTAGATTAAAGGAAGCAATGGGCGAGTATTCTACACTCTAGCACAGGAAAGCAAGGAAGTGGATACTATGAGAGTGAAAACAGTGGTTCCTCTTGGGGGAGGAAGGAGCTTGTGAGCAGGAAAGGGCACAGGAAGGGCTTCGAGGGTAACGGGTGAAGTTCTAGTACTTGACTTGCATGGGATTCGTAGCCGTGTTTGCCTTATTATATAGTTTATTAAGCCACGTGTTTAAAAGATGCACTTGTAAGTGACTTCCCATACATGGGTATCACACTGAGGTGCTATCATTGTCAATCTATGGCTGCGCTGCCGATGGAAAGGACATCAAATTAGCCACGTTCCCTTGACCGGTCTCAAACCAGAATCAAGAAGAAAGCTTCGAGTCTGGTCGCAGCTATTCCACCTCCATCATTTTACAGGTGGGAACACTCAAGTTCAGAAAGATGAGTTCAGAACTCCTAGTAAATCACACTTCACCCACATTCTGTATTTCCTTATCCCACCCAAGCTCTCTTTTCCCTGTTGTCCATCATGCCTGGTCATACTGACTCCACTCCATCTTATCAAAAGGATTAAAATATTAAAATCAGTCTGGTTTTCCTGCTTCCTTCTGACTTAGTTCAAAAGTCTGGATGGCCATACCAGAACACTTACTCATGATCAAATAACCTGATTCAATATTCATTAAAGATAATGTTCATTTACCTTTACTGACTTCTTGCTATATAAGGACCTAACCTTCCTTGAAAAAGAATTGAAATAAAAGTTTCATCCACAGGGTGAAAAATCTGAAAAGTAAACAAAAGAAAAAAACATAAGATGAAAATTAAAGCCTGTTTCCAGTTTCTCTATGCTCAAACCATTATTACAGCTCCATGGTGCCCCTCCAGAAAATAATTTCTTCAAGTGCAGCATATGTATGTGTAGTCCTTAGAGTTATTTTTACACAAATTGCACACAGTCTATAGACTGGTCTTTGCTTTGGATTTTTCACTTAATATGTTTTGGTAAAATTTCTATTTTAGCACATAGAGTTCTACCTCATTCTTTCTAATAGTTGAATAGTACTGCATTATATCTCTGCTCCATAATTTATTTCACTGGTCTTTCATGGATTCCCATTTAGATTCTGCAATTTTCTACTACCAAAAACATGCTGAAGTGAACATCCTAGTACAGAGATTGTTGTATAATTTTGCAAGTATATTTTGCAAGGGTAGATTGCTTAGCAAGGAAATTGCTAGTTCACAGGATATGTGCATTTTTAATTTTTTTGAGAGATATCATCAAAATACCCCACATTGTTGCAATGTGTTATACTCCTAGCAACAACCTAGTTAGTGCCTATTTCTCTGTGTCATTCATAACACTGATTATCAGCACATGTTTACATGTCTGACAACTTAATAAGTGCAAAATTGCACCTCACTGATAAGATTTGACTTGTATTTCTTCAACTGTGAGTGAAGTTGCTTGTCATTTCATGCGCTTATTGGTAAGTATTATTTTTTCTGAGAATTACATGTTCAAATCCTTTGTACATTTTTTTTTCTATCAGGCTTACACTTCTTCTTACAGGAATCAGAAACCTGTAACACTGACTCAGAAACCTAGAACACTCGTTGCCTACAAAGGTATTGTCCTGTCTTGTTATTCATTGTCCTGTCTTGTTATTACCAGAGGATTAACGTCACATGGCACAGCATTAACTTCTATATTTTGTGACTTGGTCACTCTGGAATGCTTACAGTTATACAGTGTGGTCAGACAGCATAAGAGAGATTAGTCATTATAGTGTCTTATCAATTGTCATAATTTCTGACATCTTGTCAGCCAAGATAAAATTTAACCTAATTCCTAATAAAATAATTTTGTCATTACGTACTTTTTTGCAATTTAAGCTTCCCCTATCCCAAACCCAGCAAAAAGTGATCACATGAGCACTTTCTACTACTTTGCACATTCATTAAATACATATAAACATAGCACATCCCTCGGAGACCCAATTTTCCTATCTGTAGAAGGAAAGGGTTGGACTAGATTCCCCCTCAATCTGCAGTTCCTTGTAAATCCAACATCCTATGAAGCCATGCCTACAGAAGAGCTCAAACAGAATTAGTTTAGGCCTAAAAGGAAGCCAGGCTACATGGAAGAAGAATGCTTAACGTGAAAATCTGACAACAGGCGGCCTAAGGTGTTTGTCACTAGTCTCATGGCAAGGAGACATATAACCAAGATACCTGTAGAATGGCTGTGTGTGAACTTCACAGTTTCCAAAACCTTCTATGCAATCATGAAGAAGGCCACTCAAACTCCAGAATCACTCCTTTTTTTGCTGAATCCTAAGTGAGATCCTAATTCCCTGTGCACCTGTAATTTTCTCAAATATAATACCAGCTGAAAGTCTGACTCACACAAGCAAATCCCCACTGAAAAACCACTTTCAGGAAACGTATTGTTGGTGACAGTGTTGGTATTATTATTCTGAGCATGCTGTGTGTGCTGCGGGATAAAGTAAATGAGTTGGTATCACTGGGAACTGGGATTTTCCAACATGAAGAAAAGAGGTGTAGGCAAATAGAAGATTGATCTGGCCAAGTAAAATCCCAAGAGTCCTAAATTTGAATTGGAAATATCAATATGAAGTCACGATATAGTTTATTTTAAAAAACAGAAAAAGTGTTTCCTAAGTCTGTCCCTTGGAAAGGCCTAAACTACTCCCCAGCCCAGTAGTAACGAATGTCCTTAAGATTCACTTAGTGGACTCCAAAGACCATTTCTCACTAGAAGGAACTGGGACTCCTTAGAGAAGTGGCTGGTTCCAGGAGTGGGCAGAGATTTGCAAGATGAGCTTAGAACAAGTTGTCATTCCAAAAAGCAAAGAAGCTATCAAGGACTCCTGGGAGCCTGTCAAAAGGACACAGCAGCTAACTTGAAAAGTCTCCCATGGCCCAAAGATAGCATGATTGAGCACTCGATTTAGGGGAATAACTGTAATGGATTAAAACTCACCAACTCTGCTTGAATCCATGAGTCCGTATGATGTTTTAAAAGACACTAATTGGTTACCTTTGGAATATGCTAGGAGACAAACTGGCTATTTTGAAAATTGCTAAATAAGAATGAAGCACTTAGACTGGCATTTCTGTATGAACTGTACTTTGGGGTCAAACAGTTGATGAGAGTAAGTTATCTTTATGGGTAACAAGTTAGGACAGAATGATAAGATTACAACATCTCCTTTTCAACCCCGAAGTAAATAATGAATCTAGGCAATGATCACTACTGGCTGCTAATATCAAACAAGAGAAACAACCAGACATTTTTTTCACTCTTGTTGGAAGAATACACCATCTCTTATGAAGGAGTCTAATTTAAAAACTTGAAGCTGGATTTAATTAAGCCTTGAGATCTAACCAGCAGTTTACAAGAAGTAAGGGGAAAACGGAGTATGTGAAATGACACCATGGGGACATAATCACCAAGATCTGGACTTTGGGAAATCCCACAGGACAAATGACCAGGTTCCTTCAACAGGTAACTTCCAAGAGAAGAAAATGTGCAGACAGGACTTACAGATTAAGAAAAACTTAAGAGACATGTTAACTGATTGCAATACTTGGACCTAATATGTCTCTTGTTTTGAACAATTTGTAAAACAATCTATAAGATAATTAAGGAAATGGGAACACTGAACAGATATTCAATAATATTAAAGAATTAGTGATGATTTCAAAAATGAAGATGTGATGAGAAATGCTAATGGTTTTATGGTTAATTGGTATTTTTTTAATTAAAAATTATTGGGGTGACAATGGTCAATAAAACTACATAGGGTTCAAGTGTACAGTTCTATAATACATCATCTATACATTGTATTATGTGTTTGTTCATCGCCCAGAGTCAGTTCTCCTTCCATCACCATATATTTGACCCCCTTTACCCTCGTCTACCACCCTCCCCCGGCCATGGTTAATTATTTTAAGAGCTTATATATCTTTTAAAGATACATGCCACAATATGTATTGATGAAATGATATGCCATCAGTTTTATTCAAAATAATTCAGGACAGGGGAAGGGAGTCAGGGGGTAAGGGAGGATAGAAACACCAATCATGACTGTTGTTGAGGCTACGTGATCGGTAGGTACGTGGGGGTCCATTATATTATGTTACTGTGTATGTTTGCAATTTTCCACAGGGAAAATTTCTTTCTTTCTTTCTTTTAATGGAATTACCAGCAGTTTCAAGGGCGTTAGTGTCCACTTTCTGATCTGACACTGAGCACCCTGAATGACCTGACGGACACCTTTCAATAATCCCAGAAAATTAATACCATCTGAAACGTCAGTCACAACTCTCAGAAGGTCGACATTCCTACGGTGTGATGAACTATTGACATTCCCATTCGTACAAAAGCCTCTTTGACCTAAAGAAATACACCCAGACCAAAGGCACTCTAAGGACACACACACACACACACACACACACACACACACACACACACACCACCCTCTAGGACAGGGCGTGGGGAAGGAGGGCATTATAATGGCCGTGATTACAGTCCAATTCCTTCCTCTCTACCGTGTAACTGAAAACTCAACGTTCCTTTTTGGTGACTGCTATTTGGGAAGTGGTGTCATTGAAATAGTTTGTAACACAGAATGCAAAGAGCATGCTCATTTATCTTAAGCTATTTTCAATTATTATAGGGTAATATATTGGTAACATAAAGTCACATATACATTCGACTTATTTTAAAGGGTAAAGTATAATTTAGGCTGGAAACAGGTTAACTATGTTCTTCTCCAATGCTTTGTAACCAGCAGCTTCTTTTTCTCCTGGAAAGTGGGAAAGAGGGGAAGGGCCGACTTGCTTAGTTGGCGGTCAAACATGACCGAGCCCATGCTGGCTACATGCACTCAGTGAGCGGTCCTAGACTGGAAAGGACAGAACTGCAGAAGACATTATTGGGGAAATTGGTAATTAGATATATTTTAGATAATAGTATTGTGCCAATGTTTAGTTTCCTGATTCTGATCATCGTGGTATGATTATACGGGGGTGAGGGGAGTAGTAACACCTGCTGACCCGGGGTAAAAGGTAGGCAGTGGTTCTTTGTACCTTTGTTGCAATTTTCCCAGAAGCTTGAAATTATTTAAAAACACAACACTTTAAGAAATGATGAGGCATCTAGCCCCACTGGCACTAGAACCCAGCACTTGTGTGTGGCAGTCGGCGAGGCCCTGCCCGTGGTGAGCAGGGCACAGTGTGGTTTCAGGAGAGGGGAGTATCAAGCAGCCCAGGAAGAGGAGGTTCCTTGTAAGGGGCGGGTAGGGGAGTGGCATCAAAAGCTAGAGCCGTCAGCACTCTCTTAGGCCAGATGCCTGGGGACTTTTATTACCAAAACAAAATAACAGCAATCAGAACAAAACAAATATTCTGTATGGTTTAATCTTTATTTTTACAGGATTTGGCAGGAGCCGTAAGGTCTGGAACGGTGGGCCTTTTGGGGAACTTTGTATTCATTAAAATGGCTTGGACACTGGTTCTTATTATTCTTTCTCTCCCTTTGAAATGGGAATGGAAAGTCTGATAAATGGGCAGGGGTATGGTCCAGATTCGTGTAACTAACTACTCTCAAATCCTTTTGTGCTCCAGGCCCGAAATGTACGCCTGCAATTTACCATCTTGAGATTCTAGGCTCTCAGCTACCTCCACTTGCTGAAAACGCTGGGCCAAGTAGAACACGAGACCCTTGGTCATGCCACTAACAGAACAGAGTTTCAATTGGAAAGCTTTGTCTAGAAGAATCTTATAAACATTATAAATTTACTACATGAATCTAATTCATCTTTTTTAGAAGAGAGGTGGAGTTTCTGCCCTTAGGATTTACATTTTGTTATTCTGCAAGCGCCACATAATTTTCAAAGTTATCTTCTTCCAAATACTGAACTGCATCTCCATGAAACAGTACAACAAACAACTAGGCTGCTATGTCATAATGCAAGTTTAATTTTAAAATTTAATATATATATATATATATATATTTTAATTGTGGTAAAATACACATAACACAAAATTTGACTACTGTAGATACATAGGTGGAAACAAACAGTGTTTGTCTTTTTATGACTGGCTAATTTCAGTTGGCATAATCCTCAAAGTTCATTCATGTTGTAGCAGGTGTCGGGATTTCCTTCCTTCCTTTTTAAGGCTGAATAATATTCCATTGTGTGTATTCACTTTTATGCATCCATTTATCTGTGCATGGGCACCTGGGCTGCCCTCACCCCCTGGCTATTGTGAATAACGCTGCCATGAACTTGGGTGGACGAATATCTCTGAGATCCTGCTTGGTAATTCTGTTTTTAATTTTTTGAGGAACCACCACACTGTTTTGCATAATGGCTGCACCCTTTTATATTCCTACAAACAGTGCACAGTATTCCAATTTCTCTACATCCTCGTCAATACTTGCTCTTTTCTGGTTTTGGATAGTAGCCATCCTAATGGGTATATGGTTAAAATTTTAAGTTTAGTGACTCATTGTATAATAAAAGGCTCAGTCAAAGAAATATCAGGAATCAATGAAAAGGTATAAAGGCATTATCTTATTTTAAGAAGAAATGCAGCAAGACAGAGAGAAAAGACTGCAGCCAGCCAGCCCAGGAAGGAGCCTAGTACACCAGTTGAGCTGAGAGCTAAGGGGTGGGGAAACCTAACCAGTGTCAAAGGAGCAGAAGGATAAAGACGTCTAGAACTACATGGGAGGTGGAATTGACAGGGCTTTTCAAGTGACTCCATGCTGGACACAAAAGAGAGAGAAGAGTCCATGTTAGCTCCGAGGCTGCCAGGTGGATGAAGGGGAGACCGATGCCATCGTGGGCCCGGAGTGAAGGAGCAGGAGCTGGCAGTGGGGGACCAAGTTGCAATGAATGAGCTCAAGTACGAAGGTATTGACAAGTGGAACTGGGGGCAGAGGTGAGAGGATGACAGGTGCCCCACGAGTGTGGATGATACCACTGAAAGAGATAAGCAGAAATCAGGGGACCATTGCTAGAATAAAAACATATTTATTAGGCTGTCCCCCACAGAGTGTGCTGCCAACTATTTCACCTTGAGCAGAGCCAAAAACCCTCCCCTACTTTGGCTGAAAGTTTCCAGTGGAGGCGTGTACCAGGACAGGCTTGAGTCCTGGGCCGGCTAGTAAGAAGCTATCCACACCCTGGCCACAGCTGACACAGCGACTCTCAGTCCTTCATTTTGCAAGATGAAATACAGTTGTCACAGGGGGACTGCAGGTCAAAGCACTTCTCAGAAAGCAATGCGGGTCTCCTGCTATGGCTGGCGAGTCAGTCGTAGCCTCTTCCTGTGGGGACACAGGAAACCCTGCACTCTCTCCAACAGGAGAGCAATGACCACAGTCATGAAGGTGAAACGTAAGAAAACCTGAAGTACATTTGCAAAGTTGGAAATATATGCCACCTTAGATGCCTACGACATTTTATCAACTGAATATGAAAGCAGCTGTTCTCCCACAGAAGGTAATCTGGTGATAAAGTCAGTGTTTTCAGCCAAGGCAGGCAGGGAAAAACAGGGTGTACCAAGGCCCTGCACAGACCCATCCACAAGTGTGCCTTTCAGTTACGCCAACTTCCCTCAACCTATCAGACATAATGCATATTTGCAAAATGCGTGCGTGTGTGTTTTATAGTAACAATCTACGTGGGCTCGCCTGCGATGCAGACACATTTGGTTTTAATCATCCTTGACCCACTCAAGGAGCAAGTAGAAAAGATCACTTTCCCCTGGAGATGATATGTGGGTCAGCCCACACGTTTTCCAGGCACAGCATGTGGTTCCAGTCACATGTCTCTTCTTCAAGTCCATGGGAGCTGGCGACGGGCAAACTCCCCGAGGAAATGGGCACTGGTACCAGATTTAGGAGCTAGAGCATCACATGACAAGGTCTCTTATTCCAGACCATGTCACCGTAGTCCTGATGTTCATGACTTATTACCGTGTTTCCCCGAAAATAAGACCTAGTTGGACCATCAGCTCTAATGCGTCTTTTGGAGCAAAAATTAATATAAGACCCGGTATTATATATTATATTATTATTATATTATATTATATTATATTATATTATATTATATTATATTATATCTAGTCTTATATTATAGTAAAATAAGACCAGGTCTTATATTAATGTTTGCTCCGAAAGACACATTAGAGCTGATGGTCCGGCTAGGTCTTATTTTTGGGGAAACACGGTAGATTACCCATCCCCCCAAAGACTGTGCCTGTCGATTATGGATGTAACGGTAGCACAGGAAAAAGGTGGGGTGAAGAGTAGGGACACCATCTGCCTAAGTGTGTTAGAGCTAATGGCCCTTCTGGGTGGGCAGACAGAGCAGGCAGAGGCTCCCCAACTCCTCAACACCAGCCTCTTCCAAACAGGTGCAGGGACGAGTAAGGCCCGGGCAGTAGACAAAAGCCCTCCACACATAAGAAAGGGGTAAGTAGGGATTTTCCAGTTTTATTCTTACAAAGGGGAGGAAAAGACCAAAGCCACAATTTAAACAAATATTTGCTTTTTCTTTATCATTTGAGACATGAGCCAGTCCCCTTGATTATCAAGTTTCCACACTTACCTAAAGGAAGAAAAAACGATCTAAAATGGATGTCCACATATATCCTCAAAGAAAAATATGGAGCGGCCTTTATGGAGATGTCTATATTATTAATGCCAGCTCTCCTTAGAATTTCAAAACTTCCCTAGTCCTTTCTCATTGTTATCTGTTTTCCTCTTGGGAATCCTACTCAATCACTCAGAAAGTGTTTACTGAGCGCCTACTGGGGGCAGCTGCTGTTTAGGGCCTGGCGACAGAGCGATGGGCAGGCCAGAGCAGCCCACTTCTCACAGAGCTAACAGTGAAATAAACAGGAAAAATGGTCTGTGGAAAGCAGGGCAATGCCGAGAACGCAACCAGCGTTCTACTTGTTGTGCTGAAGGAGAATGGTGCCGTGCTTATTTAAACAGCAGGGGTGAGGCCCCTCTGAGAAGACAGCAGAGCCAGAGCCGGAGGAGAGCGTTCTGGGGAGAACGGGCAGCTAGGACCCAGTACAGCGGGGAGGTATCACGTTCTTCTTCGGGCTGGGTCTGAAGAGGGTAGGATACTTGTCCAAGTCCCATGGCTATCTGGTGACAGAGCCAGGATGAGAAGGAGGTCTTCCCCTACTCCCCTGTTCTCCCCATTGGCCCCAGATGGCTTGCTGCCTTTGTCCATTCTTGTGTGTGTGCACGCCTGCCCTTTCTTTTTACTATCAAGGCAATGCTCTCACCTGTGCCTTCTTTCTTACCTCCTAGAACGACCCACACTTTCTTCCAAGCCATTCTTTAAATCTTTCCAGATCACTCATGCTGCTTGTGTGTCTTGCTAGCCCTTAACATGAGCGAGATATAATTAAGATATAATTGACACGTTACATTATATTAGTTTCAGGTGTACATGATTTGATCTATGTATATATTACAAAATGACCCCCACGATACGTCCCATTACTGTCCTTCTACTTCAATAGAGAACAACTCTCCACGCAACAACACACCAATAATAGTCCGAGGGTGTGACCACTGTGGCACCGGACCTAGGAAGAAGAGGGCTGGAGGGATGGTGCCTCCAGCAGGATAGAAATGTGAAGTTGGTGAGAGACATGGCAACTGCGTCTGGGTTTTCTGCGTCTCCGCCAGAGAAAGCAGCCACCCCTCCCTCTTACTCCCAAGGCTGACACTTGGGACTCTTTGCTCATACACCCATCGGCAAACCTTTTTCAGGACTGCAGTGGATGCGGTTGTGCCCACTCAGACCCCAAGCTGTTCACAGCTCACAGCTGCCCCCTTTGCAGGAGCGCTGCCCTCGACTGAGAGGAAACCAACTCACCAGGGAGGTTACTGACCCCCCCTGAGCTGAGGCCACGTCATCCGCGGAGCCCACAGCCTCACACAGCTCTGGGCCCTGCTGTTCTGCTTCCACACTCCCCCTTTCCTCAGAGAACACCCTCAGAACTCCACTTGCCCAAGGATCCCTGTCTGGCTCTGTGCCTGGGAAATCGGACCTAAGACAAGCCTGCTTCTCTCCAGTCTACACAGCTACTGACTGATACAGTCAATACACACAGCACTACTGTCATTAGGCAAGAACAAGTCCCTATGTACACTTAGGATGAGCTTAATTGTTAAGGTATATTAATTATTGTAAAATCTCTGGGTCTTCTTGTAGGATACGTTTTGGTTGTTTTTCCCTCATGGTATGGCTGGATAAAGAGCCTGTCCCAGGAACAGAAGGCATCAGTCATTTTCTTGTTTGCTTGTGCTTGCACCATCAGACTTATTTTTAGCGTGTGTGTGTGTGTGTGTACAACCCTTTTTTAAGCCACTTATATTTTGTGAAGGTTTTATCTAGTTAAAAGTGTAAATCCACTTAACCTGTGGGTGATAGAGCTTCAGGAGACCCAGGTACAGTACTTTACACCTGATGGTCTAATATCTTGGAAGTCTGGGGTGTCAGTATCAGTCAGTCTTTATATTTAAAAAAGGAGTGAATCTAATTCCTCCCCTTTTTCCAGATGCAGATTAGTATATGCTGTTGTTATGGACGGCAGATAAGACCAGAGTCCATTTGCCTTTTAGTCCTTGTGACTCCACTTCAGAATACATGGTTCTTTCTTTTGTTGTGTCTACTCACTGGTGCTGTGTGTGCGTCCTTTAAGGAAAACGGCCCTCTTTATGGATTGGAACACTGAGGGGTAAAGAGGGTAGGTAACATCTTAAAGGCACCAAGCAAGTGAATGGCTCAGAATCAGGATTAAAATCTGGCCTTGGTCTCAGGGCCTATCCTCCGTGCTTGAGGTTATGAGCACTGAACTGACTTCTGAGGAGAGGCCTCATTGGTGCAAAACCCCTGGACCTTAAATCCACCACTTGGACCCAGTAGAAAGCGAGGTTGTTACACCGTCTCCCTCAGTCACCTGTGGGGATTTTCATATTCCAGTCTTTCTTTTGACTTTGGCACACTCCTTACGAAGATCTGTTAGAAGACCATCTCTGGGCTGCACGGGCATCAACCCATTAATTTGGGATTTCTATACTTACAATGCAGGAAGCAGCATTCCAGAAAGGTAGATGGCGGTTTACAGAGAAACGAGTGGCCCTCAGCAAATCGCACCAACACGACAGCTTCTTCCTGGGCTTGGAGGACAAGCTCTTGAAGTCCGTGTTCTTAGGGAAGTGTCATGTTAGAAATTGTCTACTAGGAAAACTGGAGAAGTGCGATCTCAGTGACTTTTAAATTCTTTTCTGACAGATTTTTGTGGAACTGTAATTTTGATTCACCAGCCATGTCCATTGGTCTCTGCGGTTGGCCACGCAATGCACCCAGTTTTCACCTCCTGGGCTTGTTCTTGTGGCGCCCTCTACCCGGCCTCCCCCTCATGCAGGGTTTTCCCTACGGGAGAGACTTAGGATTCGCGAATATCCCACCCTAGGCCTCCTCGTGAATGGCAAACCAGTTTAGCTGATGGTAAGAAGTAATCTGGGCTTGTGGATTTTGTGCTGGGGATGCTGTTTTCATCCTGGAAGGTGAGGATGTGCTTCTTCTTCCTGACAGGAGGCTCTTCACAGGCTGGCAGGCCATCCAGCCATGGCCACTTCCCACCACCACCTACACTGCGTTCTGGAGCTGCTGGAGTGAGGGGGAACACCGCCTGCACCCCAGGGCATGCCAGCCCTGCCAGCCCACCCTCCGTGACGTGCCTGTTCGGCCCATCCGGCTGCAGTGCCCATGCCTTTCTTGCAAGTTCTCTATATTGCAGCCGAATGACATTGCATGCTGCTCCCTGAACACATCCTGCATTGCTAGCTCCACACAGGACCTTACCCCATTCTTCCTGCCACGCATGCCTTCACCCTCCTTTCCTAAATTCCACTGCAGATCAAAGACCAACTGTCTCTCTCAAGAAACCACTTTGTCTTCCGTTAAAGGCAAGCTTTTCTTCCTAAGAGCATCATGGGATTTCTTGGGCCAGCTTGCGTCCTACCTCCGAGACGGTGAACTCCCAAAGAGCAAGGAACCCGAACGCTTCATCTCTGAATCTCTGTTAACACCACGTGTTCACGTGTTCACAGTTTCACTCACACTCAACACCCATTCACTGTCGCCGCTTCAAAAGGGCCTCCCCTCGTCCTCCCACCCAAAGTGGCCTTTCGTACTACTGAGCACAATCCAGCACTCTTTTTTTTTATTTATTTATTGGGGTGACAATTGTTAGTAAAGTTACATAGATTTCAGGTGTACAATTCTGTATTACATCATCTATAAATCCCATTGTGTGTTCACCACCCAGAGTCAGTTCTCTTTCCATCACCACATATTTGATCCCCTTTTACCCTCATTTACCACCCCCCCACCCCCTTACCCTCTGGTAACCACTAAACTATTGCTTATTTGTTTACTTCTAAATCGTCCGGCTCTCTCCCTGGACAGTAATTCCAAGAAGACAGGGACTCCGTCTGTCTTGCTCACCTCCATGGCAAGCACCACACTTGGCACAGAACAGGTGCTCTGACAGTTGTTGGATGAAGATATCAATCAAGAAACGAACATGAATGAGGTGTATCCATGTGACCTGGATTTTGCATTGAGCTTTCCAAGAGCAGGCAAGTTGAGAACCTAAAGCCTCCAGCGAGAGGTTGGTCGGCAGCTCTGAGATGTTCTGGACGAGTATTGGGGCTGTTTGACCTGCAACCGCCCCTCGCCCCTTGCCAGCCACCTGCCCTGGGCCTGTTCTACTACTGGGCCACCTGGTGGTTCTCTGCAACTATCACTGTGCCCTCGTGTCTATAAGCAGGCCACATTCAAATGAGACGCACAGCACCTCTCATGCAGTTGGGCCTGTTCCTAGGTGCTTTCTGAACTTCAGGGAAAAGCAGTGGCCTCATAAGCTGAGAATGGGCTAACAGAATTTAAGGCCAAGTGAAGGACACAGGAATGCAATCTTCCCAGTTAATGTTTGGCCTCTCTTTCACACCCCAGGCCGGACACTTGCAAGGAACCCACGGACACGGACACGGGAGAGCCTAAAAGGAAGGGGCAGTCATCTTACATATGCAAGTGGGATGGTGACGAGCGCTCCTTTCTGTAGTCACAGAGGTTTATCTGCAAGGTTTTCTCCTTTCAGGATCTCATGTAGGTGCAAGTGGACTGCTCCCAGAGTGAAGAGTGTGTTCAGCGTGTGTAAAAATGCCTTTGTGTCCACTGCAAGAATGTCTTGCCAGATGTGAAATGAATTTAAGAGGGAAAGTCCAAATCAAATAGGGATTACATTGATCCCCTTTAAGAATTTTCAATTCATAGTTCTATTTTTTTTTGGGGGGGGGGGGTCTGTGAGCACTAAACCAAAAACAGGCCTGCCCCCAAGTTCTGGGCTCCACATACCCATTCAGCCAGGAATTCATTATGCAAAGTAGCTGTTCCACTAACAGCCAGATGTCCCCAGACAATCCTTCCCCACACGTGCCCTTCCCTGCAGAGCAAGTCAACCCCAGTTTTTCTGGAGTCCTTTATTTTTTCCTTTCTCTCACTGTTCATTTGGCAGCAGGTGATGACAAATGTACCCGTCTAGGCACAAATATCCACATCTCACTTCTGGTAACATAAAAAAACCACATATTCACCATATAACCATTCATCCCACACACGCCTGTCCGTTTGTTTCACGTGAACATATAAGCCAACAGAACCAAGGGTACGTACCGTTCCTTAGAGATAATCTTTAGTAACTGCTATTTTTCTAAGGTTACAAAGAAAAATTCATCTATGAGGCTGGACAATTAAGTTCGCGAACTCATCCTACAAAAAGTGCTACATACCTCATTGCTGAATATCACTATAGTCACCTTCGAAGTACTCCCCTTGGGGAGCTAAGCACTGACACTAACGCCTAATCCACCCTTCAAAGCAATTTTGGAACTTTTTCTGGAATGGCCATCAGAGCTGTCGTCATATTACCCTGGATGTCCTGAATGTCATCAAAATGTCTTCCTTTCAATATTTCCTTTATCTTCAGGTAAAGAAACAAGTCATTGGGGGCCAGATCAGGTGAGTAGGGAGGGTGTTCCAATACAGATATTTGTTTACTGGCTAAAAACTCCCTCACAGACAGTGCCATGTGAGTTGGTGCATTGTCGTGATGCAAGAGCCATGAATTATTGGCGAAAAGTGCAGGTCGTCTACCGTGTTTCCCCAAAAATAAGACCAGGTCTTATATTAATTTTTGCTCCAAAAGACATATTAGGGCTTATGTTCAGGGGATGTCATCCTGAAAAATCATGCTCGGGTTTATTTTCATTAGGTCTTATTTTCGGGGAAACATGGTAACTTTTAATGCAGCCTTTTCAGCACTTCCAAATAGTAAACTTGGTTCACTGTTTGTCAAGTTGGTACAAATTCATAATGAATAATCCCTCTGATACCAAAAAGGTTAGCAACATCGTTTCATTGCAACAAGTTCGCGAATTTAATTGTCAGACCTCATAGGTACATCAAACTTACAACTCTTCTTTCTGGGTATTTCCACTGTTCTTAATGTGGTAAGAGCTTGCAAAGTTCAATATGGGCCACGTTGTTACTCGTGTCTAGAAATGCTTCCTAGACGCTTCCCCTGAGTGCTGTGACCCTAAGCGTCCTGGAGGCCTGGACGTCGGCTCTCGGCAGCCACACGACACAAGCCTTTTCTCCAGGATGCTTTCTTGTAGGAGTCCAGTCTTCAGCTGGCTTTGCTGAGAGCAACGTGCCTCATTCCTATGGTCCTTGTGGTGTTGTTGATTTTCTACCGCCTGAAGAACTGCCAAATGAAGAAGGAATTTGGATATTGTAGACAAGGCACTAATTAGGAGGTGACACCTGATCTGGACCTCGCAGATTTGAACCTGTGGAGCTGGAAGGGGTTGGGCAGGACTGGTGAGGGAAGAGACCCAGTGCAGATCACGCAACAGGGAAGAAAATGCTGACATGGAGTTTCTGGAAGGGAGCTGTAGGGGTAAAGTTGGAAAACTACACTGGGCCATGGCAGGTGGGGCAATTTAGAACTCATTTGGCAGATGGTGAGTTGGTGTTGGACCAGGAGAGGGGACAGTGCATCAGGGAGATGAAACTGGCTAGGGGAGGCTGGACGAAAGGCTTTTACAATAATCCAGATATAAGGTACTGAGGGCCTGCAGTAGCCCAGTGCGGCTAGAAACGGGGAGAATAATGCAGAAGAGATTGGGATGCTGCGTGAGACCTGTGGCTTGCGTCACAAAATCACTAATCAATATAAAATGCTAGGTATATGCAGATTTCCCCCCCTCGCAACTGTCTTAGTCGCAGAAGAATTAATTCAAAGACAACCCAAATCTGAAAAAAATCAAAGATATGCAAATTGGCAAGCATAATTCATATGAAAAACATTGGCCCAGATGGAGCCAAAGAAAGGTTTATCTTTTCATGTATATTTAGTCAGGGGGAAAAAAAAACGCAAGGAAGTTTCTCTCTGCCCCCTGGTGGCTTTTGGGAAAATTTAACTGCAAGGGCAGAAAAAGGAAAGGGGACCAGTTTCTCCACTTTGCACTCAAGATCAGCTGAGCAAACATCATTCTAAATAATAATGAAGATGTTTCAGACACTTCGGACTTTCCCCACCACAGCTCAAGGGCTGCCTGAGGTTGGCCAGTGGGTGTCAGGCCACTGCCAGTGTCCCCTGCGGGGGGCGGGCAGGTGGCTCTGCCCACATCCCGGTAGAGTCAGGCTGAGACTAATTCCCTTTCCACTGGGCTAGGGGAGTGGTCCCTTGAACGTGAGCTGTGAGCAGTGTTTCTGACAACGCTCAGGAAACAGCTCCGCTGGCCCCCGTGTCAAACCAGACTGGCCCAGGGGCTGGGCGCACAGTTCCACACACAACGGAATTCACTTTCAATTAGGCTGCAGGACACTGTTACTAATACGTACTTTCCTTTTTCTGCTTAAAAGCTACAAATCCATTTGCAAGTCTCATCTTCCACCTCACCCCCATCCCCACCCCCAACCCCTGGGGCCTTCCACTGTCCTACAGAATGTCACTACCTTTCCCTTCTAAACAGTGTGCTTTTGATTTCCTGACCTATTTGATAATGCTTTTCGGCTAACTGGTAACTCTGTGAAAAGCCAATTTTAAGATGCAATGCGTGCCCCTGAATTTGCCTTCACGTGGAATAACGCAGGAGGAGGAGGAAGGAAAGCAAAAGCACTTGGGGGCAAGATGAAACAGTCCCACCATTATCGCTTAAACTGTAACTGGATATGACAGCCTGCTGCGTGAAGCAATCATCCAGACCACGAAATGCTGCTGGTTTTCCAGATATCCTGTTGTTTAGTTTTGTCTCAAACAAAACAAACAAAAATGCGCATAATTGTACCAGACCTCAAAACTCATTTTATTCTCCCATTATACCCAGGAAATCCTGGATAGTGGCGCCACTGCAGCGAGGCGCTCTCTGTGGGTCCCTAGGAGTAACTGTTCATCCACATTCTATTAGAGAAAGGCAGCCATTAGGAAGTTTTTACCCTTTGGAGATTAGAGTATCCTTTGCGAACAGGTATTTAAAATGGATTCTAATTCCATGCTCTTGAAGACCGGTTCCAATATTGTAAATTTGCAGATAACTGTGATTTATCCAGTAATAATCTCTTTATTGCTTTAACAACTTGGAACGGAAATATTTAAAGGCATCAAACATTTTCCTACATCAGAGTATACTGAATGTACCTTAACGGTTTCTTGGCAATTCAGCATTGTCATTACCAATGTGAACTGGCCTGAAACTGTTGTGGGCTCAGGAGCCGTTGAGATGGTTAGGGTTCTATGCCCTGGATTAGTAAGCTCTACTCTTTTTCGTTCTTTAACATTTTAACACGTTATTACCTTTCTATCTGCTGACATCTGCTTTGGGCTGAAGAACAGTGAAGCAGAAACAGCGTGCTAAGCCTTCCACGTGGGCAACTTTCACCGACTCCTACCAGCTGGACCCCACCTGCCCAAGTTACCACTCCTGATGAGGAAGCTGAGGTCTGCTGACCTCTGGCTCTTGCCCAAGGTCACAGAGTTAGTATGTGATCTGGGACTTGAACCTAGTCTGCCTTGTCCTGCGAGTCCAGCTTCCGCCCCCTCCCCCCCACCCCTTTAAACGTAAGCTTAACGACAGGATCTGGTGGCTAGTGGAAGTGGAGAGGAGTTCATTCTAGGTCTCATGTCAGCTCTCCCCACCCCAGCCCATGCATCGTCCCTCCTCGAGCCCAGGCCACCAGCACAGTTGTCCGTGGGGCAGTGTTGCGTGTCAGTGTGCACGCAGCAAGGGCTGGCCACATGTGCACCCTTCCAGTAACATGCCATCTCCAGTTCGCTTTATCCTCTTACTTTGGCACCAAAAATCTCTTCTTATGCCACATGGCCCAAGTGGCTTTCCCATGAGTAAGACAAGAGCTTTCGTGCCTGGATTGAAGCCCATTTTAGCTGCTAAGAGGCGAGTTTGTTTTCCTTTTTTTTTTTAACCTTACTTTTTGATATTCCATTTATGTTCCAGATGGTGAAGTGGCTAGATAAGTAACCTGCAGATAAGTGAGGCCCACGATTCATCATCACTCACCGATAATGCTGACATATTACAGTTTCCGTATCTTAAGAAAGGCAATAAAGGAGTAATAGACATGAATAGCTTGCTTGTTGGAAGCTCAAACTGCGCTCCACATTTTTTCCTCTAAACTTGGTTCCTTCATTTCCAGACTTTCCCAACAGAATCTTTGGTGACATTATCAGAAACTTTAATGACCGCAAGCATGAACCACCAGCTGTTATAGATGCAGAACTCTTAATTACACACAGTTGGCCACACAGATGTTTTTCTGGCCTTCTTAACAGAGTAGCATAAGGAATAGTATTGAGGAAATCACAACATGCCTCTCAAGAATAGACAGACAACAAGGTACACCAGAGATGGCAATTCTGAATGTCTGTAATGTCACCCCTGCCCCCAGTGCAGAAAGCTCTGTGGCTACAGACCATCACTGGAGCCTTCTTCGGCTGGCTCTCTCCCCACCCCCAGCTCTGCTCACGGGTGTCTGCAACTAATTTTAGTGGAGTCCAAACGAATGTCTCCCTATCTCAGTAAATGCCTCCAGTGAGATGTCACAAGGTCTCCATGTTGTGGACACTGACACACAGTTTTCGTTGGAAGTAGGCTGTACTAGGAAAAAAACCACTCAACAAAATTACCCTTAAGAATGCAATGAAGGAATAAAAGATCTTTTAAAAGTAGAGCTATGAGTCAATCTAATCTGTCTTCTCGGCTGACTGACTTACAGGGGCAACCACCAGCTGTATATTAAACAGTATAAAAAAGATGTTGTAATGATTTATTTTTCCCGCTTTCATTTTGCAAAGTCAGGTCACTGCATGTTTTGGGGTAGACTTCTTTTGGGAAATGCACTTAAATCCTTTTTTTGCTAAAGATTCAGAAACTTTTACTGATAAACTTATAATTTTTTCTATTTGATTTGAAAATAAACATGTAACTAGAAATAGATACCTGAAAGAAAATTCAAGATGCAATATAAACATGGAGACAATAAAATAGCAAGAAACCTGTACAAATTTTCCTGAATTAATCTTTCAGTTACTCAAATTGTTCTCTAAAGGAACATTATCTCTATACGTAGTTTAATTGTAAATCATGAGGTGGCAGCGATCTTAGGAAACTGACAACCCCATGGTCATGGCACTGCAAATTCACACATATGCGTAGCTGCACTTAAATCAGACATTAAACTAGATCGCACAATGGAAATTACAAGCAACCAGAAAAGTGCCAAAGTAAGTTGCCTCAAACGTTTGGCTGTAATAATTCCATAGTGTTTTGCCATACAGAAACCTAAAAAGCATATTGGATAACATTTACGTTTTTGAAAACCACCTTACCGCAGCATGTCCAGTAGAACTTGCTGTACTGACGGAAGGGTTCTGTGCCTGCACTGTTCAATATGGCCGTTCCCGTGGGTTGAATTGGGTCCCCTCAAAAAGATAGAGTCCTACTCCCAGGTGTCTGCGAATGTGACCTTATTTGGAAGTAGGGTCTTTGCAGACGTATCAAGATGAGGTCATCCTGTATTAGGGTGAGCCCTAAATTTAACGACTGGTGTCCTTATGAGACGATGACATGGAAAAAAGAGATACAGAGGGAAGACCGTGGCCAGGCCAAGACAAAGGCAGAAAACGGGAATGATGCAGCTGCCAACCAAGAAACATCAAGGACTGCCGGGAACCCCCAGAAGCTGGATGGGGCAGGAAGGATTCTCCCTCATCCATCAGCGGGAATATGACGCTGCCCGCACCTTAACTTTGGACTTGGGGCCTCCAGAACTGTGGGAATAAATTCCTGTTGTCTGAAGCCACTCGGGTTGTGGTGACTTGTTACAGCAGCCATAGAAAATCAACACAGTAGCCATGGGCCACATGTGGCGACTGAGCACTTGACATGTGACTCGTGAGGCTATGGAACTGAATTTAAATTGTAAACTTTGCCACATGGTTAGTGTCAACTTATGGGACGGGGCTGCTTTATCCATTTTAATGACTTCAACAGTCTTATAGATCCAAACTCTTTATTGAGTTGATCCTTTGAATTAAAACTGAGAATCATACTGTTACTAGCGACACACACACACACACACACACACACACACACATCATACATATATGTTTTAATGGTCAATAAAATAACATCAGTAACAGTTACCTTCCAAATTACAGTCCGGCCCTATTTTAAAATATGCTGGAAAAGTGCACAAAACTATCCACATGTACAACTGAGCTGAGTCTTAAGTTCTGAATTCACAAACCTAAAATGCTGTTTTTCTTGTTTCATGATCAAAAGTTCCTTCCATTAGTTAAGAGATGTTTTTCAGACTCACTGAATACTGAGTTAACAAAATGTGATGAATTGGACTTCATGAAGTATTCATGAGTTCTCATTTAACGCTAATTAATTTTTTTTTCCCAAAAAAAGCCTGTGTAAAATGATTTTAAGACCCTGCACACAGACTGGACGAAAGCATGAAAAACAAAGGTTCAGGGTAAAGCAGGACCCAAAATCATACAATTAAATTATGCAAGTTAACAGCACAACGTTTACACCTTTTTGGTATATGGCTCTAGTCTGCTAACATTTAAATAAATAAAATTTAGAAATCACTTTTTGCATACCAGCTTTAATCAAACAGATGATCAAAGAAACAAAGATATTTGTGCTAGATCATTTCTAGCCTGCTTTACGCATGCCCGAAAAGTGGAGGATGTTTCTTCTCCAAGGTGGCTGAAATATTTGAGTGCTATATTAAAGGGTAATTATTAAAAATCATGAATGCCATGTAACATTAAAATTTGTTGTATCGTTTCTGGGTTTTTTTTAACATTTCTATTTGGAATTGCTTCTTCATATTGCAGATGAAGAGATGTGGTAAGAAAACCTATAGAAAGCTATAGAAATCTGCAAACTATTTTGAAGTTCCAAAAGAATATAAAAATTTGGCATGCAAATCATATGCAGCAACTTTAATGCTTATTTTAATTGAAACAGTTAATGGGAAATATTTTCTGAGTAGTACTGAATTGAAGGTATCAACTGTGACAACCAACTGGATACAAAAAATGCAATTTTACTTCACACTAAATCTCAAAATATTTTTAAAAACACATTTTTAAAACTGAAAAACTTAAATGCATAATAGTGGTGTGGTTACCAACCCTTTCCAATATGCCCATTTTAAAGACCTCTTTTCCATAAAGAATCAATGAATCAGAACCTTAATTTGTTTTAAATAACCTTCAGCTTTTAAGACGTTTTTGAACTGGAAATTTTAGAGGTGTGCAAACTGTAAAAATGGTAGTATAGGTCTCCTAGAAAATTATTTAGTTGAGTGACAATGAGAGAAGGAACACAAAGTTTTAAAAGCTATACATTTTCTGAACCTTCAAATAAGAAGAGAAAATTCCTACTGTCCAAAGAAATGCAAAGAGAACCAGGAAATGAAGAGCAAGAACATTACCAAGTTTTACAAAGAACTGATAAAAATTATTACAACTCCTATTACCCATGAAAAGGGACTAAAATCTTAAGACCTCACTCTCAGAAGATGACAGACTGTGGAACATTAGGTAGCCATCAAAATGATATTCTTTCTTATCTATTGGCATTTTCACAATATATTAAGATGTTCAAAGATACTGAATAGATAAAAAATTATGAAACAATGTACACGGCATGATTCCATTTTTATTTAAAAGTAACACAAAACACACATACAGGTAGGCAGAAAGGATATGAACCAAAACGTGAATGGTAGTAGTAGTAGTTAAAGATTATAAGTGCCTTTTTCTTCGATATATTTTTCTATATTGTCTAAATGTTCTCTGCTGAACAGTATCCATTTCAAATAAGAAAAACAGCAAAGTTATTTCCATTTGGGGAAAAAAAAAAGTCAGTGGGAATTATAATTAATATTTAAATCGCTTGGAAAATAGGATTCTTTTTATCATAAACACACCAGGATCCTCTTTACCGTAAAAAGGCAAATACTTGTAAATACATTCCATAAATATACTGTGGACTATTATAAACAAAGCACACTTTGTTTTATATTTATGAAAATTTCTCTGTAAACTGAACTTTTTAAGAGAAATTCTATTTGAGTTTGTTACTTAAATCTTATTTCAAATCCCTTGGAGAAAAAGAATGTCTATTCCCTAATTTATCTTGTGAAAATCCAGACTTTTTGCTTAAGGAGAGATTTTACTTCTCTTTATTCCTTATAAAGAAATCTACCATGCTTTAAGTAACTAAATGATCTGGAATTCCAATTACTGAAAATTACATATTGCGATTCATAAAATGTTTTACTTCTGTTTTCTGCATATTTACTACAGGTAAAATGTATTCAAGAGTTTAAAAGATGAAAACATGTCTTTTAAGTATTGACTTACGTCTTTTAAGCAGGAGCCACTGCAGATAGAAACAGATTTTTTTCATTCCAGCTTTATCAAATGGACTGTTCGAAAAGCATATACAAGAGCAAAAAATATCACATGCAATCAAACTTGTTTTGTCTTACAGTCACTGGCTTTCTTTTGGAAAAGAATACACATTTGAACAACTTCTAATTTAAACATTTCCCAATTGTTTCCATTTTATTTCCCTTTTCTTTACAGTTAGCAACAATAGATACATTTTTGTAACTGGTCATCATATTCTTTCTCATCTTCATTCATACTAAAATAATATAAAGCCTATCAAATCACACCATATATTGTTCAGAAACACAAAAAGGCTCACTTACATAATAGATTCCACTATGTTAAGAAACCACACATAACTGATGTTTTGTAAAACGCACTGTTTGAAAGTAAACATAAACAGTAATAATTTTTATCTAAATAATTTTAATCAAATGAATAATATAGTTCTCTAATAATAACCTCTTTTAGAATATAAAAAAGTGCTCAGATTACACTTTAAAAAAATAAGATAATGAAATTCTCAACATAACTGGAATAATTTAAATAAAGATGGTAGAATAGGGAATCTCTATTACATTTTGGCTCCCAAGACAGGAAAGTAGGTGCGAATTTGAAATCAGAAAAGGATTGCAGCACTAATATTATGAATGTAAAGCTTTCAGCATTTAAAAGATATAAACTGATTCTGAAAAGTTCTCATGAGTCTTTCTTTAGATGAAATCCATTAACATAAAATCAATTTTCTCAATTAGGCTGCTTGTCGACTGACAAAGTCAGGTCACTCTCCTTGACTGTCCTTTTTTAGCCGATGATGAATATTCACTAAGACTCAAAAGAACAAATACATATATTTTTTAATTGGGGAATATTGGGAAACAGTGTTTGTCCCAGGACCCATCAGCTCCAAGTCGTCGCTGTCCTTCAATCTAGCTGTGGAGGGAGCAGCTCAGCTCCAAGTCCAGTCGCCATTTTCAATCTTTAGTTGCAGGGGGCGCAGCCCACCATCCCATGTGGGAATTGAACTGGCAACCTTGTTGTTGAGAGCTCGCGCTCTAACCAACGGTAGCCCTTCCAGCAGCTCAGTGGCAGTTCATTGTCTTCAATCTAGTTGTGGACGGCGCAGCTCATTGGCCCATGTGGCAATCGAACTCGCAATCTTGTTGTCAAGAGCTCGTGCTCTAACCAACTGAGCCATCCGGCTGCCCAATATTTGTCTTTTGAAAAAACTTTGCTCATTAGGATCATTACACAATCTAGTCTCAAAAAACAAAAACAAAAACCATGAATATAGCAAATGAACAGAAGAATCTTCATCCGAGTCTTGTGGAGCTTCATGGAGCCAACCTAGAGAGCCGCCCTGCCGCCCTCAGGGACAGAATCACGGCTCCCAGATAGTGGTGATCAGTCCTCCTCTGAAGGAGCCCTACACTAAATTCTGCAGGAAGAAACCGGCTGTGGTGAGATTCAAGTTCTCTCTTCATTTGATACTCAAGAGGCTGTGATCTTTATGAACAGCAACCTACGTGGCAATCACTAAGAAGAACTGGCAATCACTAAGAAGAACGCAGGTGTGAGACAGTGGACGACATCGGCCTGGCCATCCAAATGTCAAAGGTGCCAGCCACAATCCTCTTACTTTAGTAACACTGAGATCACACACAACACTGCTGAAATCCTATCATGGTATTTCTTTCTAATTTCTGGTGTCCAGAACTTACTGTTGATAAAACAAAACAGCATGTAGAGCATAATTCGATCCATATTAAAATTACAAGTGTGTATATATGGCAATTCTCTCTCACTGGTATGGCAGGACTTCAGATTACTTTTACTTTCTTATTTATATTTTTCTTAATGTTTTAATTGCTCACAGTATCACTTTTGTAGTTATAAAACAATTAAGCTATCTTCAATTAAGAAAAAAATGTTCTACCGATTCTGAAGGCAGTTCCCAATAAGCGTCTATCAAATGCTCGCGGGAGATTATTTTGAAGGATAAAATTACAGAAAAATGTGAAATCCATGCTATCAGAGAAAATGGCTTCACTAGTCTGTCCCCAGTTTGCTGCATACCTGCAATGGCAGGTGTTACACACTCTGAATGGATACATACGAGGTGTGATCACAAAATACAGTGAATGCTAAATTTTAAAAAATGTATCACAGTAAAAGACATGTTGCCATTAATCCCCCCTTAAAATACTCCCTCTCGCTTTGAACACACTTATCCCATTGTTCTTGCCACTTTCTGAAGCAGTTCTAGAAGTCCTCTTTCATGAGTGTCTTTAGTTGCGCTGTTCTGACTGCCTTGATGTCCTGTATTGATTAAAAATGTTTACCTTTCATGGTCATTTTGACTTTGGGGAAGAGCGAGAAGTCGCACGGTGCCAGATCTGGTGAATGCAGTGGATTAGGACACACCGTAATGTTTTTATTTGACAGAAATTGCCATATACTAGAAGCGATGTGTGACACGGGACCTTTGTTATGATCACAAAATATGGTGAATGCTGCTGCCAAGTGCCATCCAACAGAAAGGCAGGGATCTTGAATATAGGCAGGAAGTGGTGCATCAAACCTCAGTAAGAGTGTGTGACAAGTTTCAATTTGTTCGGTACAGTCAGTCGGGTGTGAGCTACGGTTGAGAGAAGGTGTGTTTTAAAGTGTGCCGTAAATCATGGATCACGAACAACGCATTAACATGAAATGGGCAAAGGGTGTCATCCTCCATCATGACAACACTCTGTGTCACACATTGCTTCTGGTATGGCAATTTCTGTCAAATAAAAACATTATGGTATGTCCTCATTCACCTTATTCACTGGATCTGGCACTATGTGACTTCTTGGCTCTTCTCCAAAGTCAAAATCATTCAGGACGTCGAGGCAGCCACGAGAGTGCAACTAAAGACACTCACGAAAGAGAACTTCCAGAACTGCTTCAGAAAGTGGCAAGAAGGATGGGGTAAGTGTCTTCGAAGTGACGGGGGGTATTCTGAGGGGGATTAATGACACTGTGTCTTTTACTGTAATAAATTTTTTTAAATTTAAACATTCACCATATTTTTTGATCACACCTCATACAGTTTATTTGGATGTTGAATTTCTAAACATTTGACTTCTAGCATCATTATCTTATGATCCTTTTATTCTAGCTACCTGAAATTATTTTCTCATGTTTTACCTAAATTCAGTGAATTTACAAGAAAAATTTAAAATCAGCAGTGGGATTCAAACTACTAAGTTTTAGAATACGGTTTTCCAGAAGATCAAAGAAAGTAGAATGGGCAAAGAATGGGCAAAATGGGGACTGAAAAGGATTCAGGGGCCAAGCAGCTGGCAACAGAAGGTGGAGATCAGCTGAGAAAAAGCACAAGAAAACAGACGTCTTCTGTCCTTCACTGTCTCCAACATAACTCCACTGTAACTATGCACTAAGGTGTCTGCTGTTCTTCCTTCCTCCCAGCACAGTGGTGCCACCTGGACAATGGTGGACAAGGGCGTCTACTGAATGGGCCAAGGCCCAAACGAAAGGAAGTGAGAAGGAAAGAGGGGTCACCTCTGCTTCAAGCGTCTCTGTGACAGCCAATCAAAGGGCAAAATGGAGCGTTTTGTCTCTTACTCTGGAAAAGAGGTCAATATGATTCCTACTTAATTACATGTGACTTGTAGTACAGCTATAAAAGTGGTCAGATATTAACTAATTTTTAACCAATAACCAAAGACAAGTGTCCTGGCTTCTAAGGAATGAAACTTAGTGTACTTTACTTCTGACGAGCCATAGGTGAAGACAGGAGCCAACATTTTTCTTAAATAACTCATTTCTTAGGTTTTTAGAAATAGAGCAAATAATGTAATATGTAATTAGGGCAAACATATTATATGGTCTAAATTGGGATACTTGGAGAGTAAAACGGAGCACTTGTAATCATTACTCTAGGAAAGATATCATGGCGAGACAGCAGACGTGAACAGGATGGTCCTGGGTAAACAGACTGATGTCAACATGACATGCTTTTTTAATGTTTGCATTTTCTTGTTCTGAGTTCTCTATTATTACACTACATAACGACATTCGGCAGTAACTTAGAATTGAACACTGAGTGATGGCATAGTTCTGTTCTCTGGAGAAGACATTTTCCATGTGCTGTAACAAACTTCCCAACTTCTTGCCCACACTTAAGGTTTTTAGCACAAACTAGTGTTTTACATGGATCTGAGGAAAACAGTCTGTCCTGATTTCTCCAGCAACAAACAAGCACAACTGTCATTTAAATTACTTAAGATTCACTTACTAATTTTACTTTCCAAAATATTAACAAGAGAAGTTTCCCATATCTTATTCATAAAACAAAGTTCCAAAATGATAATCCCCCACCCCTCACGAGTATGAGGCTAGGTAATAATACGTTTAAAATCTTTACATAAACCATGAGACTGCCACAAAGTATTTTAGAAAGGCCATATAATAGTCGAAATAAAAAATAATAGATTTGTGGGTGGTTATGGGGCTTCCCCAGAGGAACCGTCTGGAGCGGCGGCAGGAGGCAGTGCCCGGCAGGGAGGGAGGGCACGGGCGCTTCAGTTCCGGAACAGAAGCATCCGCTCGGAGCACGCCTGCCCCACCAGGCTCGCGTACTGCAGCACGATAGCCTCCTCGCTCGGGTCCTTCTGCTGTTTCTTATAAACACCGTAAGGCATTATGGCTTTCTTGTGAAACACTTGCAGTCGATCAGGTTCCTTACTGCGACCTTCGTCCACTGCAATTACAAAAAATACTGATTAAAAAGGGCCACGTAGAGAACTTTTCTGTTCCTAATTTAAAAATACCTATTTAAAATATAAAAATTATGTGTTACGATGCCCTCCTTAAAACTGGAAGCCACATGCAAAAGAATGAAACCAGACTGCTGTCTGTCTCACCATACACAAAAATTAACTCAAAATGGACTAAAGATTTCAATATAAGACCTGAAACAATAAAATGCACAGAAGAAAACATAGGCACTAAAACTTACAGACCTTCGTCTCAGAGGGGTTTTGTGAACGTGATCCCAAAGGCAAGGGAAGTAAAAACAAAAATAAATGAATGGAACTACATCAAACTAAAAAAGCTTCTGCATAAAAAAAGAAACCATCAATAAAACAAAAAGGCAACCAGTCGAATGGGAGAAGATTTCTGTAAACAACACCTCTGATAAGGGGCTAATGTGCAAACAACTTTCTCTCTCTCTCTCTCTCTATGTGTGTGTGTATATATATATATATATATATATATATATACACACACACATATATATATACACACACATATATATATACACACACACATATAGATATATATACATATAGATAGATATAATAAGAACTCATATACCTCAACAACAAAACCAACAATCCAATTAAAAAATGTGCAGACGACCTCAATAGACACTTCTCCCAAGAAGTCATACAGCCAATAGACATATGAAAAGATGCTCAACATCACTAATTATCAGGGAAATGCAAATCAAAACAACAATGAGATACCACCTCATCTGTCAGAATGGCTGTCATCAATAAGACAAGTAATAACAAATGTTGGAGAGAATGTGGAGAAAAGGGAATCCTTGTACACTGCTGGTAGGAATGTAAATTGGTACAGTCTCTATGGAAAACAGTGTGGAGGTTCCTCAAAAAAGTATGACCCAGCAATCCCTCTTCTGGGTATCTATCCGAAAAATCTGAAAACACTCATTCGTAAAGATATATGTCAGTCACAATAGCCAAGACATGGAAACAACCAAAGTGTCCTTTGCTTGCTGAATGGATAAACAAGATGTGGTACATATATACAACGGTATTACCCAGCCATATAAAATAATGAAACGATGCCACTTGCGACATGCACAGATCTTGAGAGTATTATGCTAAGCAAAACAAGTCAGACAGAAAAGGACAAAAACCATATGATTTCACACATATGTGGGATATAAAACCGAAAGCAACAAATCAACAAACAAAACACACTCAGACACAGACAACAGTATGGTGGCTACCAGAGGGAAAGGGGGGTGGGGACAAGATGTACAGGGTAAAGCAGGTCAAATATTTGGTGACGGATGGAAACTAGACTTTGGGTGGTGAGCACATAATGCAAAATACTGATGATGTATTATAGAATTTCTATACCTGAAACTTATTCAATGTTATCAACCAGTGTTGCCACAATAAATTTAAATTAAAAAGATGTCCTCTTTGAGCAGTATGTTCAAATGAAGGTGTACAGCATTAACATACACTTGAGTATGTTAATAAATAACAAATGCATTTCTGAGAGGTAATAAATCACCCCACCAAGAGCTAAAACATCAGGGAAAGACAAAGAACTGTTTGCAATTTAAAAGCTGGCCTTGGACACCTTTATTATTTTCGCGTGACAATAAAGTTTACCACGCTCCAGATCTTCCCTGCGTCTGACTGAAATTTACTTTGCCTTTCCTTGAGCCAACATATGTCTGGAGCTCTCATCTGTGCAACGAAGCCTTCTGCTGACTCCACAGTTCTGGTGACTCGCGCGGGCCCGGTCTGGGCAACGAGCATGGAATCTGTGGGCAGATTCTTACAGCTGTCCGGAGGACATGGCAGAGACTGCTAGTGGTTGCCTCTTACCGTGCTTCCTCGAAAATAAGACCTAACCGGAAAATAAGCCCTAGCATGATTTTTCAGGATGACATCCCCTGAACATAAACTCTAATGCATCTTTTGGAGCAAAAATTAATATAAAACCTGGTCTTATTTTCGGGGAAACATGGTATCAGTCCTCCTTTCTCTTTCACATAAGAGAACTGTTGGTTTTTAGCAGGATAGGCTGTTTCCCAGCTTTCCTTGCAACGGGGTGTGGTCTTGTAATTCTAGCCAAGATGACATATGTAGAAGTGTTTCGTGGTAGTTTTCAGGAATCTTTTAAAAGGATAGTTGGTCAATGCCTTTTGCCTCTTTCATTTTTCAACCCTTCCTTCATTCTGCTACCTGGAACATGGATGTGATGGCAGGAACTCTAACCTCTATCTTGGAGAGTGAGGTTAAAAGCTTTCCCTCAGTTCAACAAAAACAAAAGCAAGAAGGAACCTGGGTACCTGAGTACTTTGTGGAACAAAACTGGCCATGTCTACAACTTTACATAAAATAGAAATAAACTATCTTGTTTAAGCCAAGATATTAGGTTTCTATTATTGGCAGTTGCTACTAACTAATATAGATAACATTACAATATCCACAAAAACGTACAATGTCTTTTATCACTGACTCAGCAGACCACTTCTAAGAATCATCCTGCAGCTGTGGTACCCACCCTGACTACATACTGGAGTCATCTAAAGAGCTCTGAAAAAATGCCAAACCCTGGATCCCATGCCCAGAGAGCCCGATTTAAAAACTGGCCTGAATAGAACCTGAGCATCAGTATTTTCTTAAGCCTTTTAAAGTAGGTTAAGAATCACTGCCCTAGAAAAACACGTACACACCAATGTACACACACATATATGTGTGTATACAAGGATCCTTGCAGCAATACTCTCTGTAACACTGAAACACTGGAAACCTACATGTCCATCGACGGAGAACTGGTTAAATATGTTAAGGTATAATAAAATGTTATACTGCTATTAAAAAGATAAAGGAAGATAAGTGAAAAAAAAGTACATAAAGTATAAACAATTTAATTTATTTATTAAAAGCCTAGTATACACATAGGAAACAATCTGGACAAATATACATCAACCTGTTACCAGTATTTATCTCTAACTGTTCCCTCTGCCTGCAACGCCCCCCACATTCCCCAGGCTGCCACCGTGGCTCAGCCCCTTGCTTCATCTGATGAAACGGCCGCTCCTCAGAGGCCTTCCCTGGTCCCTTCTATGCAACAGGATCCCTATCTCCTTGGTCTCTTTTATCTTCCTCATCACACCACCACCTGACATATATATTTATTGCCTGGTTCCCTTTCCACTAGAAAGTGCTATGAGAATAAAAATTAAATAAAAACTTGCGACTGTTTTTCCCACTATTATTTCCCCCGTGTCTAGTGCAATAGGTAACACACCGGAGGTGCTCCATAAATATCTGCTGAATGAATGAACAAGTCTACCTCTGTAGGCAGTATTACAAGAGACTTTCCCATTGTGGGACACACACACACACACACACACACACACTCAACTTTTGCATTTTCTATAATAAGCATAAGGTTTTGTAATTTAAAAAAAAACAGTTGTTTTTAAGGTTGATTGAGGCATCGTTTCTTTGCTCAATTTGGATCTTCTAGAAATGAAAAGTGCAAGCGCTAGTTTCCTTTCCTATAAATCAAAAGCATTGTTTTACATTTTTCAGAGTCTTTCAGCTATAAACTTCTTTCTCAAAGTCGGTGATGAACTTTCCACAATATTCACTATAAATTAAACATTTTATTGGATACCCACTTCGTACAAGACTCTATGCTTTAATACTTAAGTTGGATTACATCCCTTATTCTTTTATAAAAGAAGGAATAAATAAGCATCTATTCTTCCTCAACTGATATTGTTTTCTCTATCAGATATTCATTAATCAGGACACAGCATCTAAGATCAGTTTCAGAAGAAACAGAAGTAACATTATTCCTCTAATACCTGAAAGAGAAAGACAGATCTCACGTAATGGATGTGTCTCACAGGCTAGCTGATCTCAATCATCTTAGGAGAAAGTGAGTGAGGGCATTCCAAAACTGACTACATTCTATGCCTGTTTAAAACTTTGTAATGGGGATCCAAGCCAATCGTGCACTCTTAGGTGAAAAGAAGTTATACACTGTCAGAGCCCACTTTCTTGCATCTAGAGCCGAGCTCGGGAAGGCACGTAGGGCTGAGGAGAAAGGGAGCACCAAGGACGCCAGCCAGCCAAAGGGTCCTCACAGAACTGAATGCCAGTGTAGTTTTCGATTTTCACTTTATCCAGGACACAGATCAAGGTAAAGAAGAATGAAGTGGCAAGAGAAGGGATCTCCTCAAGGCTGCTGTCCCTTCCCTGTGCCATTCCTGGGCCTGTCTGCCCTCAACTGCATTCCCGGCCTCCTGCCTGCTCTGCTCTGCGCCGCAGAAGGCTGGAGCTGGGGGAGGCAGAAGCCACAGCTGCTCTTGGAGTTGTCAAGCTTCCAGCTTCTGTAGTTAGCCCTCGCCCCTGAGCCCATTTTTCTCTACAGCCCGGACGTGGGGGTGGTTTCCTGCTGTTGCTAATCTCTGGGGTACCCCTCTGCCTTGCTTGGCTCTCAGCAACACCACTGCCTGTAATCGCCAGTTCCCTGCATTAAATGCTCTGTACTGTATGTACCTGACGTGGTTTTGGTTTTCCTGGTTGGACATACCAATTCAGAGTATGTGTTGTTTCTTACAAATTATTTTATCCAACTGAAGCAGAATATCCACGTACTTTTTAAATATGTAACACTTACTAGGTTACTACACCCCTTCTCAGGGGAAGGTACAAGCAAAGGAAAAGAGAGCAACCTGGGTCCTGCCATCAGTTTCAAACATTTAAATGTCCGCTGATTGCAACACAGATAACCATCTCCATCACCTGGCTACAGTGCTACCAGCAGGACAAGGTAAGTTCAAGGATATTTAGAGTCTAACACAAATAGCAAACTAGTAAAGATCAGTGAGAACTGTGAAAGAGAGACACAAGAACATCAGCAAAACTGCACAAAATCTTCGAAATCTAAACCTTCGATCGTTTAAAATTGGAATTTTAAAGGATGTCTGTATTTGACTACATAGAAGGATGTTTAACAGTTTAAACCTCTATCCTGAAGTATTTTAGGACAGACATCCTTTAAAATTCAAATAAATGGAACACCTTAGCAAATAAAATCATAAGATTTGATACACCATCATCTTATTCTATCTAGAATGAAATGCCACCTTTTAATTTTTATTAATTTCTAGTGCAACATATAAAAATAAAAATAGATTAAGAAAAAAACCCACCATTGTGTATAATTTATACCAACTATTTTATTTTAAAGTGTACTCCTCCTCTAGAGTAGGAAATGTTGCAGTTTCATTTGTAAAAACATAGTTAACCTTGAACAATGTGGGAGTTAGGGATGCTGACCCCCCATATAGTTGAAAATCCGGGTATAACTGCTGGCTCCCCAAAAATGTAACCAATAGCCTACTTTTGAGCAGAAGCCTTAAATAATAACATGAACAGTTGATTAACACCTATTTTGTCTATTAGACGAGTATGCATTATACACCATATTCTTATAATACAGCTAGAGAAAAAATATTAAGAAAATCCTGAGAGAGAAAATACATTTCTGCTGCTGTGCTGTCGTTACCAATACTGTGTGTCTGTGGTGTCTGTTTACACGAGGAACTATCTGCCTGTTAATACTTACATCGATACTGTCTTATATGATACGAAACACTGTAGAGGTTATACGTATTACTCACACTAGACATCAAACACAAAAAGAGAATGTGAGAAAGAAATCTGTATTTATTTGCAGGTGCAACGATTCACACACTGGTAACAAAGCAGCAGCAGCAGGATTGGTTTCAGGTATCCTAGTGTCCTCGATACGACTGCTTCACGGTAGCCCAGCCTATACACTAACGAATGAATCGTTATAAAATCTTTATGGCATACAGTATTATAGTCATATTTATAATACAGTATTGGAAACACTGTTAAATTTGTAAAAAACCCACTTACCTGTGATGATAGGTTTATATGCAGTTTCTCCAATTATGAGAGAGACAGAGACAGAGAGACAAAGACAGAGAGAGAGAGAGAGAGACAGATGCACACTAAACGGTCATGTCATTCTTCGAAAGCCAAGTTATAAAACAGTAGGAAAAGGTTATTAACTTTATGTTAATATGACTCACCTTATGCAAGGAGAGGCTATCCACCGCCATCGTCTTGCACACGATGATCTACACGATGACTTAGGTGACGATGACGATGTCACAAATTTGTCTCACACAGTCCTTGCCATACCGTTACTCGATTGTCACAGACACACACAACAGGTGTATTTATTAATTGTCCGGCATGATGATGATTTACTGTTCATTAAGCGGAAGTGGATCGTCATAAAGGTCTTTATCCTCGCGGTCTTCACATTGAGAACACTGGGAAGGGGGTTGGTCTGTCATCTCAGGGGTGGAAGAGGCCCAACAGGTGGAGGAGGTGGGAGGGGAGGCGGAGAGGCAGGCACACTTCGTGTCACTTTACAGAAATACACTGTAATTTCCGTCTGACTTCTTTGCTTCCTATTTCTCTAAAAATGTTTCTACGCGTATATGGTACCAATCCTTCTCCCACCATTTGCTTTCGTTTCAGTGCCCATGTCGTAGAAGGGACCATGTCATAAAAGACGTCAAAAACGGTCCTGAGTAATCAGAACCCTTCTGCCACCCGGTCTAATGTCAACATGTTTTCTGGCACCGCTCCTTCTATGTCTTCTTCCTCGTCGCCTGGGACTGGTCCGAAGCACTCGTCTCCATCAAGTCGTCTTCAGTTAATAACTCTTGGTGAGGTGTCTATTAGCTCTTGAATTTCTCCAGGATCCGCAACTTGAAACCTTCTACCCCCCTCTTGCCATATCCACAATCTCTTCCATGATTTCCTTCCCTGGCTCTGCTGTAAATCCTGTGAAGTCAGACACACCTGGACATAGTTTTCTCCAGCAGGAATTTACTGTTTTGGGCTTCATGGCGTTCGTGACTTTTTCTATGACAACAAGGGCGTGTTCAGTGGCATAATCCTTCCAGACTTTCACAGTGTTCTATGGGGGTTCTCTTCTCTTCCGTAGCCTTGACAATCCTTTGCATAGTGAACCACGTCTGATGAGACTTAAAGGCCCATAGTATGCCCCCGAGCTCAAGGCTGACTTAGACATGTTGTGTTTGGGGGCAGGGAGACCACTGGGACGCCTTTGGTGTGAACTGATGGGGTTCTGGATGGCCGGGGCACTGTCCAATATCAGAACTCTAAAAGGCACCCCCTTAACTGGTCAAGTACGTCCTGACTTCCGGAACAAAGCATCAACAGAACCAATCCAGAAAAAGTATTCTTGATGTCCAGGCCTTCTTGTTGTACAACTAAAAATCTGGCAAATGGTTATCTTTTCTCTTCAATGCTTGGGGGTTAGCAGCTTTCCAGTCTTGATCATAAACCCAACTGCATTTGTACAAAATGGCAGAGTGAGCCTATCCCTTCCTGCCTTAAATCCCAGTGCGTGCTTCTCTACCTTACGGATAAATATTCCATTTGAATTCTCCCCACCCCAGAAGAGGCCACTTACTCTGCATTAAAAAACTGTTCAAGGAGATATCCTTTCTTCTCAATGATTTTCTTGTTGGCATCTGGGAACTCGTCTTCTGCCTCTTGGTCAGAAGAAGCTGTTTCACCTGTTATCTTAACATGTTTTAAGCCAAATCTCTTTCTAAAATTATCAAACCATCCTTTGTTGGTATTAAATCCTCCAGCTTTAGATCCTTCAGCCTTCTTTTGCGTTAAGTTGTTTTTGCATTTGCTGGTGTAGCTGCAGTGATGGCTTCACAAATCTTTCTTTCTTTCTTTTTTTAACAATGGTCCTTGTACTGGCTTCATTCATCTTGAAATGCTGGGCACCACAGCGGCAGACCTCAATCTACAGTACATTATCAAGCACTTCAACGTTTTCTTGTAATGTCATGACTTTTCTCTGCTTCTTGGAAGCACTTGCAACATCACTAGCGGCACTTCGCATGGGTCCAATGGGATTACTCCAGGTTTACGGCATTGCACTAAACACGATGAAAAATACTCGAGAACGAGAGCTCACGTTTAACTGTGGTACACAATTTACTGGTGAGATGACCTGCTCGTGTCGCGATGATCAGCATCCCTTGAGCTCACGCATTAGCATCAGGAGATGGCTACGAGATGACTACAGCAGAGCAGTATGTGCTACAGTTAATTGTATGCAGTTATAATTTAATAATGCATCTTTGTATTTGTCTCAACAGTGAATTACGCCATGTATGTATGGTCTGCATGAGTGTAAGTTTTGATAAATTTTAACTATGTTTTTATAATAGATTTGTGTAGACTTTACGGTAGTAAATGACTAGTACCTAATACATTTTATATATTCATGACATACCTCTTTCTTAATCTTTTTGCTATATTGTAGCACTGCCCCAAATTTGATTTGCATATAATTTTAAAGCCTTTTCTCTAATCTTAATAAATAGAAATGAAGTACAGTTGACCCTTGGGTAACATGGGTTTGAACTGTGTGGGTCCACTTACATGTGGGTTTTTTTTTTCAATAGATAAACTGGAAAATTTTTTGGAGATTTGCAACAATTTGACAAAAACTTTCAGATGAACCACAAGGCCTAGAAATAGCGAAAAGATTAAGAAAAAGGTATGTCATGACTATATTGAGGGTGCCAAAAAAATGTATACACAATTGAAGAAAGGAAAAAACTATTAAAATTACACTAAGGGTAACCACTTCGAGCACCTCTTGTAATTGCAGAAATCAAACATAACTTGTATCCAACTTTTGTTATCGGAATATATTGAGTATTACAATTTTAATACAGGTTTTTCCTTTCTTTAAATGTGTATACATTTTTTTGGCACTCTCTGTATTTTGAGGCCTTTGTATCTGGATCAAAGTAATCAAATGCATAATATACTGAAAGTAGACACCAACCAGCTATTCACTTTTTAACATCCTACAAAATTACAAAAGTGGTAATAATGAATGTTAAAATCCTCTCCTCATTTTCTTCAATATTACTGTATCCCAGCCATTTGCAGATACAAATATATTTGCTCTTAGTGTTCAAATACTTGGGAAGTTCGTGGGATTATTACTGTTGTTTAATAGTATAAATAACGTGGTACTGACTGTATCACCAACTCATCAGATTATGCTGACTTAATTGAAACTTTTTATTAATTCATTGAAATACAAATTAGTTTTCTTAATTATCCCACATTCTTAAGTTTTCCCATTAGCACACTTTATTTTAAACAAGGCATTGAAACATCATGGAGATTAAAAAGTAGCACTAAGGTGTATCTCTCCCCACCTAAAAATACATACATTGCAACTCAAACTAGGAACGTAAATTTAAAATTCTGACTACCCAAAGATATCAACCTAAAATTGCCAGTACTTCAGTAAAAGGGATTAGAGATCCACAAGACGTATTAACAAAATCAAAGGAAAGATTTAAATTTTTTAAAAACTTGGTATTTCAATAACTTGAACTAACAACAAATATTCTGGGAATTAGTCATTATGGAATTACTGAATACTTAATAATAAGCATATTAATTTGATTTTATCTTATTAAATCATAAAAGTATGCTTGCTTCAAAACTCAATGTAGAAATAAAGTGATGTCAACCCATGCATACATAATCCTTTCTCTTACCACTCTCCTTTTTTTTTTTAAATTAGTTTCAGGTGTACAAAACAATATAATAGTTAGACATTTATCATATATATCCCTCACTCAGTGATAACCCCCATCCTTCTTGCCCCACCAAACTTCCATCCAAATCATCAGTGTTTAACATTTTCATAAGATGCATTTAAATATTTAAATACAGAGCTTTGGATTACATTCTTACCATACCTTAAATTAAGGCCAGAAAATCAAAGCAATCCCTCTTTCAGTGAGTATATTGTATTAACTTCAGAAACCACTGATTATCATCACAGACAAAATATCACATTTCTGTTTTGTGCGCTTGACAGTCTGCAGTTTTATAATCATTAGTTACGTTCATCATGAAGGCAGATTCTGATTCTTAGTACATGCTACATAATTAGTTTTAAAACCAACTGAAAAGCTACACAAGAAAAATTCTACCAGATACTGAAAATACTGGCAATAAATTAGTTATGATTTATTTAGTAAAGTAAAAAAATACATCCCAAATCCTCACAAAACCCTTTTGTAACCATCCCGTATTGCTTGCTAATAAATGTTCTCTGTGCTTGCAGACAAAAATCTACATAGCTAAACCCACACAGCACAAGAGGCTTCATCTTGAAGGGACCTTCAAGACAATAGAAAAATGTTTTTTGAGCTTAAAGACCATTTGCTATCTCACTTAAGGGGAACTGCCAGCTTATTGGATGTCTTGGAAATGTGTGGCAGCAACAGCTTCTTCCATCTTTCCTTCCTCTGATGTATCTCAAATAAAAATCAACGGCAATCCTGCAAAAACGCTTCCTGAGATAAGCATTTGATCATTTATTTTGATATACTTATTGATACAAATATGTTGTCAACTCTCTGATGTTATAATCTTCAAGGAAAACTCTGGTGGGCAACAACTGCTTGATTTCCCACCCCAACTTTTTATTCACAGAGATAACAGTACATCACACAGGTGCTTTCAAAAGGAAAAGAATCTAGAGATCAAAGCTTTACTTCTCTTATGGGGACTCATTCGTTATTCTTAAGACTTTGTAACTTCTAGGCTTTCCAGAAAATGATGAAACAGCCTATTTTCTTAACTTCATTATTTATTGCTACAGCATTACTGCATAAATATGAAAACAAATAACGTACTTTATAGTTTCTCATGAAGGCAGCTGTATAAATGGCAGACCCAGTAATGTTAACAAAGCTAAATGCACTCAGGCAAAAGTGTAATAAAATGGGAAGAATATGAAAGTTTGAACCAAATGCATGACAGAACTAAACTCTGGAATCAAACTCAATTCTGGAAGGTCCAAAGTCAAACACAATTTAGCACATTTAACAGAAGGTATTAACAAATGTTTTAATCACCATGGGGGAGGGAATGGGGAAGGTGGGAAGAAATTGTGAAAGGAAATATGGGATAGCAAAAGGTTGGCAGGGGAATGCATAGTAGTTATGACAAAGGTAACTGAGCTCAATCAGCTATTTCTTCAAGCCCATTTACTTTAGGCACCAATCAGGGAGAATTGCATTTTCCTATTCTACAAGGAATACTGCTGCTACTCAACTCACACACAATGTTTTCTGGTAAAAATGAAAACTAATAAAACAAATCTAAACTTAGATTATTTGTACAACATCATTTAATAGCAGCTTTATTGAGATATAATTCTCATACCATACAGCTTATCCATGTAAAGTGTATGAATCAATGACTTTTAGCATATACACCGTTGTATAACCATCATAACAATCAATTTTACAACATTTTCAGCATCCCGGGAAGAAACCCCATACCTATTTTCAGTCTCTCGTTTTCTCAACGCAACTTCCTGAGCCCTAAGCAACACCAATCTACTTTCTGTCTCTATGGAATCATACGATCTGTGATCTGTTGTGACTGATTTCTTTCACTCAGCACAATGTTTTCAAGGTTCATCCACGTTGCAGCACTTCATTCCTTTTTATTGCCAAATAATGTACCATTGTATAAATGTATCACTTTTTATTTATCCATTTAGCAGGTGATAAGACATTTGGGTTATTTACACTTTTAAACTATTACAAGTAATGCTACAAACATTCATGTGCAACTTGTTTTGTGTTTTCATTTCTCTTGGGTATACGCATACCTAGGAGTGAAATTGTTGGGTCCTATGATAACTCGATGCTGAACACACTCAAGAACTGCCAGATTGTTTTCCTAAGTGGTGCACCATTTTATATCCCTACCAGCAGTGCATGAAAGTTCCAATTTCTTCACATACAATTTATTAACACTAGTTATTATCTGTCATTTTCATTATAGCATCCTAGTGTGAAGTGGTTATCTTATTGTGGTTTTGATCTGCATTTCCCTGACAGCTAATGATGTTGAGTTTCTCCTCATGTGCTTATTGGCCATTCATGTATCTTCTGTGAAGAAAAGTCTATTCAAACTATTTGTCCATTTTTAAATTGGGTCGTCTTTCCATTGAGTAATAAGAGTTCTATACATTCTGGATACAAAATCCTTATCAAACATATGATCTGAAAATATATCCTTCCATTCTCTGCACTGTGTTTTTACTTTGTTGATAGTATCTTTGGAAGTATAAAAGTTTTTTATTTTAATGAAGTCTAATTTATTTATTTTTGTTCCTTGTGCTTTTGGTGCCATATCTAAGAAACCACTGCCTAATCCAAGGTCATGAAGATTTATTCTTTATTCTTTTGGTAAGAGTTTTATGATTTTAGCTCTTACATTTAGTCCCAATCAATTTTGACTTCATTTTTGTACATAGTGTGAAATAGAGAACCAATCTCATTCTTTTGCATGTAGATTTGGATCCAGTTGACTCAGGACCATTTGTTGAAAAGATTATTCTTACTATTCTGCCAAAATAAAAGATGAAATACTGCCATTTGCAACAACACGGATGGATCGTGAGATTATTATGTTAAGCGAAGTAAGTCAGACAGGAAAAGTCAAGAACAGTATGACTTCACTCATATGTGGGCTACAAAACTGAAAGCAACAAATGAACAAGACAACAAAGAAACAAAAACTCATAGACACAGACAACAGTTTAGTGGTTACCAGAGGGTAAGGGGGGAGGGGAAATGGTAGAAGAGGGAAAAGAGGGTCAAATATGTGGTGATGGAAGGGGAACTGACTCGTTGGTGAATATACTGCTGTTAGATCTATTCCTAATAATTCTATTCTTTGACACTGCTATAAATAAAACTGTTGACTTAATTTCATTTTAGATTGTTCATTCTAAGTGTATAGAAATAAAACTGATGTTTGTGTATTGATGTTTTATCCAGCAACCTTACTAGACCTGTTTATTAGTTGTGATAGTTTTTTACTACATTCTGCAGGAATTTCTATATACAAGATCATGTCATCTCCAAATAAAGAGAGTTAATAACTCTAACCAGAAAGAACTTCAGATTAGTTTTCATATTATAGTCATTCGCTATCAAATTCCTATAAAAAGTCACCAGAAGAAAGCAAGATGATGCCAAACCCACAATCACATGCAAAAATCACACCAACTTTACCTTCTGCCTTAGCAAACTGCTGGTAGAACTTTTTAATACTGGTTATCTAAGTAAAATGCTAATAAAAACCCTCTTCTGATGATAAAGTTGTATTCTCTCAAATGACTACGCTGCGTTTTGACCCTCAAATAATTAAATACTCTCTTAAATAATTTTTACTGCACTATCAAGGTTTACACTAAAGAAATCTAAATTTAAAAACTGACAACAATGAAAGAAATATAAATTCAAATCTGCAAAACATGCCAGTACAGAATTTCCCAAAGACAAAGGGAAAGTTGGTTTGCACAGCTGCTGGCTATTGTGCGCTGGGGCTGAGGCTGATGCCAAAGAGACGGTCTTCTAAGGGCCAGCAGGACTGGGCCATCTCTGGCCTGTGTAGGCAAAAGATTAGTTACACACAAGGGAACTGATCATATAAATAAATATAGTGAGAAACATGGGAATCAGATTTCTCTGTCAGAGAACGAGGGATAGGTATGGAAAGGTAGGAGACTAGAACAAATTCTGCTGTGTTAAATTTACATTGGAAGTACTAGTGAAAACTCATGGTGTTTATACATTGCATAGGCATATAGGTATAAAAGTAGTGAGTGAGTGTGAGTGTGTGTGAGAGAGGGAGAGAGAGAGAGTGTGTGTGTGCGCGCAATATATTTCCTAGATCTGTCTGCTAAGAGGACTTGGAAACCATGCAACCTTAGTAGCAGTGAGCATACTTACTGCCCAGGTCTTGTTTTCCAAATATTATTCTCTACGAACAGGAACTAGTGCTCCTTGGAGAAGTGCCTAATTGCAGAGCTGGGTCAGGGAAAGTACAAGACGAGCCTGGAATATTTTGTGCCGGAAGCTAAGTCAATGCTCAAAGAATGATGGGACGTGTCAAAAGAACACAGGAGCCACCCTGAAAAGGTTCCTACTGGCCAAATCTGAGAAAATTTGAGCATTCAAAATAAATAATGAGAGTAACGGATGATAATACATCTCAGCACACACACACATGTGCATACATATCCTGGCTCTGCGGAGGTAAGCACTGTTCAAGCTTGGGACGAAGGCTTTGGGTCTGTTTCTATGCATATATATTTTAATTTGGTATAATTTAATTTGATAAAATGATATAATTTTTAATTATATAATTTATTTACACATTATATAGAGGGTGCCAAAAAAACGTATACACATTTTAAGAGAGGAAAAAACTGTATTAAAATTATGTTGATGGTAACCACTTTGAGCACCTCTTGTCATTGCAGAAGTCAAACGTGATTTGTATTCATCTTCTGTTATCGGTATATATTGAGTATTAATTTTAATCGTTTATTTCTTCTCCTAAAATGTGTATACATTTTTTGGGGGGACCCTCTGTATATATAAACTAAATCATTCTAAAAATGTTCTGTGCCTTGTTTTGTACATTAAAATTAGGGTATCTTGAAAACCTTTATTATTATATAATGAATTTCCTCATCTTAAAAATAAACATGAGTGAAAACTCATGGTTTTTATACATGAGTTTTTATACTATATTTTAGAATAATGGCAGATTTACAGAAAAATTGCAATAGACCAATGAATGGTCTAAGAGGCAGCTGAAAAAAAAACATGTGCCAGACTCTCAAAGAAAACACATGTTAAACAGAGCAAACCAAACTCCAGAGCAGTGGTTCTCAGGCCAGGTTGCACTTTACTATCACTTGGGAAGCTTTAAGAATTCTGATGCTCAGGGTATAGTATGGGACAACCAGAATCTCTGCAAGTGGGGCCTATAGACAACGACGTAGAAATACTCTTCGTGATGTAGTCAGACATATATGAGACCTTAAAAACTACCACCACATGAATTTAAGGGTGCAGTAACAATTTCTTGCCATTTTGTTTTAAAAATAGTGCTTTAGGACAGAGAATGACTAAAAACAACACTATCACCCTAAAGATGTAGAAGGAAACTCATACTGCTAAATTTTTATGGCCATTTTTCATTTCAGTTTCCATGAACGCTTCAGAATAGAGAGACTGACACTCAGGTGTGCCTGAGCAACAGAACAAATGAGAACATACAGAATAACCTCAGTTGTCATTTTATATCTTAGTACAATAATGTTTTGAATCACTATTTTTGTTTTAAAACTTAGCAGATTTCCATTTAATTTTATTTGTAATTTGGTAAAGTGAATCTATGGAGACCAAAAATATCCCAATATATTAATCATAGATGAGAGAGAAAAAAGGGAGAGATTGATGGTCCCTTAAAAACCAATTTAAGAATATCAAAACCTCAGGAGTCAGGGACTGCCACAGTGGTACCTCATATTATCTATCATAGCTGTGCTTTGTTATTGTCATACTTTACTTTTTTAAAACTTGGCTTTCTTTTCTGGATTTTTAAACCTAAAACTGGTTGCTGTAATCTCTCTGAAAGTTAATATATAATGTTACAGTGATACAAATAAGCCTTTTCTAAAACTTGGATAAGATTTCATCAGGTTCGATTTGTATCAGATGGTAAATTAACTTTAGAGTTTCTCAATTACTCATTTGCCATTTATTAACTACCGATGACGTTTAATATCCTTCACGGTGTAGCTGGAAATGCACAGCTAAAACAAAAGTGACAGTTTACATACTCTTAACTAATAAAATATTGTTCTTTGGGCTTTTTTTTTTTTTAATTAAGAAAAGACAAGACTGGCAGGCTACCACTTCCAGGAAGATAAGAAAGACCTACTTTTGTCTACTGTCCCACTACCTACACCTGAAAACCCTGGACATTATCTGTAACAGACATAACAAGCTGTTGAAAGGTCAGACAAGAAGGCAGCCCAGTAAGAACTCATACGTGAGGAAGGGCATGGTGGTGAGCTCCCTGGGTTTTCTTTTTGCCTCACGTACTCCAGATACCGGAGAAGTTGGCAACCCTAAAAAGCCAATACACACATGCCAGGAAATAAAAGTACCAAGAAAAGCCTTCTCTTTCTAATCAAAGGACCTGGAAAGGGCAGCCTATCAAGAAAGAAAACTTTGTGACAACAACTTCAGAAAATACAAACTGCCATGACTCATCAAATATGAAATAGATTATGTAAATAGCCCTATAATTAGTGAAGAAATTGAATTTGCAAGTAATTCCCAAAACAGAAATCACTAGGTCCCAACAGTGTCATTGGAGGATTCTACTAAACATTAACACCAATTCTACACAATCTCTTTCAGAAAATAAAAGAGGAAACCCAAACCAGACAAAGACAGTACCAAAAAGGAAAACTACAAACCAGTATCCCTGTGAATATGAATGCAAAAATACTTTACAAATTATCAGCAAACAGAATTTAGCATTTATTCCAGGGGTACAAGACTGATTCAGTATTTGAAAACCAATCAATATAATCTAGCATTTTAACAATTTAGACGAGAAAAAGCACATGATCACATCAATTGACGCACAAAATACACCTGATAAATTCAACAACCATGCGTGATAAAAACTCTCAGGAAACTAGGAATGGAGGAAAATGTCCTCAACTTGATAAAAAATTAATGCTTTCCCCCTTAGGTTAGAATCAAGGCAAGGATGTCTGATCGCACCATTTTTATTCAAAATAGTGCTGGAAGTGTTAGCCAATGCAATAAGGGAAGAAAAGAAACTAAAAGGTATACATGTTGGAAAAGAACAAAACTGTCCCTATCTGCATATGACACAATAAGCTATGTAGAAAATCTCAAGGACTCTATGAAACAAATCCTGCTATGAGTTCAGCAAGTGACAGGATCACACGATACAAGATTAACATAACATATAAAATCAACTTTATTGCAAATCACATATCTGATAAGAGATTAATGTCCAGAATACAGAAAGAACTCCTAAAACTCAACAATAAAAACGTCAAGTAAGTTGATTAAGAAACAGGCAAAAGACCTGAGGAGACCTGTTTCTCCAAAGATATACAACTGGCCAGTAAGTACATGAAAAGATGCTCAACATCACTAATCATTAAGAAAATGCAAATCAAAACCACAATGAGATATCATTTCACACCCCTTAAGATGGCTACTGTAAAAAAAAAAAAAGATAGTGTTGGCAAGGATGTGGAGACACTGGAACACTTGCACACTTCTGGTGGTATTGTAAAATGTTGTAACCACTATGGAAAACAGTACAGTGGTTCTTCATAAAATTAAAATTAGAATTACCATATAATCCAGCAATTCTACTTCTGGGATTATACAGGAAACAACTGAAATCAGGGACTTAAACACATTTGTACACCAATGTCTAAAACAGTATTATTCACAATAGCCAAAAGGTAGAAGCAATATGGAATGATGAAAAAAGTTCTGCAGATGGATAGCGGTGATGGTTGCACAACAATGTGAATGTACTTAATACCACCGAACTGGATACTTAAAAATGGTTAAATGGTAAATTTTACCTATCCATCACCATACAGTTACAAAATTTTTTTTCTTGTGATGAGAACTTTCAAGACTCACTCTCCTAGCTACTTTCAAATATATAACACAGTATTATTAACTATAGTTACCATGCTGTACATTACAGCCCTATGACTTATTCATTTTATAACTGGAAATTTGTACCTTTTGCCTCCCTTCACTCATTTCGCCCAGCCCCCACCACTGCTTCAGGCAACCACCAATCTGTTCTCTACATTCATGAGCTCAGTTTTGTTTTGGTTTTTGTTTTTTAGATTCCACATATAAGTTATATCATACAGTATTTGTCTTTCTCTGACTTATTTCACTTAGCAAAATGCCCTCAAGGTCCATCGATGTTGCTGCAAATGGCAAGATTTAATTCTTTTTTATGGCACACACACACACATACATACATACACACATGCATACATACAGAGACACACAAAGAGAATTTCCAGAACTGCTTCGGAAAGTGGCAAGAACGATGGGAGAAGTAAGTTCGAAGCAAGGGGGACTCTTTTGAGGGGGGATTAATGGCAATGTACCTTTTACAGTAATAAATTTTTTTAAATTTAAACATTCACCATATTCTTTGATCACACCTTGTAAAACTGGATTGTAGTATTTTTTTTGTTATTGAGTTATATGAGTTCTTTACATATTTTGGATATTAACCCCTTACGATGTATATGATCTGCAAATATTTTCTCCCATTCAAATAGGTTGCCTACCCCCCACCTTTATTAAGGCATACTTGACAAATAAAAATTAAACTAAAATTGTATGTGCTTAAGGTGTACAGTATATTTTGATATAAGTACCCACTGTGAAATTATTATCACAATCAAGCTAATTAACATATCCATCAAAAAAATGGTGCCTAACGCACAAAAAAATCCTTTTATAGGAACAATAGTCTGGTTGCTCTTTACTATTTTGTTTGTGGATGTCCTTCAAACTGCTTGAGGGCGGGAACCAAACTGATACTTCTCTGTACCCCCAGAGCCCAGACACCACATTCCCTTGACGTGGGGGAAATGACATATAAGGCTCGGTGCCGGGTAGGCATCCTGTAAATGTTTGTGGTTCATCGTGCTGATCTTAAACCTCAGACCCTTCGGAGACAGGCATCAGAAGACATTTTCAGAGCAACTACCCAGCTTTTATCAACTTTCTTGTTAATTAGTACCATATGTTTATTACTCAATGTCTGAATTCTCAAATTAAATCATTCTTGGATTATTTTCCTTCATTTCTGAAGGTTCTATAAATGTTGAAATGAATCAGGTAACAACAGCTTTAACTCGTGCTCTGTGTTGATCCATATTTAGATCAAGAATGGTACCTGAAATCTTCATCAACTCCCATTAATTAATCACAATGAAATGCAGGGAAATGACGCAAAAGCAAACCACCTATCAAAAACACCCAGGCTTATCTGGAATGGAAGGCTCTGTCTCATGCCTCACATCCTGGACTAGTCTATGTCTGCTTCTCCAGAGAGGAGCAGAATCCAGAAACAAAACTCTGTGTGGAGAATACCCATGTTACAGATCTCTCAGTAACTGGCAAGACTCAACCGATGATTTGTATGAAGAGAGGAATCTGGGCCCAAACCCGACAGTGAATCACAGCCAATGTCAACTGCTTGAGCTGAACTGACAGATCCTTTTGAAGACAGCCATGAGCTACAAATTGCTGTATTGCTTGCTGCTCAAAAGCCCTGTGGTTACTGGTCTCCCATTCAATACACAGAATCACCTGAGTGTTTTGATTCTATTATCTTTGGCTACTAGACTGGAACCTGCAACCCACTTCAACAAAGCAAACTCCCCTCTCCAAGGTGATAAACAAAGTACTGAACCAAATAAGCTTTGCCATGTTTCTTCTAGTGCATTGTTCTCTTGCTCAGAGGAAGAAACGTTTTCTTTTAACCTCTTACAGCTACTCAGGTTATGGAGTTTTTGCTTTAATCTTTATTACACCCTATCCCGTTTTTGTGTGTGTGCTACTAGTCCAGTGGGATGTTCCATGTACTTCCAGAGTTTCTGCTGTGCTTTCATTCTTCACACTGGCTTGACGGAATCCATTTGCTACACACTGACTCAAATCTCCCCAAATGACATACGCTCTTGGTTTTTGTTTTCATTACATTGCACTGAAAATGTCTCCTTTGAAGAAAAATGTTTTCACATGAACACTAGAAGAACATTAAAACCCCTTTCCTGTCACTAAGTAACCAAGTCAGGGAAGGCAAATTTACCAGTGATACACAGAACCTCTGGGCAACAATGGCAGCAGTCGAAACTGTTTTGTGCCAGGCCATTCCAGGACTCTCGCCCGCGTCCCCCCATGAGCGCTGACAGATTGTGACACAGAAACCGAGTCTTTGTCTTCATGTTGCTCAGCTACACGATTTATCCACAAGTCCCTAAAAAGCTCAAACTTTCTAAATTCCAGTTTCTTAAAAAGTTTAAAATAAATCTTTAAGAACTCTTCCTATATCCCAAGTACTTCTTCATAAGCCCTGAACCTGTTACAGAACTTTTCAGGGCAACAGTACAAGGGGACAGATTCAAGGCCATTTTCAGAGTAGTGTCACTCAGGCCTTTTCATCCAAACATGCTCCTGTCACATTTAAAATCTCAACTATTCCTTTTATGTATTTTGAAAAACAGAATATATTAAGTATTGTGACTAAAAGCCAAAAAAAAAAACAGCGTTACAAAGCATTGTTTTCTTAATCTATGCACACTCCTCTCTCCTTGAAAATCAGAATCTGTTTTCAAAAATACTTTCAAAAGTGTGTGTTTATGAAAGAAATGGCTGCAGTCTAATTTAAAGCCAGCACTATGCTCCCAAAGCAAACTCGAGCACCACTGGCAAATTCAGGAAGCGCAAATAAACTAAATAGCTCCTTCGGCTTTTTCTTGCCTTCTTGGATGCAGTTTGAGTGCTTTAAGAAAACATGTTTAAAAATCCTAGTTTTCAGAATAACAACTAACATGGTAGCCGATTAGCTGCACTGCAAAAGAGCCTTTGTTTTATCAAAGGATTCACAATAATGGATTTAACAATAGTGTGTTTTTAAAAATGCATTAAAAAATAAAGTGCAATTTATAATCACTAGACTCTACGTGACTTTTCTGAAAATATTAAAGGACAAGGATTATGCGAATTTAGTAAGTTAATTCAAATATATTTACATTTAGACAGTGTTATCACAGGATCTAAGCCCCTTCCTCCCCATGCCCTCTAACTTCATTAACCTGAAAAAACTTTTTCTTTGGTTTAATTCAGAGTTGAAGAATTACCTGCCATTACTTTAAAATGAAGATCAAAGCTCCCGTAAGAGCAATAATTTGCTTTGGACTGATAAATCTGCTTTGGATTCTTACAGAAGGCAGGTGAGGAAAATGCTGGTGAAAAGTTCAAATAATAGTGGTTATCAGAGGGAAACGGGTGGAGGGAGGTAGAAACGGGTAAAGGGGGTCAACTACGCGTATATGGTGATAGAAAAAGACCCGACTGGGTGGTGAGCACACAGTACGATACACACATGATGCATTACAGAATTGTACACTTGAAACCTATGGAACTTTATTAATCATGTCACCCCATAAATGTAATAAAATTTAAAAAAAATGTTTTAAGTTCAAATAGCACTAGTATTATTGCAGAGCTCTACTGAGCACTTTCATTACATTCTTTCAAAAACACTTGGTAGACAGATATTTACATTACAAAACAAAAGCAAAGAGTTAAATACAGCATATGATTGTATAGTGTGCTAAAACATACACGATAAGCAATGATATTATATGATACCATTGAATAGAATTGTGTTTAGTTTTGGGTACTTTTCAGTTAACTATCTAGTTAAGGACATCTAAGGACAATCTTTTGGAACATTTGACCAATAAAATTACAAAATTAAATCCCAGTAAAATATAAAAATATTAAAGTCGACCAAGATTGACAGTAGACCCCCTTTATAAAAAGAACAAAAACCTGTGCTCCAGTCCTAGGTTTAAATCTAATGTAGCGGAGGACAGGTGGGAAAGAACCAATCTGTCACCTCACCAATTTACAAGTGGCATTTCTTACCCAGAACCCACGTGTGTATGCGTAAGAATATAACACAAAATGAAAACCATGAGCAAAACTGGTATCTTAGTTTCAGTATCATTACAATGAAGAAACAGTGAAGAGGTCTGTTAGCAACAGACAAGGAAAGCCCAGAAAGGTACAAACGCTATTAAATACAGATGGGTTTAAATCTGTACAGTAAGTCCTCACTTCACCTCATCGACAGGTTCTTAGAAACTGCAACTTTAAGCGAAACGACATATAATGAAACCAATTTCACCACAGGCTAACTGATACAAACATGAGTTGTTCCTATGGCATATTTCTGGTCACAAAAACATCACCAAACTTCTCAATAAAGACCCAAAACACTTCTAATATGAAACACTGAAATAAATGTGAGCTACACATACATTTAAGAAGGATTAATAAAAACAAGAAAATTCTTTTCCAACCCACTATGTCAGCTCAGGGTCGCGGGTGGCCAGAGCCTCTTCCTACAGCTCAGGGCACAAGGTGGGACCAACTCCCTGGACGCAGGGTACACCCACATCCACTCAGACTGGGTGAATTTAGACTCGCCAGTTCCCCTAATGTGCACATCTGTGGGATGTGGGAGGAACTGCAGTCCTGGAGAAAACCCACGCAGACGGGGACAGAATGTGCGAACTCTATGTACGCAGTGGTCCTGACCAAGAATCAATTTTCTTTTCTCATCAACATTATAACAAAATGATGCTACTCCAGAACCTGCTGTACAAGTTATAACTTGGCTACAGCCTAGCTCTTGCCTATAGCCAAAACTTTGCTCACATTTTTGATGAGTGGGCCCATTATTTATTTCAAACACCCAAATTTCATCACACAGACACAATTTAGCTGAGCTGGAGCTGTCCACTGAAGCTGTCCAAGGTAGTAACTGGCCATTCAAAAAGGGGCACTTGGGACAGACTGCACATTCCGTGTTCTGACCTCAGCGTTCAGGGCCAAGAACTGGATGTACCCACTATCCATGCAAAGTCTGTACCGCTTAGCAAAGAAGTCTCGCTAACTACACCTGAGCTGTCTATTCAGTAATCTGTGTAGGTCCTTCCAGTGACAGGGATACGCTAATGCACCCTCTCCATCCCCGCCCCTTTCTTTGACCACTTGTTCATCTCATAAATTCTAATTTAGAGGGAAGAGCAATGGATGAAATAAGATGATACAGCAGATTAGCATTTAGTACAAATCTTAGACTAATAAATATGAACCATAGCAATCACTGCCACCACTACTCCACCTACCTCAACAGGAGTGGCGGCAGAACTGGAGTGACAGTCCAGCCCCGCCTCTGCCCACAGCCCGTCTCTCAGCTCTCCCAGACTAGTGGTCCATTGTAAGTGGTAGTGGTTACGATATCAACGTAATGGGTCGTGACAAGCACTTCCTAAACAGAACCAGAGTGCATGTCATGAGTCAGGATGAGTTCTACTCGGCACGTTGTGTCAGCTGCATGTGAGCCTGTGAGCGGGTACACATGAAAACGTGCCCTGCGTCACACAGTAAACTGCCTTTCTTACAGTGGACCAGAGTTAGGAGTTTGGGAAACACTATCTTCAACTCCTTGGCCTCACCTGAAACTACAACTTTAATCTTCTGATAACGACAGTGAGGAGGAGAGAAGAAGGAAAGGGTCCAGCACAGCGAAATTTGGCCCAATTATGGAAAATGTTAAATCAGCTTCATATATATGAATTCGGGTGCTTCCGAATCGTGTATCTTCAATGTGTGATGCATCCCAGTTTTTAAACAGTCTGAGCCTCACAAAAAGTCTTTAAGGTGCAGTGGTCACAAAGCACGTAACTTTATGTAGTTTGAATTTCCAGCTCCACAGATAATGCAGTTGAGGCTGAGAACTTTGGACCTGCCTGAAATCACAAAGCTCATGTGTGGCTGAGCTAGAACCTTGGTCCTTAGGTTTCTGGTTTAAATGCTAACATAATGTTACTGGGTGTCCATGCTCCAGTTATCTGCCACTAAATAACAGTAATGATTAAGTAGTATAAATAAAGTTAACAGAACTGATTTGGGAAGTTGTGAATGAATAGTCAGAGAATGCTATACGAAACATACCTAAAATTCAACTGGATATAGTACCACTCAACTCTTAACGCAAGTGATCTTAAGAATCTCACAATGTAGGATTCCATCAAGTTCAAAGCTCTTTAGAGTTAGATGGGAACTGATGATGTATCTTAAGACCTAAATGTAATGCAAATGCCAGTCAAGATCTAACTTTTTGGGCTTCTAGGATGCAAACTGCATTGAGTAGATGCAGTAATTAGGTAAGGGGACACCTGTCGTGGGCTATGTGACCACCTCTTTGGGATATGGAGTGACCGACAAGCACTATAATAAACAGGCTTCAGTGTGTCTTTCAGACTGGAAAACCTCAATGAAAAAGGGAAATGTCTGAGAATAAATATTATAGTATTAATAATCGGAGCGTATTTGCTATTTTCTGTCCTTGTAATGTTTGACAGAACCAGGCCCATCGGAATAAAAACAGATCACTCTCCTAACTTCCTTCAGTTCATGAACATGGTAACTGTCTCCATTGTTTAGGTCCCTGAGCCATGCTTTGCAAGGTCCAGTTTACTGGTCTTGGTAAATATATTTCTAAGTGCTGTTATGTTCTTTTAAGTTACTATAAGTGGATTTAAAAAAAATTAGTTTCAATTGTTTGCTGCTCATATATAAAAATACAACTTATTTTTGTACACTCGTATTACCCTTGCATCCTGTGCCCTTGCTAAAATTCACTTATTTAGTTGCAGTAGCTGTTTAGCAGACTTCTGGAAATTTTCTATGTAAATAATAACTTTTGTCTCCAATAGGATATACATAATTAAATAACTGATTTAGACTTGTGATTTCACACTCAGGAAAAATTCACTGAGTGTGAATTTTTCACACACAGTAAAAAATTTAGGTTCATTAAATCTATAAATTCATTAGATTTATAAGAGTACTTTGTCAGACAATTGAATTAAGAGGGGAAACTGGGTACATTACATTTATAAAAGAAGCTTAAAAACGTTCAAAGACATTTAATTAGCATCTTGTAAATGCAATCAAACATTATTTAAAAGCCCTTAAAAATGATTGCAAAAAAAAAAAAAAGATTGCAAGACTTCCACATTGAAAATAAGATTTGTAATCTTAATTTAAATGTTTAAAGAAACAGATGTTATTTTAACAGATGTTACTTTAATGAACTGAAGAATGATTTTTTAAAGAGTCCACCACTTTCTCATGTTCATAACCCTTAATCTGCCCCAATGCAAATGACATGGTCAACTGCCCTCAGGGACATGCCACCTCCTTCTGCTCTTTCTACATTAGATGCCTCTTATCCCCCTGGCTTCGCCTCCGACTCATGCCGCACAACAATATGCAGTTCTGTCAGGACCAAGCGGCAGGTCCATCTGTCTTGCTTCCTGCCTTTCAGATGCAGCAGTCGCCTGGGCCCACAAGAGCCGACTGAGCACTCACACTAGCTCACACTCAAAGTACAGACGCAGACATTCACAGCCACTGAGACAATCATCAGCTAGTGGAAACTGGAAGCCAGTGGACATGTACTTCTTCCTTTGGTCCCTCAGGTGCCCATTTCTGAGATATGCACCAGAAAGTTTCCAAAAAGTACTAAACTCCAGTCCTTCGAGTGGTGGATCATACAGTAACACATCTTATATTGTCTTTCCCTCCTTCCCTCTAACCCATCCCCCACTATTCCTGTTTCCAGAGACCATTCCCCAAATAAATTACCTGAATGAGTAACAGCCCGTATTTCGGGATCTGCTTCCGGAAAGAAACCAAGCTAAGATCGTCTCTTTAACATTCATTACAAGTGCTCAGATTTTTACTTTCTTATTTTGATAGGGGTTAGTAAAACAGGTAACTTTAATTATTTCCCTATTGTCAGTATGTATTTCCTATTTGCAGACAAATTCTATTTTATTATCAGTGAACATGCCACAGAACGTGAACAAGTCAAGTCTACCCTAAATGATGTCTATTTCAAACGAATGGCAATTAGGAAAAAACATTTTTTACAAGAACAGGAATTCTACCCATTTCCATGTTTATATTAAAAACATTTCGCTAGCATCACATAAAAGAACACTCATAAAATAAACCTCACTTTCCATCCCTTCATGGTATAGCTTATTTTTCTGCAGAGCAACTGAATATTAACACCCCAAAAAACAATCTAAACAGTTTAAAAGTACCTTGCAGACAAATGCAGAAATTCCATTCTTATATTGAAGCTGGGTGTGAATGACTGAACAACCTTGAGGTTGTTATGTCTGTCGTTGGGTTAGTTACTCCAATAGCTAGTAGACATTGCTCCGAATATCAAATGATGCAGGTTCCAAAAATATACCATTAAATATCCTTTAAGGAGGTTTCCCAATTAAGCTAATGATTCATGTTCTGTTACCACAGAGCCACAAGTTGAACCAAGAATATTTACTGATAACTCACAAGGTAGGGAGATGTTCAATCGATGGCAGATTAGTTTAGGGCTGATGACTGGCTTGATGACATCCGAGGACACCATCTTTTGTCCCT